>NC_070569.1:2411754-2713224 GCF_026914185.1 Puccinia triticina
CAGGACGGGCGGGATAGGGACCGTCTGGGTGGGCAACGCCCCTGCCGGTGCTCTGGCCCGACCCCCACGGATGGCCGGACGGACGGGCGCCGTCTTGTGCGTCCTTCGGCGTGTGCGTCCTGGTTTCGAGCGTGCAGAATGTGGGTCTCGTGGCTCCTGGTGCTTGCGCGACGCTATGCACCAACTAAGCCTTTCTCAGTATCGCAACAACAGAAAGAAATCGGGCATTTTGGGGGTGGGCCGGCCGGTGCCGTGGGGCGGGTGGCTGAAGGGGCCGCGGGGTGAGGCGCCGCCGAGGTGCGCGGTGATGGAATCGGAGCGGAGGAGAAACTGGGGACCAGGGCTGGCTTGCTTGTGGCTATGGGCCGCTATCCGGCTGGTGGCCCCCACCTTGACTGCTTATTGCACTCTGGTTGGCACATCCGGTGAGCCCGGCACAGACGCAACGCTTTTCTTTTTTGGCAATCTTTCCTGCCGCATCCCGCATCTTTGGGCCCAGCCTGTGCGGGGTGGAAGGCGGCGAAGGATGCTGACATGCAGAATAGGTATCTTTGGTTTCTACAGCACGATAATATAGTACACGCAATTTTCTGCACGAAGTTCGGATTAGCTAGCAACAGGTATCTATACATAATGAGAATTGGCATCTGGGCGTATTTCTGGGAGTGAGGAATATGCGAGTCTAACAAATGGGGAAGGAACTAGGCTGGTATCACAACGGGATAACCATTGATCTGCTTTCCTAGGCAATGGAATAGGATTTGTAAACCAAAGGGCTACAACAGCTTGATGAGTGATGGAAAAACAGGGCATAAAGAGATGGCGGAGAGGAAGACACAAGGATCTACACTATTAACAAGCTTCTATCTATGATCATCGGTATTAGGTTTAATATCAAGACTTTTTGGGGGATCGCAATCAAGTTCTTTCACAGAATTTTTTCTGGGTGAGGAACGGAAGAGGGCAGACTAGTTCTATGGATGAGAAAAGAAAGAGAGGGGAGGGGGACGGGGAAAGCTGTGGTGCGTGGATGCGAACCGCAGCGGGAGACAAGACGAGAATAATTAGAAATCGCTTCAACGATTTAGTTCGTGTGACCAATATAGTCCAGGATACGCTGGCGCCCTGAGAGGTGTTCTGCCACAGGCAAAATAACGATATTGTTTCTGCTAACCTTGTCGTTTCGAGTCAGTGTAAAGCATGAGGAATGTGGGCGGACGAAGGATGCTTACCCAGAGTATGAGGAAGGGATCAAGCGAAGGCTGGCGACGCTGCTTGCGGGCTATGCGGCCTGGTCCGGGTGGACAGCGATCGGGCGAGGGTAAGCTGTCGCGGCGCTGTCCTGGGGGACCGGGCTGCCGGATGCAGACCCTAGCGCGAGGACGACGAGGGCTGCTAGTGCAGAGAGGTTTGGGCACATCATGATCGCGGAATCTCAAGGGACGATGGATGGTCGAGTTCGTGGCTGATGCGGAACGTCGTGTGTGTGTGTGGGTGGGGGGGGGTAGGGTGACCGCCGTCGTGCCACCAAGGTGCGCCCTATTTATGGTCCTGCCCGACGGCGGCCAGGCTGCTTGTCGGCCTTGACCACGGACCCATCTGTTGCCGAGCAAGCGCGCTCAGTGGACACCAGACTGCTGAGAATAGTTGCGGTCCTCGAGCGCGGTCGGTATGGATATACAGCGTTCACTCATAACGCTTTCCGTCGTGGGCTGTCGTGGGTGTCCAGGGTTGCATCCTGGCTGGGCCTCCACGCGCCAGTTGTCGCCACTGGGGCCTGCGCAACTGGGCGTCCTATCTGCCCACCGACGGGCAAGCCCGAGACATCGACCCCGGTCCAGCAGTCGCTTCATTCGAGAGCTCTGGCTCTCGCTTTGCGTCCCCGTTCCCTGCCAGCGGTTCATGCGCCTCCTCCCGTGCTGCTGGCAGCCGAAGAAACGCTGGGGGCGCGCATGGGCCGCCCGGGCTCGGTAGGCCTTGGGATGACCACATCGATGGCGCCATTCCTCCGGACGACAAGCGAATGCGAGCTTGATTGCATGCGCCTACACGCCGGGGGTACTTCTTACCGCGCGGCCGTGTGGATACAACGGGTCGCACCAGATTGGTGAAACCAACGTGGATTTCGCCGTGCCCCCCGTGATTGTGGGCACCCCGTCGAAAATGCACAGGGGTGTCAAATCCTCGTCACTCTGATGAGAAAACATCGATGGGCTCCACGCGAGTAGATTTAATCCCGGTGGAGTCTGTGGGAGCCAATGTTGTGTGCTGTCGAAACCACACACTGAAATACTTTCTATGAGGTTTCCACGGCTCTGTGCCTCCGGTCAGTCAGAGAGCCTGTTGAAGTTTTGCCTTCTTGGAAGAGCAGACCTTCAAGACCTTCACCACCGCTAAAACTCTCACATCACGCCCGTGATGACCGACCAACGCTCCGCTCCCACAGACCTGCAAACACAATCGCCACGCGTTGAGTCCGACCACCCCTCCTCTTTACAAACGGTCGGATTGGCCCGAGGTTCCGATGAGGCCCCAGATTCCGATGATGCGGGGAGGGAGACCGTCTCCCGAGGTCCCAACTCCTCCATCCCCATTCGAATCCAATACAGCCTCTATGCAATGGTACAGAAGGGCGGCCAAGGTCCCGTGACACGCACGCGGATCTCCTCGTCCAAAGGTTGCATCCCACCATTGGAACTGCACCTGACAGACATGATGTTCTCCACATTCAAGTCACATGTCAAGGAGCACCTGCGGACCGAGTCGGAGCATGTCTACCCCATCGACCTTGTGGTGGGACAAGCAGAGCGATACAATGCGGTGTATTGGTCTTGGATTATACTCGAGTCGGCGGACTATAATCACCTCACCCCTGGTTCAATCATCCAACCCGAGTTTTCTTTCAATGAACCCAACGGTGTGTTTGACAAGTTTGTCAGCACCGCGGAGAACTCATCCCCTGATGCGAGGGTTTCAATTTTCATTGAGATGCCAGAGGACATCTGCTCCTTTGAGCCCACCGCTTTATTAACCATGGTTGTAAGTTGAATTCCTTAGTTATGCTTGTCTCTCCTGTCCGCTGACCATGGAATTCTTCATTTGTGTGCACAGGATTATTCCGATGCGAACGCTTCTCCCACCTTCCCAGAAGCCTATCAAGCCGGGCAAAGAGTATGTCGGGTTATTATTTCTTCTTTCTGCTTATTCGTACTTCTTGCAGCGCCCAAAGCTGTACTGATCCTGGAATCTGTCTGCACAGGATTATCCCGACCCGCATCCCCATCAAGCCCATTTGACCCAAAAACAATTACTTGCCGCAGATCATCTCCCCCCTCCGAAACGTCAAGAAGTCGGGGGAAGCCTAGCTAGTATGTTGGCATTGCCATCATCAATGGAACATTTTCTTTCACTTTGTCACATTCCTCCTGATTATATACCTGTCCAAGATTTCATTTCCAAGCATGATATATTCCACTGGACTGCTTTTGAGGGCACCAGTTGTGAGAAGTTGCAATCACTGGGCCTGAAGTGGGGTCCAGCTCAGTTGATATTGAGAGGTGTGATGAAGGCCACTGCCCTTTGCAAAAATAATGTCTAGTTTTTTTCTTATACATTGCCTCACCAAAGCCATCAATATTTTTCTCTGTATGATTGGACTGCTCTTATTTCTTGTTTGACTTTATCAAGCATTCAAGATATAAAATTTACATTTCACAACTGGAATGATTCAACGCGCTAAATAAGAATAAAATGGACTGGTGCACTGATTTGCAGTGGTTTAACCTATTTAAAAACTGTATAATACAGGCTAAATCTAGAAGATTTCCCTTTTTTAGAGCAGTGGTGGCTGTTCAGTGGTAAAAACCAACTTGTACAAATTTAATTTATTTTGTAAATCATTGGGGCCTGTTTCCCATATCCTATGATGGCTTATAGAATTCAGGTATCATTGAATATCTTTTTAATTCATACATTTTTATTCCTGGCAGCCCTTTTTTCATCCATTTTTTTTTTGGAAGAGCCAAATGTTTTTTCCAATTCTGGAAGCTGGAGTAGTGCTCTGTCATACTTTTTGAAGCAGCTTGCAAACTTCTCCCGCCAGGCACAATGTGCATCTGAATATTTCTCATCAATCATGCCAATGGGTTTGGGAGCTGGGAATTCCCTCATGTCTGGAAATGTTAGAGCAACAAAATGGCGTATGGTTTCAATTTTGATGAATGCCAATATAATGGGGCGATTGGTATTGGGTCCAACAAAGTCGGGGAAGAATGATTGGCTTTCACGTTTTGAATAAAAAATGACTGGTCTCTGGAATGCATTGGCAATTGGCCTTCCCATTCCTGGCATTCCCATCCAATATTTAACCGCACATGGTTCAGGTGATGGAACATCCAAACTCATTAAATGTTCATCAACTGTATAGAAAGGGTTTGCTTTGGTGTAGAATTCTCTCCTCTTTTTCAATTCCGCCATTAGAGATGACCGTATATGCATGTATTGGCCTTCTCCTATTCCCAAACAGAATGCCACAGCCCTAAATCCACAGTGTCCATCTCCCTGAACATCAAAAACATGTTCCACCGATGGTTGAATTTGCAATGGTAGCTCCCATATGTAATCAATTCTCCTTGGTGGATGAGGCAGGGGTCCATAAATATTGGTGTCTAGTGGGGCTCTCTGACTTGTGGAAGTCTTGGGTGTTGATGATGAGGACTCACACAGTCTTGGGTCAATAAAGTTTGTATTCCTTCCAGTTGGACTGGAAGCAGCTACAGATGATTGTGATATCCTTGGTATTAATGGTGTCTGTGATATGTCTGGCTCAGTTTTAAATGGATGGTGAACATTGGCAGAATAGTACTGCCCCTCATTTGTTATGTTATCCAAGGATTTGTACAATGAAACAGGAGTGTTCGTTGTGGGATTGGATCCTGATTGAGATATACTTTTTCGTCTCTTAGAAGGCCCCGATGGACTGTACTGCATGGGAAAATTGTGTGGATTGGTTATGCTGGGGCTTTGAGGCATGGGATAAGTGGGAGGATTTGATATGCTCATGCTCATTCTTCTTTGGACTGGACTCATGCTCATTCTTCTTTGGACAGGATTGGCAGGGTAATTTGATCCACTAAAGCCAGGTTGTGGGCTATAATACATTTGACTCCCCAGGTAATTTGATCCGTGTTGAATTGGCCCAGTCAATGATGGGGGATCTTGTAATAATGTAACATTTTCTGGAATTTTAATATGAGGGTTACTAGTATTTGGAATAAATTGTCTGGGTTGAGTGGCCCGCAAATTGTTTGGTTTGGGAATATGAGTGACCTGATGAGTGGGGATATGGCATGGTTGTTCTTTGGCGGATATTGTTGGTTTGGCCTGAGATTTGTTCAGCCATTTCTCCATTCCTGATTTGGTGGCATCTTCCCAATTTTGGTTTGTGATAGAGGGGAAAACCAACCTGGATTCAGTCCTGTGATGGATTATTGATCTTAATGAGCAAGCATTAAGTATATATCCATAATTTTTTGTGTGATCATGCTGAACAACATAATGGGAGCTGAGACCCTCTTGTCTACCTACTCTGCTCGGTGCTTCAATTGCTACCTGACAGTGGGAGTCATGGCAATTATGCTGGAAGTTCAGACAACATATTACATCCTATTTGTGGAAAATTTGCCTGGTCAGCTGCAGATGTTATAATTTTATGTGCCACATCCACATGTTTATAAATCATGCATGTTGTTTGACTCACCTCAGCTCTGCCGTAGAAAAGTTTTTTGGTATCATTATATTCCCGCATTTGATAAAATTGGTTGATTCCCGCAGGCTGATATGCTTTGAATTCTATGAAAAATGAACTTGACAAATGTGAAGGTTGCCATATTGATACCACAGATCCCACCATGGGGTGCGTTTTTGGCCTAGATATCTACATATGACTTTGTATTCATAAGTTTATACTGAAATTCATCACAATAATATTTGCCAACTCACCAACACAAATATTCCTTTGCGGACTATATCATATTCACCTGTTTTGATGCTTGAAATCAATCTCCACCTTACTGTGGGATATTGTTGAACAAGGTAAATGGGAGGAGCCACACCCTCTTCTGCTGAATACTCCCCATCATATATAACTGGATATGCAATAGGTTGAGAAAGGTCTATTCCCATGAGCTTTTGGACCTCTTTGTTGTGTTTGAATACATCTGTGACATTTTTTGAAGGTCGGAAAAAAGCGTTCAATTTATGATTAAATAGAATCACACCAGATAATATGAGCCTCATTGCTTGATAATTGGAGAAAGTTAGGGCTATGTCCCTCCCTGGCGCTTGGCGGTTGGAATGAATTGATGCATTCCTCATTATACCATTGTAAGCTTCAAATTTTTCTGATGCAAACAAGCATGGTGGCCCAAACCTCCTGACAGATTCAGGGAGATGTATGAGCATGTGGAATTTTGGTTTATTGACCCATTGTGCATTCATGCTCAGCACATGATAAAGGAATAGATCTATGTGATGTTTGAGGTCTTCAATATATCTGTCCATGTTCTCAATTCTTGTCTGGTAAACAAAAGTACACAGGTAACACAGGGACATCCATAAATCCCTCTTCTTTCTGTTCATGAATGGAAAGAACACAAATGGGGCAGCTTGAATGACTATCTTCATGTGTTTTCCAATGAAACTCTTGTAGTGGTTTACCATAAATATTGACCTCAAAGATGGAATATTGAGTGAATCCCTGTTGAATGATTGCCAATGGGCCTCCAGTCTCCTTTTATCTCCCTCTGTGAGGCCCTCCATGAAATCACGCAGGAGGTATCGAATAACCCCAAGTTGTAAGACATGCAATATTTCTACAGGGGTGTCTTTGCACCCATCAAATCCTATTCAGGTAGGAGATATTTTCAGCAACACCAAACATTAGACAATGGAAAACATGGTTTAGGAGGGCTGACCTTTCAGTGTGTAGAAACGGTTGAATAGGCAATGTGGCCCAGTCTTTTCTGTGGCTTCTATGGATTCCCTCTGTCCTGGCTTGTTCCGCTGATGATACCGCTCAACAAATTCCACATTTATGTTGTCTTTCAGCCCATTTTCTTTGGTTTTGTTATCATACTCAGTCTTTGCTTCAGTTTTAGATTCTGTCCAAAATTTATGCATTTTTGATATATATGGTGTCTTCCCACACTCTTGGAGGAGGGGGCTTGATGGTGCATAATGGGTAGGTCAGATGTAGTAACCATACAAATACATGCATACATTTGCTCACAATGTTTCCCCCTGTGGTCAATCCAAAATAATCCTTCACATAGCCCACCAAGGATTTGTCAGCCTTCTTGGTGACAGATAGTTGACACATGCGGCGTGGACTGTTGGCATTTGCAGGCATGGGTGTGCTTGTCATCTCCGCATGCATGGGTGAGTCCCCAAGTGCCACCAATACCATACTCATAATGAGGACTTTCTGATTGAGTACACTGTCATAAGCAAAGTGGCCTTTGGTACTCATTTCACTAATTGCAATATGACAGAAGGAAACCCCGTGTATGAGTGGAACTATCATAATGGACTGATAATCAATTTCTAGGTGATGCCAACTTACTTAATTTCCTCTATGATGGGATCTGCCAACTCTAAGCAACTGGCCACATTGGAGGTTGACACAAAATGACAGTTGTGTTCCTGATTAGACCAGTGTGGATGAAGACCAGATAATGTAAAATAATATGAGATATGCTTGTTCCATTGTTTTGAACAGTTACCAGATGTGTCATCTGCATAGAGTGTAATTGGTACATGTCGGATGATGCAACCGTCAGCCTTTTTTCTCCATGGGTTTGGTAGCTCAATTTCATTGATTATTGTATGGCTAACATCTTCTTCTATGAACATACCAAAACCTGGTCAATTTAAAAATTAATGTGTGTTTGTGATTGATATATATATATATACTTACCATAAATCAATCCGCCACATTCCTTTTGTAGATATAATTGATTTTCCATGAGGATTTCTGAGTACATCTTGTCAAATTCACATATATCAACCACTCTTTGGGCTGAAGTATTACTGAATTTAATATCTGCAGGCATAATAATTTGAAATCCTATTCCTGAATCATTGGGCCGGAATTCAGGATCACAGCATTTGGCATAGAGCTTGCCTTTGCATTTGTAAAAGAAAGTTGGGATCACCACTTCCCCAGAAATAAGCCGTGTGGGCTCGTATATGTAGTAATGCTTGTCTTGATTGTACACCATCTGAACCCTCACATCCCGCGGTAGATCTTCTCGCCACTTGAAGCTCTGGCACAGGCTGTCAATTGGATCTCCACTTGGATCATGTGGATAGTACTCCAGGTGGTTGGATACATATGGATTTAGCAATTCCTAATCAAAGTAATAGAAGATTTCAGCTCAAAATCCATTGAATACAATAACATGAATGACCAACATTAGCCAATATTCCTTTTACACTGATGTGGAATATCTTATTATCCCATACACTGATTGTTTCCTGATTAATAATGTTGAGATAATTTCTTAGTCTTTCTCTGGTCCGCCTAGCAGCATCCCAATATGGCAAAACCATTTTCTTTGTTTTAAGTACAGCCCTGATATGGATGTACGCCACACGTGATAGAAGATGGTGCAAGAATCCCAGAATAAGACATGCCATGAACTCCTGGAAATTCAATACGATTCAAACACCAAATGAGAATCACTATGCACATTGATACAGTGGGTCATCTAATTTGTTTTGGCACTGCATTGTTCATTGCAGATAAATGTAGTGCCAAAAACATTACATGACCCACTGTACATTATATATAGGCAGAAATTTACCTCTTGTTTCCAGAATGGCTGCCAATCATCTTCAGCATTGATACCTGCTTGACTGGTATTTTGAGGTTGCACATTAATTGCTTCCATTGGATCACCTAATATCTCCCATGCGTCAAATTCATCTGAATGGTCTGAAGGTGGCGGATGAACAACTGTCGAATCTGAAGCAAATCCAACACCAGGGAAGCTTTGGGGGCACTCCCTAGGGAGTGCCACAGCTGAATTTGGTGTTAGATTTTGTCTGAACTGGTGCAGAATTTCATACAATGTGATGTTGATTTCTTCCATTTCTTGGCAAGAAGTATAGGTGAATCTAATTTGAAGTGATATCTAACCATTCAATGTGAACTATCCTTCTCCTCTGTTGAAATCATCTTGAAGTCAATTTCATGTTAATCCTAACTTAATCTTTACATTTCCAAAGGAGGTAACTGTTGCATCCCCAAATTTTATATTTACAAAGGGCAAACTGTATTCATGAAATAGATATCACACCTGAAAAGCAACTGCATAGATTTGTATAAAGAAAATATCAGAGGTGCAAACGTGTTCAGTATTTGGACAAGAGCAGGAGAAGGGTTTCATAACTGAAAGCTTCATTGAGGCGCAATACCAATCCTTCTGGCCTACTCTCAAACTATAAAATAAGGAAGTGAGTTCAAGCAAAAACAATTGTGTGAGTTGGATAGATTGTTAACACAAAAACCTCCCTACACATGTATAAGCTCTGTATGAGCAAGAATATTGAGATTTGATTATACAAAGAGATGCCATGTGGTGAAGGGAAAATATTGAGTGTGCTCAGCATCAAGAATGACAACCTTTTGACTTACAAATATTTCTCTTGCATATCCCATCTGGCAGCTCAGTAGATACATGTGTAAGTGAGATGCTGAGGTGAGGAGCCCAAATAAAAATGCCAAACAAGTCGAAGGATAGATCAGGCGATATGGAAGATTGAATTGATATCCCCTTCCTGCCTTCAATGAACATTTAAAAGCGCAACACTTCATCCACTGTTGCTAATTTATCCCTTCCACTTGGCATAGCACTCACACAAACTTGATCACTCTGATCACTCTGAAGCATGTCTTCAACCTTCTGTCTGGGCCAATTCATCATCACATTAAGCCTCTCCAGTCCTGTCACCCTAGCGTATGATTTACCCCAGCTGGTCTTCCTCCAAAGAGGGCGCCAACAAGTCCATATATATTGTGAAACGCAGACCAGAGTTGGTGATCTGAGCAAAAGGCAGAGTCAATACCTAGGTCCCTTGTTAGGTCCTGTTTCAAGCTGTTCAACTCCGGTAACCCATTCTGAAATCCCCCCCGAAGATGTGGCTCTAGTCAAATTGCGTGCATTTCTTGTGACCAAGAATTGTGTCCAGCCTCAGCTGAGGGGCTGTGTCTTCGGTCGTGCTGAAAATATACCTTGAGTCCAGTCAGCTTTTGAAACTGCTCAAGTTGAGCTCAGCCCAATCTGGAACTATAACCCCGATGTTTTCTTCAAAATTCCTCACCTCATATCTCAATCCTCTGTCGATCATGAAATTTCCAACCCACCGACTTCGCTTGCGGCAGCAATTAACCAGTGCAGAACAAATCTGAAATCCCATCAGCTATCTGCCCTCCAGTTTCTCCTGAGGAATGAGGATCCTGAAAATAATGAAACCGAAGCCTTGTGGTACAACAATGATAATTCCTGGCTTCGTGACTACTTTGACGAGGAGCAAGATTTAAGCGAGACAGAAACCCTGGAGGAAGGCAGAGCCCAAGGTTCAATCCTTGCCAACAATATGGGTTTAGGCAAGACGTTGACAACACTGGCATTTATTCTGGCTACAAGTCATCAAGGTCAAACCTTTCGCCAGGCAGATCAAGAAAATCGGTCGGCAGCTACTCTAGTCATCTGTCCTCTGGCAACCCTTTCGAATTGGCAGAATGAGATCCGGCTCCACTTCAATCATCATGCAATTCCGTACAAAGTATTCCATGGAGAGGAACGAAAGAAGATTACACGGCACGACCTTCAGTCAACTATGTTGGTTTTGACAACTTACGAAATGATTGGAATGAGTGGAAATAGGAAACATCCCAACCAGCTCAACATCGAATCTCTTAATCTTAAATGGTTCAGATTAGTCTTAGACGAAGCCCAGTGAGTATAAAGATCTATTTGAATTTTGCAAAACATGCAACTGACTAATCTTGAGGATTACAGCTTGATCAGAAATCCCATGACAAATCGGACGCAAAGTATTCAAAGCCTTCAGAAGCGCTTTGTCCTTTGCTTAACTGGAACACCAGTTCAGAACCGGTTGACTGACCTGCAAAGCTTAATAACACTGTTGAATATACACCCTTGGAACAAAGAATGGATATGGAAGGGCTGTCTTGTGCCTCAAATGAACGGTGGTGCTCAACAGGCAATCATAACGGTAAATCGATTAATGCAAGCCATTTGCTTGAGAAGAACAAAGGACGCCCTTCTGAATCTCCCGGAGAAGCTCAAGAATATTGTGGTGGTGAATATCAGTCCAGAATGGGAGGGGATTTCAAAAATGCTGCACGAGACGTTTATAAATTTTTTTGGAAGACTACGCACAAGTGGCAAAAGATGGGATTCTGCAGAATTTTTCCGGCAGTTGACAATGCTTCGTCAATTTTGCAATCATCCATTATTTGCACGGTCAGAAATCACCTTTCAACCAGAATGGCGATGGCAAGATTCAGGGAAGATTGTTCACCTAGTGGAAAATCTTAAGGTCTTCTTGAGAGAAGTTCGAGGCATTAAAAGGCCAAAGGCAGTGGTATTCTCTAGCTTCACTGGCTTCTTAGGGATGTGGGTTTTTTTCTCTTGTGAATAGGCATGTGTTTGAATTCTAATGATATTTTGCAGTATTGAACGTGCTCTTGAGGAAAATCAGATCAAATCCACCTGGCTCACTGGCGATGAAACCCCCAAGAGGCGTGATGAAAACTTGAGAGAGTTTCGAACCAATGACAGGTGCAATGTCCTACTGGCATCAATACAAGCTGGCGGGGTAGGAATTGATTTACGTTGCGCTCAAAATGTGTACATGATGGTAAGCCAGTACAGAGATTGTATTGACAACAAAAGAAATGAAACTGATAACAGTAAATCCACCAGGAACCTAGTTGGAACCCAGCTGCAGAGGGGCAGGCTGTTGATCGACTTTACCGCTTGGGACAGAGTCATCCAGTTCATGTATATCGGTACTACATCAGGGGAAGTTTGGAAATGAATATCTACCAGGTACAGAGGAGAAAAGGAGAACTAGCAATGTAGGTTATTTCAATCAGTATTTCGGCAGGGCAAGATACTGAATTGGGTTTTTTTCTGGATAAAAAAGGCTAAGTGTGCCATCGGGGGGAAATGAGAGTTATGAATGTGCTCAGCTTTTGATGAAAGATATGATAGGTTGAAATACAATATCCCATGACTCACAGGAAGGAGACTCATCCAAGAGTCAGGATCTCAACAAAATTGACTGGATCCTTTGGATTGAGGAGAATTTTCTGGGACTCAGAAAGTGTGGACAAGTATTGAGGGGAGTAGCAGTTGGATGGCAAGTTGCGAGGGACATCCTTGAAGCTGGTGGGAGGTGCTGAGGTTGAAGGTTTGCAACGATATTCTAAAACAAACTCGTGGACAAATTGGGACCCCTTGGTGATAGTCTGTTTCTGGATAAATATGCTGTCCAAATTTTGTGCAAAGGAGCAGAATTCATCAGATCTCCAGAGCATTGGAATTTTCGTCAGATATCGAGGTGGTTTTTGTTCGGTGTCCGAGGTCGATTTGATGTTGTCAAATAATGTGGCAGTGTTAGAGTTGAAGTTGAGCTTGGACAGTGTTTCTTGACGGTGTTGTGAGATCTGGCAAGATGAATTCTATTAATACCTGGATGAAGCAGGAAAGACATATTCTGTGAAACACTACATACCTGTATTCGTACTTTGGCTTTCTTCTCAGATTTGCTCTTCTTTGCTTTCCGGTTGTGTGAGAACGAGCCAAGTCGGACACCTTTCTGTCGGCCCATGAACCATCTGTGGAGAATACCAAGCTGAAAGGATTTGTTTGTAGCCTCGCAAGGGTCCATGAAATATTGACTGAACGCCCCGGTTGTATACACATTCCTCCAGTGTTTCAAGACAAACTTCAAAAATAGTTGATTCCATTGAGAATCCCAGGGGTGTGCCCACGCATAGGTTACTCCAGGGAAATTTGAGTTGGAGAGGTCTTGGGTGAAGATACTTCGGAATGCAGGTGAAATCTTCTCGCTGGTAGATGTAACTGACTCTTGGGGGACAGGATCGATTTCCCGGCATAGGATGGAGTCTGGGAGGTTTGATCCTACATGAAAATCATGGGCTGAGGGGGGAAGGATCCATGTGGTGGAAGGGGTCTTCTTAGCGTTGTATTCTACATCAAGGAGAGCTCGGATGAATGCAGAGATACAACGAGATAGTGAGGATTTGGAATTGGGCAAGATGGTTGAGTATACCCGATTGACATTTTTAGTGCTAGTGGGAGGTTTCCCATCTGCAAAGTGGTCTTGTGATGAGGACATTAGAATTAGAGGGGACAGAGTGAGGGAACGAGCTGGGCAAGGCAAAGAGCAATGGAATTATATGGTGAATAAAATCCCAAGGCGATGTCAGGAGACGCAGAAGAGTGTCTTGGAGTCAAAGGGACAGAGGTTTTACATAAAGAACAAAGGGGATCTAGCCCTGCATGCATGATCCAAATACACAGCCAGCAGGGTGTCAGTCAAGAAAGGTGTTGAGTGAATGTGGTGTCACTCTAACGTACGCGCGTACAATGGGGTGACATTTGTCGCATGACCAGGCAGCTTTTGGAATTGGGTAGTGCCGAGGATCTATGAAACCATGTAATTGACAGGCGCAATGCATATGAAATTTGGTCACCCAATTGTACGCGCGTACAATTGGGTGACATCAAGGACTCCCTCAGACCTCATCTTGAGCACACACCACTACTCTTATTCATGGAAAAGACCCAAAAATACTACAGTAGCATCCATCTGAACCCCCCTTGAATTGTGTGGCAGGCAAGCCATGCCACCTCCCAGGTTCAAGTCTTGATGGCCTGTCTCAATCGGAACTGGTGTCCTATATTTGGATCATACATGTCGGTGATGAAAGAAGATGTCCTGTTTGGAGCTACACATTTTGCAGGATACAAACCACGGCAAACAGAACCTTGGAATAGATCTTCATCACATAAGACCGTTCAATTTGGGATCCTGATACTATGGTGAGGTTCTAACATGCATAAATGGGATGGATCACAAAGGAAAAGGGCATGAATCCGTGTAGCTTTGTCATTTTGTGCAGAGAATAACACTACCAATAACAGTAAGAGCAAAAACAGTAACAGGCAGAATATATCAAAAACACATCCAGTAGAAATCTTAGGCCAGTCGCAATTCAATCATCCTTGGGGCGAGAGCAATTAGCCACAGGCAGAAGCAATGAAAACCTCAAACGGACTACAACTTACTATATGCAGGAACTACCCCTCTTGTCATGGATGTGTCTAAGTAGTTTGGAAGTATTGATTTGCCAATGGTGGGGCCAACTCGGGCGGAACAAAGGTCACTGGCCCTGGTTGGACACGCAGTAAATCAGCTGTGAGGTGGTAATGAGCAGCTTTGAACAAGTAACTAGACCTTTTCCCAGGCGGTTTCTTCTGGCATCCCAGATTGCTTTCACATTTGGGATTGCCCATTTGGGAACATGCATATCGTTGGCCCCTGCAGTCACTTTTCCCTGGCACATGATATACCAATCCCAAGTACGACGGTCACGTTGGTAGGTGTCCACGTTTGGTGCAGATGATTTTTGATCAATGGGACCAGGCTCGAATTCCATGAGTGAGTTTTCAATCATCATCTGCTGCTCTTGAAGCCACTTAGCTTGGATAGGAGATAATGTCACTCGCACAGGAATTAATTTACTACAAGGTGTACCAGGTATCAGATCCATGATGTGTAAGGGATAATTGCAAGGGAATCTTTGGCTGATTCTAATAAATTAGAACGTTGGTTTGTTTGGTATGAGGCTAGAGGTAGAAGTGCAATCTATTTATCTTCGAACCAACTAAACAGGGCCAGAGACCAACTGTGAACAAGGCAGGAGAATGTTATGCAAGTTGAGTTTGAATACACTGGGATTGAATAAGATTTACCTCAATGCAGGGGTTATGACAACAGGAATCAGGCAACTGGATTTAAGACGGGGAAAAACCAGGACCACATCGGAGAGGCAGTGAGGGTTTAGAACAAGTCATGTTTGGTTTCATTGAGTGCATGGAAGTCTTTTATCTGTATCAACATAACACATGCAATCATTCTATGCATGCAGTCGGGTTTGCCACAAAACAAGTGTACAGCTGAATCTTCCTCATAAAAGCCGCATGTGTGTTTGGTCCTAGGTGTACAAATGCACCGGAAACCTGAAGAGCTTCCAGCATCACCCATATCCTCAGTGATGCTTTAGATGTTCCCCTCTGTTTTTTAAAATTCGACATCTCAATTCAACATAGGATTGAAAAATATCTATTGATCAAACAAAACCCGTATTCGCCACCATGCCCAACACACCTAGTAACATTTGTCGCTGTGAAATACATGGCTGCAACAAAGCCCAACACAAAGAGGAGGGGGTTGGAGTTGTATCAGGGAGAGTTTTGTCAAGGAAGGTGTTCCTGAAGCACATGAAGGATGTAACTCAGCAACAGAAGAAGCAACAGCCCCAGCATTCAGGGAAAACTCCAGGCGGATCAGACCAATTGCCTGTACGTAATCATCAATCAAGATAAATAGTTGGTTTTGTGATGCTGTAGAGATGCTGATGCAAGCCTGGATCAGGTTATTCCTCATGCATCCACCTCCGATTCAGGCCCAGCTCACACAATGATTTCACCAATTTTGGAGGAGGATTTCTGTAAACAGGTCATGATTCAAATGGCGCAATCTGTTTTACAAAACAAACTCAGCAAGGCAGGTGCAGCCTCTTTCCTAGCGGCAGCAAGGCAGAATGTCTCACTTTTAGGAGCCCTCTGGAGCTCTCGGGATCACAATATTGATACAACCGAAATTATCAACAACATTCCAAAGACCCGAGATGCTGTTTTCCATCGTCTTGGCCTTTTTCCAGATCTGACAACACAAATTTGTTGCAAGAAGTGTTTTGCATTATATCCCCCGATTCAGAAAGGTGATCTTGACCCTCCGACAAAATGTACTCAGACTTTCCTGTCTCAATACCAAGGCTACTGTAAATGGGCAAAGCTGCAAAACATTGAGCCCACATGTGACCAGGCGCTCTACAAATTCGACAAAGACCAAATATCTCAGCCACTTCGCACTTACTCATATCTAACCCTCAAGTCCTGGTTGAAGCAGCGTCTTTCCCAACCTCTGTTTGAATCTCTGCTGGACTCAAGCCTTTCTGCAACTAGCTGGGAGTCACATCACGAAATGGAGGATGTGTGGCATGGACGTGTCTGGCAGGAATTTCCAAACTTGGAAGACGGAAGTGGGATCTACACAAGCAAATCAGGAAACCTTGTATTTAGCCTGTATCTCGACTGGTTTAACGCTGAAGGGACATCAAATCTTGGGAAGCACAATTCAATTGGAGCTATTATCTTGATCTGTCTCAACCTTCCTCCAACTCAGCGGTACAAGATTGAGAATGTCTTCCTGTTTGGTATTATTCCAGGACCAAAGGAACCGAGTCTAGATGAGGTTAACCACCTGTTGCGGCCTCTGGTGAACGAATTGCAAGAATTTTGGACCGGAATATTCTTTGAATCAACTGCATCTCACCCAAATGGAAGAATGATAAGAGCGGTAATCTTCCCCCTTATTGCCGATCTTCCAGCTCTCCGCAAGGCTGCAGGGTTTGGAAGCCATTCTTCAATTATGTTTTGCTCTTTCTGTACTTTGAGCAAGCGTGACATTGCCGAGATGGATAAATCAAAGTTTCCTCCAAGAACAGATGATGAACATCGGAAAAAGGCCGCTGCCTGGATTGAACTCAAAAATGCGACTGACAGGAAAAAGTACGTTAAAGCACATGGCGCAAGATGGAGTGTATTGAATGAGCTACCGTACTGGCAGCCAATTGAGTTTTGCTCCATTGAATTGATGCATGCTCTAATCCTCGGTGACTTGAAAGATCACTCAATCAATTTAATGGGTTTGCAGTTAGCTGGGTCAAAACTTCAAGATATGCAAGAGAAAGACAAGGAATGGCAGAATGATGCAACATACAGCGAGCATCCATTTGCAGCCAAGCCCATGGGGAAGGACAAAGGGAAACGAAAATTAGTCGATTTTGAAGAAGAGAGTGCCAATCCTGACTTACCAAACAAGCGAATCCGTCCAGCTTCTTCAAGCAAGGGAGAAAAAGTGGCCCAAGGATCCAATTCAAATAGACTTCTCCGCGGCAATCGTTCATGCTCTGGTTCTGAGGCGACTTCAGATGGATCAACTCAGCATTCTTATCAACTTAGACTCAAGAAAAAAGCGTTGTGTGATGCAGATGAGGAGGTAACCACTGAATCAGATGTTGATTGTGGCAGTGACCACACCGCCACTCAATCCCGGCACCGAGCCCGTCGACGTGCAATTTCACCAGTTCAAAATTTGGGTCAGCCTAAACTTTTGCCAGGAGAGTTGGACATAGTGCGGAGAACGATTTTACACACCATTGTGCCCTCATGGATTGACCGTGTCCCGCGTAATCTGGGATTGGCCAGCCATGGGTCTTTGAAGGCAGCAGAATGGTTGATCCTGTACAAGGTTTACTATCCGCTTTCGTTGATCCCCCTGTGGACAAAATCATATGACGATTCAGCAACTGAGGAAAGCAAACAGAGGATATCTTCACTTCTGAAATCAACAACTACATTGTGCAAAGTTGCGCACTTCCTCACTCTTCGGAAGATCAAAATTTCAGACCTTGATGAACTGGACGATCTGATTTTGCAATACCGACAAGTCCTCCAAGAATACTGGCCTGCACTAGCAAGCAAACCCAATCTCCATCTGACACAACATTACTCTGATGTCATCCGTCGGTTTGGTCCACCTTGCTCCACAGCTGCCTGGGCGCAGGAGAGAATGAATGGAATGTTGCAGAAGCTGCCAACCAACCATCACGTTGGTGAGTGGGCTCTCAATTGATATTTCTCAATGTGTGTGTAAAAACTGAGTGTTTTTTCATGTGAATTACAGACGAAATACCCAAGACATTGATGAAGGAATGGCATATCAACTCAATGTTCCAGGCAATAATTCAAGAACATACTGCCAAACATCATCACGTCTTGCAGGAAAAGGTCAATCCCAAAAGTGTGTCTACAACTCAGTTGAAGGGACCATTGATGTCCAAATGGAAGCGAGCGGTGGCTGGGAAGGAGGGGACTAGGAGGAGGCAGAGCACAAGCGTAGAAGTACCCAACCTGCAGTCCGTAGTTGAAATCGTTGAATACTTCAAGCTTGATGGGAAGACATTCACCACCAAAGATCACCACAAAGGAAACTGCTTAGTAGAGTTTTACCTAGGTAGAGATCAACGATTTGGGGAGGTGGTGCAAATATTCCAATCAGACCAGACACCCGGGAAAACTTGGTTCTTAGTCAAGCCATTCAAGGAGGTAGCAAGGGATGAAGATCCATATAGGGACTACCCAGATCTCAATTGTCGCCTGGTCCAGACAAATTATGAAGTTACGGAGGTGATTGATAGTGAGAGGATCATTGGACATGTTGCCATTCTTTTGAATCCAGCCTCAACCTTCGGATTTGAAACGGAAACCATTAGTGCTGTGGGCCTGGGAACTGCGGTCAGTCTTTTCATCAAAATATTGTGTGGACTTATTTGGCTGACATTTTGTTTGGTTGGTGGTTGGATATGTACCTTGCAGGGGTGGGAGGGTTTGGGGGAAAATTAGAATATTCGAAAAAAGGCACCTGTGTGTGTTGTCCTTTGTTTGCATCACAGGATCACACCTACATGTATATACAGCAATCTTGTCCTCCAACTGATACCAACGATTGGTCTTTGTCAGGATACCATTATTCCCCAAATTTTTGTTCCGCTTCACCATTCATCCAAGCTCACTTCACGCTCTTCTCATCATCCTTTGCCTCTCCCATACCTGGCTTGCAACTTTCCCAAACAAAATTTTCCATAGAATATACCATATGTTACACTGTTGAACAGAAACACATTATTACCGACTTGATTTTTCACTCTGTAACCGATTAAATACTTCCAATTTGCCATGGCTTCTGAAAATGGTGAAAGAGATCATTCGAGGGATGAGGAACAGGGAGACGGTTTGGAAGGAGTTGATCAAGATGAAAGTTGGATTTCAGCCATTGTTGATGGTTTTGTTACTTCCAATGGAATTTCGGACCCAACAAACAATGCACCAGAGGGTTAGTTACATTTTTTCCCCCCAATCTCACTCCTGCTCACGGTCCTGACTTCTGTGGTGGTGTAGGAGGAAATTCGGAAAACGTGACGCAGCCAAGCAATTTGCCCGAAACATCTCGGTTGTCCCCAAAGGTGGTAGTCCAGAATGCCAGGCGAGACAGGGATAAGTTGGAATCAGATGAGGGCGACAGACGAGCTGAGAAGAGAATAAGGGGAATCGCAGGCAAACAAGCTCTAGCCGAACACTGCAACAAGTATTCGCGGAGCATCCAAAGCTTTATCAAGTTCTTTCTCGGCAATCCAGAGAAGCCACAAGATTATCCACCACCTCCAACTTCAGACGAAATGAAAGCACTTTACTGGGTGGAGAGAAGGGCCGATTCGATAAGAAAACAACTAGCTCGATTACGGGAAGTGCTGCACCAGAAGCCTCCTGCAGAGATTGAATTTTTGGTTTCTCGTGCGGAAAAGGAAATCAGGAAGAATATCAAGATGCCGTCTTTCACCCCTGCTGTCCAGAAGGGTACCCATTGGGGTCAAATTGTCAGTGCGCAAACAAAGGGCAATGTGGAGAGGGCGCTGTCTCTGGCTGGAATCTCAAGAGTGACTTTTGACTGGGAAGTACGCCATGGCTCCGAATCAGCGTGGAACTCTGCCATTGTGGAAGTCTTAGGAAGCCGGTCTGTTGAATGGCTCCGCCGCTCCATGCCAATAACCGATGAGAAGGCTGGTCAAGTTTCCGCTATAATACTACGATGAGTCCATACAAAAAGTGGAGAGATTCAAGAATCTGTGAAGTTGGGCGGCGATGCGTACGACAAGGCAAGAGAAGGACGAGTAAAAAAGGCCCAATACCAGAGATGGAAGAAAAAGGTGTGTTGATTTTTGAATGGTTTTTCACTGGGGGTGACCAATACTGAACTGATGATGCATATTACAGATAAAGGAGAACAGATGCTTGATGGTTGGGAAGGTCTTGAGAGACAATGTTGCTCTAGCCGCAGTCTGTGAAGACAAGTAATGTGGCTCCGATATCGAAGATGGACCACCGAACCAGTTACCCATCACCCGTAGCAGTTCTCTCACCTCCATCCTTCACTGTTTGGACAAGATGGTGCAAGCCCAGGCAACACACCACCAAACCATCAAGAGCAACCAGTCACTTTACGGACGATCACAGAAACTCTTCAAGACGTTCACCGGGGTGAGAGGTGTGCCAAGGGATCTTCCGCGGGATTGCTATGACAATAGATGGTGGGAGACGTTGAGTACTTTCGACCAGCAAACCATATCACGAGAGGGTCCAATCGGTCTGGAGGAGATTGCACGGAATATGGAAAAACACTGTCATGGCGCAACGATTAGAACCAGTTCCGATGCAGCATCTGGACCCTCAACCCAGAAAAACAACAAGCGAAGACTTGAAGGCGAATCTGAGCCTGGTGGTTCTAGTGCTGGTGTGGCAGGAGGAGAAAACCGAATTTCCAGCGAGACCATGAATGTTGATTAGTTTGATTTCATATTCACCTTGAAAGTGCACTTATTTGTGTTTGCCACAAAACATGAAATCGATTCCTTTGCTCAGAAGTGTGGATACACCTGCTCGGTCTATTCTTGTTTGATTAGGCTGTGTACACACAGCTGGGCCCCAGGTGGTACCATGTTTTGCTGTCACTCTATTGTACGCACGTACAATAAGGTGACAAGGTGTGTGCACTAGTGTGAGAACGTGTATGATATTTTGAGGGAGCCTGCTTATTACTCTTGTATTGATTCGTGCAACTTGGGCTGGACTCTGCATGAGTGTCACCGGATTGTACGCGCGTACAATGGGGTGACACAG
This sequence comes from Puccinia triticina, assembly GCF_026914185.1. Classification (NCBI taxonomy): domain Eukaryota; kingdom Fungi; phylum Basidiomycota; class Pucciniomycetes; order Pucciniales; family Pucciniaceae; genus Puccinia; species Puccinia triticina. Next base: position 2,432,958 of record NC_070569.1, read on the forward strand.
TTCGCCTGCACTTCAGCTAGACTTCCAGTGCCCTTCCGTGAGGCGTCCACACAACAAACTTCTGGTTAAACAAGCAGATTTGGTTGATTATGTTACCAGATCTGCCTCACTGCATGCATACATCGCCATGAGACCAGGTGTTCAAGTCTCATGATTTCACACATGTTCTAGACTAAATTTTGACGATTGCAGAATATGACACACCCTAGTGCAACAATCAGCCTTTCCAGAGATGTTTTGTTTGTCTGTGAATGATGTGCTTAATTTCCTGATGAGCTTGTCTGCGCCTTACTGAGTTTGATCAGTCAGAGTTTGGCCAAGGACGACAAACATGTCAGCTATACCCATTACAAAGGCAGATTGTGGGTGGACAATTGGTAATTTGAATAATTCAACACAATGGGTTATTCTAGAAAAACATCTTGAAAGAACATATAAGAACTCGCCTCCAAGGCCTCCTTAGCTTCCGGTCCCCCCATCCCACCTGCCTATTTACTTATTTCTCATCCACTTCTCTTTGCCCTCACAAATCAATACCCCCAGTTGCCACCAAGATGACCACCGGTGTACCTTCTGTCATTGCTCAATCCAATGAGACCCATGCATCACTCGATCCCCCCATCACCCAAGCACCTTCCAGTACTCCACCACCAAGTAGGTTATCCAGATCACTCTGAGATCCCCCCCCCTCACATCCGTTCTGATCTCTCCCCCCAGCTCAACAGGTTATACAAGCCAACTTTCCGTCAATGCGCTCAGTTGCGCCAACATTTGAAGAGTTTTCTTTCCGAAGCAATGAACCTGGGCCAGCTCTCCCTCTCAATCCTACCGAACCAATTCTCAACACTGAAATCCAGCAGATCACAGCGGAAGAATTTGGGCGATCGATAATTGCAGCCCAGAAGGCTACTGATGGACTCCGCAATCTGAAGCTCCCTCGAAGTGCAAAACATCTAGTTAAATTGCTTGGGGATACCTTGACCACCACAAAACGCAGTGTGTCATTTCTTCTTCCTGTCACTCATGCCTACACCACCATGACTGACGAGTGCTCCCTTGCCAGAATTTGAGGAAACGGGTGAAATTCCGGATGATGAAGCCATCAAGATCACCACAATCAAATCTGGCCGAACATCACCATCAACATCTCGGAGCGGCACCCAGCCCCCAAAGAAAAGATCCAACAAAGGAAAAGGCACCAAGCCTGTTGATCTCTTGAGCAAGAAGCCCAGCGTCGACCTTCAACCAGACCAGCCCAAACAATCATTTGTTGAGAACAATCTTGATTCAACTTCACTCCCAATCCCCCGAGAAGATCGGCCTGAAAATCCTCCTTACCAACAGTTCCCATCCGCTCCAGCAGCCTCAGATGCTACCACTGCTGGCACTGCCACTCATTCCTGCCCCCAGGACAACTTGATTGATAGTGCACCAACTCCAGGTGCTGATCCTCTAGATCTTGCTCTGCGCCCTTCTCAAAGTCCAGGCCCCAACCCTCACCTGGGAATTCTTCCGACACCCGCTCCAGGGGATGAGGTTCAACAACCACCATCGCTTGCGGTCAACACTCCTGCTTTCAGCCATCCCGATCCACATGACTCAAGTGCAACTCCGTCCAACTCTGCCAACACAAGTAATGCCCCTTACACTTCAAATGCTCATCTCCCAACTGCTCAAGAAAACCCACCCCCTGCCACCTCGAACACCAACAACCCACCAAACGTTGGTCGCATTGAGGATCCTGCTCAGCTCACCATTCTCCGATCTAATGATATACGAATTCAGGTCATTTGTATTCACCGAGAGAATGACGGAGTGAAACCATCCTGGCAAAAATACCGAACAACGTGGACATCCCTCAGCGAACTTGTTCAATTCCGAGCACAGTCAATGCACGCGGCAGGTCCAACCAAACCAGAATTCAACTTTGGACAAACTTCATGCTCATATGCCAGTTGGATCAAGACAATCAGCTCATTGTGTAAGGCTTTCTACTCTCCTTCATTTGTACCTTGATCCTGCAACCCGACTGACAAATGTCTTGCAATCAATTTAGCAACCAATTTTTTGTCTCCCTCACCCAACGAACAGTGGTACTGCCCCGACGTCATCGACTTTCCCCGTCTAGTCACATTTGGAAATAAAGGCAACACCCTACCTCCCAAATCTTTCATCTCAACTGCGGCCAAATCTCCTCATCCCGATTCAAACATAGTTCGCTTCCTCTATTGGCTTGCACATCCACCCCAATCCTCAACTTCTGATTGGGCCAAGCTTGTTGCCGCATCTGTTGAACTGATGGCGGACAACCTGTACACGCCTCCTGTCCCTGTGACTTGCAAGGAGGATGACATTGTACAAGGTGTGCAAGTGCTCAAACAAATTGAATCACTCAAGAATTCGTCATCAAGTTTTGATACTGCTGAAGTCAACCCCATCACAGCCACCGAACCAGTTGAACGTTCTCATGCTGTTGATGTTTTGCACGAATTCCGCAACGTGATACTTGACATCTACGCAGCCTACGTCATCTTCCAAACTCACGCACTCAGTGAACCACCGATGTCTGATGCGCAGAAGAAAGCCAACTCTTGATTGCTCTGTAGTACCAGCGAAGCTTCCAGCGGCACTGTGTCCCAATCCAAAAAGCATTCTGTGGAACTAGTCAAGCGTCGAGAGGATTCTATGCGTGAACTTGCTCTTTGCCAGCGCCGTCAGAACTACCAGCCTTTGGTCTTCTTTCTCCTGGGCGGTGTTCGTGGCCTCTTCCTGGCATCCAGGAACTATTGTAATGCTTCAATCTCTGATTGTATGTCCTTCATCCAGTGTATGACAATCATTAAACGACACTCAACCTCATCACACACACCTCAAGAACCGATATGGAAAAACCTCTCTGCCTACCTCGTCACCATCTTTGCTCCTGAATTCAGCTCCCCCACCAAAATCTCCCACCTCCAGAAGAACCTAACTCGACAAGAGATTGCGGAGGCCATAACCCTTGACTTTCTTAGCCACTGGAGATTGTCCCAGCCAACATCTCCTTTTCTCATCCCTCATTCCTCTCGTCAAATCCCAGACAGTTGATTACAGATTCTCGTATACTCAATTCTAATTGTATGTACATATGACATTTATCTCCCTCCCTGACCCACTTATCCTCAATGTTTATTTTTCTCAAGGGTTAACATGTATGATCCACTCAGCTTTGTGGCTACTTCAAGCTGATTAAGTCCAGAGTTGAATGTGTCATGCAATCCCAGCGATGGCTTGCCCATTGGCTTGCAAACTTCTCATTGCCAAAGAAAGTGTCTGGATCACTTGAAGTCGGCACAATACATTTTTCTGGCTCCCCCGCATCAGCTGTGCTGCTCACCATTGTGAGGCAAACCCTGCACATCAAAACTCGCCTTTTTCATCCTCTTCTCAGCTCACCGAGTTCAAAAACCTGGGTGCATGCACACTTGTAGCAAAAACACAGAGAATCAAGCAGGAAACCCCTGATGGCTATTTGTATTTTCCTGGGTCATGACATAAAATTAAGATGCATGCAATCCGCCTCACGGGTCCACAATTATCTGTGTGACTAGCAACAGGTTGAATTGTTGTATATAATGGGAAAACAACTTGACATGATATTTTGGGGTCTCAGTAGTGTGTCTTTATCTTTTCTGATGACGGTTAAAATTGTGGAAGAAAAAACACAGGACAGCATCTGGAAAATGGTTTTCAGTTTCTCTTCTGAGAAGGACTCTTTTGTGTGTGTCGTCCTCTCTTGCGAGCAGCGGTCCAATCGTTTGCTTTCAGTACAAACCTCGTTTTGGGATTGGCCCTCAAGCTGTATGTGCTTTTTTCACATTGCCCAAGTTTGATTGCATGCTCAACCTAAAATAAGCATCCGCCAAACAATATATCAGTTTATAGAGCACATCATTCATAGAATGCCGGAGAACATGGATCCCTTACACCAACGGCAAGAAATCCATTCATGTAACTGGGAAATATTGCTGCCCTCCCCACAAACCTGATCGTATCTCCGGGTTGAACGGTCTGAAATGTTTCAAGTGCCTCGGGCTTGAGTGAAGAGAAGGTGATGTATCCCGTTTGTGACTGAATGCCGCCCATTCCACAAAGTGTGTGTTTTCCAACCAATTAAACCATCCTTGAGCATTATTCACAACGTTTCTATTCTAGAGAGATGCACAAACATGTTTTAAATTTCTGTCAACCACCTCAATGTGGGTGATACACTCTTGAATTGGATGGCGGTGGACCTTTGCAACTCGGGCCATTCCAAAAAGTTGCGCTTTTTCGTACTGAGATATGTCTGGAAACTCTCCACGGTGTACTTGCCACATCGAGCGTTCTACGGTGATGAGAGCTTGGTTGGAAAAAGGTGAAATTTCTAATTTTCCAAGTATGAATATTTGAGTAAAACTATCATGGAGGATGGCAGGAATAGAAGATCCAGATGATTTGAGCACGATGTGATATTGCTGAAAATGTGAAGTTGGGGGGTCGAGATGGTATAGAGAAATAGGGGTTTTCAGATGTATTTCAGATCCCTCACTGTGGATACTAATTTTATTTATGAGATGTAAATTGGCTGCAATCTCAATCATCTTTCTTGTGGCAATTTGAATTGGAGGGAGAGTTCGACTTAGGTGTGGCAAATCTTATTACTGGGGTGGATTGGGGGAACTTTCTCAACTCCTCCCAATCCTCCACTGTTATATAGGCCATACCCTGGCTTGAAACCGTTTGGAACAGACACTTTCTGGGTGTTTTCTGGCCAACAAAAGCAGCCCAGCTGTTCATGTTTCTTCGCTGCATTGGGACATTGCCAAAGCCACCGTTACAATTGGAAGATGTTTGGTAATGACAATCCCCTTTGTTCTCTTCACAAATTCAGATGCATGCACCTTTAACTATTACGTATGTGTATCCCCGCAAATTTTCCCCCTTCTTGTGTTTTGGTTGGGTTTGGGTGAATTTGTCTGCCTGGTAAATCTTTCCCTTTCATGAATCTAACTCTGGATCTACGTAATTTGAACACTTGTGTTACATAGTCGTCCAACTGTGACCCTTGTGACCTTTGCTACGTACATCCACTCAGATGTGTCACCCCAACGTACGCGCGTACATTGGGGTGACAAATTGCACCACTCCCACTCAACCGGCAGGTCCTAGCTCTGCATGGTCATGTACCAGGACCGCAGTTCTGTGTTTCAGATTTTCTGGCCATTTGGCCCCTGCCACAAAGAATGTACCGGTCATGATTTTTTCATCAATCATACCATGAATTATTTGGTCTTCTGAATTATCTAGAGCACACAGGGACCATAGGTCAGTCATCCCACTCCCGATATACCTGACTCCTGGAAACTCAATACAATCAGCTGTGTATTGGATCAAATCTCCCATGGTATCATCAATGTTTCTATCTTGTCACAACTGGGACCCAAATGCATGTGTTAATTCATTTCTTCCGTCCCTTAGTTAATACATTGCGATTAGCCAGCGTTTTTTTTTTTGAAAAAGTAACCAGGTGTCAGGAATCAGCTCAAATATTTCTGTTCATTTTTGATACTTGCACCTCCAAAATCTCATTCATCCCGAGTTGAATTTAGAGAGTGTGTCATTCTCAGGCATCTCAGTTTATTTTTGTGCAGGTTTCAGTTGTCCTGACGAGGCTGAGGCTCCTTCCATCTCTTCTACCAGTGTAGTCATTCATTCAAGCATTCAGTGGTAATATTTCTTCTTCCTCCTTTTCTCTGCCGCCCCATATCACTATTGCCTGGATGAATCAAAGGTTATAAAAATACATACATTGATTCTCTCTGATCTTGCGGGTTTGATGGTAGGATATACCCTCTGATTTCAGTTATCCTCCCAAGTTGGGAGAATCCATTGCCAAATCACCAATTCACCAAAGTTTTGAGCGCAGCTAGGAGATCACTTGGGATCAACACTGCCTTTGTCCCACAAATCCAGCACAAGTACTATTCACATAATACATTTCCCCCCTATAATCTACACCTATCATGAAACTCCCCCGTATTTGACCATTGCAATTTGATTAATTACTGGTGATGGACCATGTTTCCTCTGCAGGTAGTCATTCCTCATGGGCCCACCAAATCCTCACAAAGCTATTGCACATTGGGTATCCACTCTCAGCTTCTCCGTAGTATAAATTTCAAGAATCCCTGCCTGGTCAGGACCAGAGTTTGGGAAAACATGATTTCTGAAGTGTTTGCGTTCAGGATTTCCTGTCTAGGTCTATGCAAAAGAAATACATCATGCATTCCCACATGGCTGAGTCAGATATGCACTTGAGAAGCATAATGAAACTGTTCCAGCTAATCATAACGGTATTGCAACTGTGGATTTTATCATGTCTTAGAAAGCCTTGGGGTGATGTAGTGGTGGGCAGATTTTGACAGAGGCATATGAGGTAATATGAGACAGAACCCCACCCCCATAAAAAATTCTAGGCATCCTCCTATTATGCAGTCTCCCAGGCATCACCTCTGTGTAATGTTGGCTTGATATTGTGGTTGTTCAAAAGATTCCCTCAAACACTATCCAGTTAGTTATTTTCAAACACGCTACCCCATGGTGTCTCAACCGCAAACATCACCACAATATCTACATACTCAAGAGACCAATCTAGGCTATGGTTCATGGTACCTCCATTCAAGACCAGCATTGGTGGAAAGCGTTTGGATGTCACCTCATTGTACGCGCGTACAATGTGGTGACAATTTCCAGGAGCCACCACTATTGTTAGTGACTGACCCAAGTTCCCCCAAAATGTTTGGTGATTGAAATCACTTCCCTGTACCAGCAAACAATTGCGGGAGACACCAAATATCCCCAGCAAAAGGCAGATGATGCATCCCATCTTGACATGCTACTGGCTCTCTGATCATTTTCCCCTTGTCATGTGTCTTTTAGGAGCTTTTGTTTTTAGAGCTCCAATCTAGAGATAACTGTGCCTGGTAGTTTATGAGTGAGTCACACCACAAGTCAGACAACCTCCTCGTAGATGTTTTTCAGAATCCTCCTGTCACAACATGTTCCTTGGATGCTTCAGGCCTCAGTCCTAGTTGTTTAACAGACAGGATCCACTTTTCTTCCCTTGCATAACAACCTGTGCAAGCCCTGTACTCATTTTGGCGCACTGAATTTCAGCAGTTGTAGGATCTTGCATCATCTTCTGTTCATTGATGTAGTTCTCAATTTCTAAACACACATTGAATTCCTCCCAGCCTCTCATCTGTAAATCCGCTCACCTCACCATTTGAATTGATTCACAGCTTTGCAGGCAGAGATCAAGCCTATTTGATGCAGCTCCAGAGTTGAATGCAATACGGCCAGCAGAAGCCGTAGAATTTTCTCTTGGTTTGCATTGTGCAGCACACACTAATGTTTTTCTCACTTCCAAGTCTGATAATTTGTTCAGAGACTGTACAGAATTTCAAGTGGATTTCCAATTTTTCTGCTGTGTATGTGGATTGTAGTGTGAGTTGTGGTTCATCACTTCTTTTCAAATGCTCTTGTCTGACTTTCCTGCCAGTTCCTTGTGGTCGTGTCACTCGGTCATTCGCACTCTCTGCATTGATTTTGTGTGTGACATGTCACTTGTTAATGACCTGTCATTGCTGCTGTTTCGTTTGATCGCACGGCCACACATCATCCTGCCTGCCAGGAAACGTTCGCCTGCAAGCATCCCCTCGCTAGTCTCACAGTGTCCTTTGATATTCCCTAGCAGCAGCCTCGTCCAAACTCAGCAAGTCCCTGGAAGCTTCCCAGCTTTCAAACCCCCTCGGCAGCATTTCTCAGCCTGGTCAGCAGCATCGACACCCTTTCACCTCCTCTTTCTATCAGGATTTCTTGACCTCACAACTCCAACAAACCATTGCAAAACTGATACCTCTCTTTTTCTCAATCTCACTCGCTTATGCTTGCCAGGATCATGCATCCGCATCTCACTTCGCTCAATTTGGCGCCTGCAAACGAACGCCGAGCAGATGACGCGGAAGCGCCCTTGTCCAGCGCACCGAATGAGGCTCGTCAGCGTGGCATTCCTGATGCTCTTGTATGTCTCTTGATTCTTCCACTCGTCCATCTCCCCTCTCATCCAATCTCCATCTCCTCTCCCTCCTATCACCCTTCACCCTCTCCCTCTTTCATAATGCCCCCCCTCGCTTTGCTTCAGAACCCGGGCCTCTTGGCCTTGCTTTCCGATACTGACAAGCACCTGTCTCTTTCTCCCAATGATCAGCCTTGCTCGGCGATACACCCAACAGCTGAACACCTGACCAACCGCTCTCCATCGAACTCATCATGTCCGGTCTCCGAACCTAGTCGTCTTTGCTGGGGACAGAAGCGATTGATGTACTCGTTTGCAACCCGTCATCGGATCATTCAAACATTCAATCGCCTCCTCCCACCCTTCCCTCGCACTGGTGCCAGCTCAGCAGTCCATTTCTCCCTCCTGAATCCACCAACCCTTTTTTTCTTTGGTGGATCGTTCAGCGGAGCTCTAACGAACAACCTCTACTCAATCACATGCAATTCCGACGCTCCGCAACATCAGTTGACTGCAACTATCATCAATACTCGAGGCCAAGCCCCTTCTCCACTATCTCATGCAATTCTGGCCGCGATTGATGGCCAGATCTTTCTGTGGGGTGGTCAGACCACATCTTCCCTGTTAGACACTGCTGTCTACTGCCTTACCTTATCGACGCACTACTGGCATTGCTACAAGATTTCGGGACCATCACCCAATTTGATATTTGGCTCTTCATCAACAGTGTTTGAAGGGTACCTCTACGTTTATGGTGGCCACCACGTCAACGGCTCGATCACTGGCGATCTATGGCGGATCAGCTTAGACCATCGTATGTTTCTTCCTGTGACCTCCAATAACAACAAGCCAGCACTGACAACAAATCCTCCAACCTGGCCTCTTCTTAGTGCAGTCCGGCTCATCGTGGGAGCTCCTTGCACCTGCTGACACCCACCTTGTTCCTCTTGCTCGAACTGGCCACTCGGCCGTGGTGTATGCAAGCTCTTGGCTTGTCTTTGGTGGCACAACTGGTGCAGGCATGTCGAATGATCTCTGGGAGTATCAATTCCACACAAGTTAGTGGCATCAAATTCAATGCAACGGATCAGTCCCAACTCCTCGAAAGGACCATCTTCTTGTGCGGCTTGCAAATCAATTGTACACTCTTGGGGGCTGTGATATCGCAAATCAAACTCTTGGCGACTTCTGTGCACTTAACCTTGACAGTAAGCTGCTGTTGCATTTTTCTTTCTCCTTCTTGATTGCCTCATTCCCAAATACTGACCATCCACTTGCATTGATTCCAGCCTACGTTTGGACAAAACTGTCTTCGGATCATTTTGAACAGGTCTCTCCTTGTGGGAAATTCGCTGCTGCATGGGAAGAAACAATCTATGTTGTTGGTGGCCAATCCTCAAATTCAAGCGAGTGGACGGATTGGCGTTTCTACCATACTCTCAACATCGCCTCCACCTCAGTCACCCACCTTCTTGAAGATCAAGACATGCCATTGACTTCTGCCGATGATTATCCAACCAACGAACAGCCTTAAGTTTCTCCTCACATCCAAACCTCAATCAACTCCCTTTATTTGTGCATGCAGTGTTGCGTGGGGGTAGTGCAGTTGGTGTGACCATCATTCGTGCCACGGCTATCCTTACAATGCACTGCATGCATTTTACTGACTTGAGCAGGAGAGCAGAGGACTGACCATCATTCGGACCGTGCTCTCCTGGCTCATGTATCTTCCTGCTTCTCCATAAAAAACCAATGATAATGTCACCAGAACACTAATTTTTGCTACTGATGTCATCATCCCAGGACTGGCAAACGCATTCGTCCTCACAAACACTCCAAACGATGGCATCGACTCCAGGAAAAACGTGAACGACCGGTCTGCACTCCTGGCCAGCACCAGCATATTTACCACCTCTCCATCCCTCCATCGCGGCAACACGATCCCTTCCCTGACGAAATATTCACCACCCGGGCAACAATTGAAAAATACTACTTCAGCATCTCACACGGTGTTTGCCTTGTGGCGCCAAACAACCTACCTCCCTTCTGCATGGCTGTGTGGTATCCCTTTGACACAATGCCTTCTGAAGAGAAGAGGGGTTGGGAACGGTTTGTCTTGCATCTTCTCAGTCGCACCGACTACGTTGCTCGCGTCCAAACCAATGGGGCACAGCAAGGAGGAGAGATGTGGGGAGACGGTTGGCGCAAGTGTTCCAAAAACACTGAATTCTTTGGAAGATTTTGCTCTGTCAAACGTTTGCGCAGACAAATGAGGCTCCTCAACTTCAACCCTGACGATCAGAAGGCCCGACTGCTTGAAGCTGGCCAATGGATCTCTTCCCACTTGAGAGCTTTTGCCCCTGCTGTACACGACGACTGTCAACAAATTCTCACCATCAATCAATATCCTTTGATGAATCATACAGAGTACGGTGAACCTTACACATCCTCCGACTTCGCCTCTTTTCTCACTTTCACAATGTACGACTTCTTTAATCTTCCCCACAATGACAACGACGTCAATGACTGGACCCTTGTAGGTTGGATTCCGATCTTCAACCCACAAAACTCTTCAAATCCTCAAATCTTGGCAGATGAGCATTTTGATATGGTAGATGGACAGTTTTCCTTTTGTGATTTCCAGGTTTGCTTAGATCTGAACAAGACATTGGGTGTTACCCTTTGTGTGTTCAGATCCAAAGAATATCGCCATCAAACTCTCCCTGGTTTTTCCCCTTCTGGAAACTATACTCGAATCGGTTTCTCTTGTCAGATTAACGAAAGGATGGCCAGCGCAGTCACTGACTACATTCAGGGTCACTATAAAAAGATGTTGGAGATTGGTGGTCTCCAAAATCAGGTGGAGAAAGCCAATGCCCCCAAGAAAACCAAGACCTAGTTATATATAGCCTTTTATTATGTTTTGCCTGACTTGTTACACTCAGCTCTTCCTCCCAATCTCTTTCATCAGTTTCCTTCATAATTCATCTTGGTCATTGGTTTATTAACCCCAAGCCGACAGATTCTGCAACATAGATGGATGGAATACATTTTAAATATGCCTATCTCAATATAAAATCTCATGTTGTGGTACATTTTGAGTGAGAAATATAAACGCTGTACATACCTCCCTAGTTTTCTCAATGCATTCATATCACAAGGCATGTCTACTAGTTCTTCATGGGATGCAAAGACAACCCCCTAGAGTTACACTAGCATAACACCAGTGGGTTAAATCAACATGAAACTTACCACTTGGCAAGCATATTTGCAAATTTACAATCGTGTGCACCAAATGCCCTTGCCCCCCACTGGTACACTTCATGACCAGTGATGATTCAGTAAAATCTAAAAAAAACTGATTGCAAGAACAAAGGCCCACTTAGCAGGGATTTTCCGGCGAATACTGACGCAACCAGAAATCGCAGGGTCTTTAGTCCATTGCAAGATCAATAGTACCCATGCTTCATTTTAATCAAGGTCTTTGTACACCCTTTATTAAATTTTGATCAGCCAGTTCTTAAATGAATTCCTCAGTTGGAAAAAAATCAGCTCTAGCAATTTCATGATGTGAAATCTTATGTGGCTCAAAATATCATAGAATCTTCATTTCATCCTGGAGTATTTCCTTTGAATCACCAAATTTGAAGTTTGGCACCACTAGCAGTCTCTTGAAGGTTTGGTGATAGCATGGCACGGGGTTGTGTGTTTGGATGGCATTTCATATGTACAAGACACTTGTTTTGAACAAAAGTAAAGCCATAGCTCTAACAGAGGCTGTTATTCAACAAATCTTTTGGCTTGAGTTATACATTGGTTATGGCCAAGTTGCATTGCTGGTGTATTGCTGTCTTACTGCTGGGTAACACATGGGTTCCAGCTGAGTTATGGATACTTCATATGTAGTTGTATATCATTTCATGTTTAATTATACATATGATGTAGTAGACATCATGCTGAGTTGCCAAAAAAATTCATGGTGAGGCACTCCCTGGGGAGTGCCCCCAAAGCTCCCCTGGTGCAACATCATCATCATCTTGGATAACATAAGGCTGGTTTACCACTGGATTCTGCATATCAGTGTCTAAGGTATCTTGATGAGTGTTTTCCCAATCCATATGTGATGGCCCATGAGCTGGCTGCTGCTGTTCTAATTGAACCGTATACACTGAATGATGCCTGACTGCATTCAAGTGTGAAGCTGACCTCAAGTGCTCTGTGACATGAGCCATTGTGCGGCCTTGGCAGTAAACACATTGGTAACGAGAGTTGCCAAAAGCATCTACACTCCTTGTGAAACCTGCCAATTCAAAGTATTAAATCAGCACCAACATACTCCAAAATGACCATCAAGACTGACCAGGTAATTCCGCCATTTGATGACAGTCACAGACACAGGTTAAAATAATTAATATGGCCCAGTTATTTAGTCAAGATAAACCAATAAAATTTTGTCTAAATTTGTTATGAATTGGTTATGGAGTGAATGTATGAATTTTCCTTGGTCTCAAAGTGACAACAATTAACAAAATCCAAACAATTATTGTATGGGGTTTTGGGCCCATAAAATAATTGGGTTTGTTATTTTATTTGAATGGGAAACAAATAAATGCTATAATTAATTGTATTAATAATAAAAAATCCAATCAGTGAGGAGCCTGTTGACGATTGGTGGCATGAAGTGAGTGCTGGGTGAGTGCGTTGAAGGCCCGGGTGGAATTGACTGAACCGAAGATCAGTCGAGTCCACGGGGAAAGAGCGACGGTGTGGGATCCGTGGATATGATCGGGATCCGTCCAGCGTCGCATCCACGGATCAATGAACTACATATTGTGAGACACAATCAGAGATTTTCACCCGGCCACTCCCCCCAGCACGATCAGTTGTCTCCACCCTGGCCCAATCAAACCTCTCGAGATCATGTCTGATCAGAAATCACCACCGCTCCAACCAAACATGCACCACGATATAAACGGCTCGTTCTGGCACCTTCTTGCTCAGCTATCCCCTCAGCCCCATCACATCTACCTTCATCCAAACGACTGTACTCACCTGAATCCCTCCGAACCATTCCGATATCGCAATATCATGTCTGCCAGCCCCGCCAAACGATTTGTGCCCCGGTTTGCACCTCAATCAACCGCAGGTAGGCTATACTCCACATTTCCTCAACACCTGTAACATCGGTCATGGGCCTTATACTAATCCTATTATATGACTTCCTTCCAGGTCCTGTCCGCCGATCTCAAACAATTAGTTCAGTCCAAGGGGCTGCAGCCCCGTACCCAGCCAACCAACCCAATCAACCCGCGGAACGCTCTGTCCCAGATGCAGCCTCCGCTGAATTGAACCGCGGCAATGGCTCTGCAGAGGTGGCCAACGGACCAGATCGAGCCACTGTGGCTTCCAAAGCAGCCAATCGGGCTGGAGACCCAGCTCCCGAACCAACTTGCCCCGAGATGTCGATCCATCCTGACTTGGAAGGAGTGGCAGCGGCCCAACTTGCCCAAGCATCCGGCTCGCCTCAAATCGAGGATCGATCCAGCAACTCCGGTGATATTAATCCTGCTCTTACTGACGAAGAGCAAGAAGAGCCTGCAACCCCCTTGCGAGTGTTACCTCCGGCGCCACCTCCCGCACATGTGGGAGAGGATGCTGCCACCATTCAACAACTTGGCCAGTACCTCCGACTCCCAGAAATCCAAATAGAAAATATTCAACGCACGGCGACGGTGAGTACTAATTATCAGGAAATCAGCTTCTGCCAGCGAACTAACAGCCTACTTTCCAGCTTGTTGGGAAAGATCATTGGCTCGCTACGCTGATGTATCTTGAATGGATACGATACCGCCTTGAGCAGACCGGATCCATCGGCCCCACCGAGGTAGGACCAATACCTCAAGTTTCCAGGCGCTTTGCATTTCACCCAGATGTCCGAGTAAGTGTCTCTTTCCTCGATGATTTCGGGACACTTGCATTACTGAAACCAAATCATGACAGGATTTCATTCGCATCAAGATTCAAGAAAACCTCATTATGTCAGATCTCCAGGCCTACGGTCGAACGGTCACCGTGGCCAACCGCGCACTGATCCCGAGAACTCCGCTGGTGTTGGTCAAGGTAAGAGAGTTTCTATCTGACTACATACAAACGGAAATTGGTAATAACGGCCCTTACTCCAGGCCAGTATTGATGCAATGACCGCCGAATGGAAGGCACAGTACATGCCCCCTGGTTACCTTGTCCCGGAAAATGAAGCAATCACACGAGTCCGCAACCTAATCCGAGAGCTTCTGAAGTATGAAAAGAGCGCGCTGGCCAAGTTGGTGAGTCGAATTGAAACTGATCTTCCGCGAGAACTGGAGATTGATGACTCACAATTTAATCTTTAGATTTTGACTGGAGCAAGGCCAGGTTGTTGGGCAAATCCAGAGCCAATCCCCAGGATTGATGATCTCACAGTCAAGGTAAGTAAAATAATGAATGTAGTATTTCAAGTCACTGATGCATGTATCAACAGGTTTTACGCTCATTGTCACCGCAGCACGAACTGATGACTCGGGCCGACATACTTAACGGTCTCCAACCGAGCATGAGAATCCGGATGGCATACCTTTGCCTCCACATGTATGTTCAGCGCCAGGCCGATCGAACCACCACCCAGCCTCACTCACCTTGGGAGGCGATTGATCAACACATGGAAGCCTTGCGATCCAAGCCGGCCGACTACAAAGTAGCGTAAGTGACCGGCCTTTTTTTTATATCTTTGAATGAGGTCTGCTGACCCTTTAATAATCAGTTTTGCCCGTCTAGTGATCAGTTACGATGCCCACTTATTTGATGGTACAGCTACTGCGGCTGACATCTCCGGCGTGGCGGTCACGCTCCCGTCTGACGACGAGGTGCATGAGATGATGCTCAGCAGACGCCAAGCGCCGCCGACCGCCAATGAGGAAGATGTCGCTCCAGGTTCGATATTCTGAAGATTACTCCCTTAAAGTAGGAATGATAAGTTCTGTCGATCTCTCATATTTTTACTATTTGTATTCCCTGTCTGTTCCTCCTCCTCTTCCTCCATTTATCATATTTCCGCGATTCCTCTGTCCCCTTTTCTGTCATGATTTTCTCCTGTCTCCCCTCCCAAGAGTGTGCAATGTATGGCTACCCCGGCGGCGCCACTAGTCCCTATATCCGATCCAACGGTTAAAACCCGGTCTGAGCAACCTGACCTCCATGGGAGGATACGACGGAAGCAACCATCTGTTGTGGGTTGCACCAAGGGCCCACGTGGAGCCGATCTCCAGTCAGAAGACGGGGCATCCACGGCCCCTATAGTGTTGTTTGTAAGACGAGGGGACCTCGCTGCCTCCAATGCCCGGGGCTTGTGTGGGATCCACGAGATGATCCCGTGGATACCACCCCGGATCATCTTAGTGGTGAGCACGTGGGCGTGTGGACTGACAGCCGCTGGTCCGCCCCCCGCGAGGGGCAGCCGTGGATTCCTCATCATTTCCGAGTCAGTCCCGCGTGGAGGTACTCCCCGGGTGTAGGATTCATGTTGCGGTTTTGATAACTGCGCAAGTGCTAACTTAACAAAGTCCCTCCCAATGCGGGAGGTTGGAGATCGGAGATCGGGTGGTGGAACGGGGGGTAGCTCATTTGGGTGGAGCTTAAGTTTGGGTGGTGGCGAAGCCACCCCTCCCGCAGGGAGGGACTTACGCCTAAAGCGACTGTTTGGGTGGCAGAGCACCCACCAAAAAAGGATGAAAATCCACACTTTGATTTTTCCAGCCTGCAGCTTCAATGTTGCCCCCCCCATTGTCGGGACTTAAGCAGCTATACACGTCATTGAATTTTTAAGCTACCCAGCTCATCGCAATAGCATCAGGGTTCCTTCCAAACAATTTTCAAAGAAATTACGAGCTCTGGGCCGGCTGAGCGTATGTGTATAATCTTCTTTTTTTTGTTTGGCCTTTTTCCTCTCTCTTTTTTTCGATCACACTCAATTAACACTCAACGGTCCCTCTCTCCAATCTCTCTTCTATTTTCCATACCCCTCGGATCGGACTATCCCATACCCGGACTCGGATCACACCATACAAATCACCTCCCTTTGTGAAACAACACTACCTCACAATTCATATCGGATCACCAGCGATGGCTCAAAATACGACTTCATCGACTCCAAATATCACCTCAGAAGAAAGCAAACTGAAGCAAATCTCCGACCTCATCAAAAAGCTCCACTGGGTACCAAAAAGCTATTTCGAGCACTTTCTGAATGCAAAATCAGCGGCCTCGATCTGCAAGCGACGACTCTGGGGATCACCGGGTCCAGGCTGGGACTCGACAAAGAGGCTATTGGAATCAATCAAGCGCGTTGTACGGAAGTATAGCAAGGGCAAGCAGCTTTGGGATGACTTCATAATGGAGGAGGTATGTGATTTCCTACATCTGCCGCTCTTCTTTTCCTTTGAACTCAGATGTTTGATTTTTGGTTTGTACAGGCCACTCTTATCATTTTCAGGCAGAAACCAACGACTGGGAAATTTCCAAGAGGCTCTGCTACAGCTCGCACGATTTGAATGAGGCCTTTTTCACTCCGGAGGCACGAGCAGAGCGTTTGGATCATATCACAGATTCGATGAAGTTTTTGTACAATTTACTGATGAATAAGCTAGCCCGACCTGACACTGGGGATGATTTGGACAATGAAGAGAAAGATACCAATACCAGCTATGTCAATCTTCCGCCTTTGGAGCCTCCCCTCCCTTCTCCGGATGCACCACATCCACCGCCCCTTGATCCCAGTCCATCCGAACCACTTGATCCCAATGCAAAAATTCCAATTGCTTTGTCCGAGGACGACGTAATGGAGGTTGATATTAACATATTGCGCCCTAGCACCGACCCCAAAATTCGAAGGCAGAAACAAAATGAAGATATAGCTCGAACTATCTGTTCTATGGTTGCTTTTGGACGAAACCGGCGCCATAATGGTTTTCAAATGACAAACGGCTTGCTTTTCATTGTGTGCGGGGTCACGGAGCGGGTAAACAAGTACCTAAATTACATTGGCCTGGCTTGTTCTCGGAAAACTGCCCATATTGGACTCGCATCGCTAGGAAAGGAAGCCAAAGAAAAAATTAAGAAACGATTCTCCAATGAAAACTCCAAGGTATTTGCGCCATCAATCTGCATTGACAACTTGGATTTCCAACAATCCATCCACACAAAGTCGGTAGGCCACTCAAGTACGATGTTTCATGGGACGTGGGGATATATCCATTGCTTGCCTTGTAGTTTTTTTGGTAATCTTGACCAATCAGAACTTACTCTTGCGGCCTTGAAAGATGAACGCAAAAAAAATATCAACCTTGAAGTTCAGCCGCGCCATTTTGGACCAACCCTTGCAAGCGATCAACACTTCAAAGCAACCCTCAAGTCTCAGCTAACTAGCGTCTTCCTTTGGTATATTGGCTCATCAAATGACAAACACTCGTCTCCTGTAGATCACCCACCGCAGGTCCGACCAGTCAGCCCAGAGAAACCCAACCTGACAATGCTGAAGCTCATGATGGCTTCGGACAATTCCTCCAAAGGCATTGGCGATGTCCTCACAGGTCTAGCTGAACAAGCAGGTTTGACTTCCGAGCAGTTTGCTAGTAAATTGCAAGTCATTGAAGGCGACCTGGGGACTTGTATGAACATCTCGAGTCTTTGCAAGCTCCAAATCCCAGCCGGCTATTCACAAACAAGTCTTGCAAATCTTCTATCAATTCCCGGCGGAGCTCATACTATGTGGAACTTTGCTCAGGCAATTTTCTTGCATCACTGGGGTGATCACACCAATCGAAAGGATACTGGCGCTTGGCAAATCCTCAAGGCTTTGGGAATCCCGGCGGACAAACCCGTGACTAAGCGTGATTTTACACTTATGATATCAAACATGGAAAAGATACATGATGCTGATCTGGTCTATTGCATTCTGTAAGTAATTTAACTTGCCCTTTTTACACTGTCAAACGCTTTACTGAATCAATTGTACCTCCTGCTTTCAACAGACTAGTCATGGGTAAAGAGGGAGAAATGCTTCCGGAAACGCTGCCAACCATGTCCCCATCAGACATCAAGGAAATCATTGATAAGACTTACAATCATTTCTTGTCAGGCGAGGCACTCCAGAACGCGGTCAATAAGAAGCAGACCAAATTGATTAACCTTATCTTGCGGCTCCGGGACTTTGCAACCGTCATTGAAGTCAATCAAGCTACCAAGGACGGCGACACCGGCCGGCTTCTCTATATGTGGAAACAATGGGCAGTAATGGGTCAAGCATTGAAGAAACTTGTCCATTACTCCCGTCACCTCCCACAGCTAATAATCTTACTTGAAATCATCCTGCCGAGGTCACTGGCAAAAGTTGTTGAAACTATGCTCCTCTTGTGTCCTTCCGGGAGGAAAGGACATTTTGTAGCAACTGACTTCTATCTAGAAGTTCAGAACTTTTGGCTTAAATATTTTTATAATCACTCAGGCATTGGAATGGTTATTGAGCGCTTAAGGGATGTTTTTTCAATCAATATCCCCTTCGTAAGTCCCCAAGACTCCTCAGCCGAATTCTAAATTCCGCACTGATTTATTTTAATATGTGACAGCTTAAGCAACTGATGCATTTACTGAACATCGAGTCGGGGATGAATGTGATTCAGCAATCCCACCACAATCAAATCACTAACTTATCAATGAACTCGTTTATTAGCTTTGCAAAGCAGTACAACATCTGCTTGGCTGAGGAGAAACCCAAAGAATTCATCCCAATATTAACTTCAGATGTTTACCACGAAGGCGTAAATAAAATCAAAGAAGACTTCAAAAATCGGAAAGGCGGACTTGATCGATTGAAGCCGCCCTACATGTTTGACCAAGAGATGGATGGTGGTTCTGACGAGTCCAATGGGTCCAACAGTTTCAGCACATCCAATGATTCCGATAAATCCGATAAATCCAACAAGTCCACGAGTTCCAAAGAAACTTCTGAATCCTCTGGCACATCAGATGATTCAGATTCATCAGGTGAGTGATGCATTCTTGATTTCTCCGTCTTGAGTGCGTCTCTCCGCCGCTTCAGCAGCTCGCGCTTTCTTGTAACCTTCCAGCGCAATGGCATCTTCTGCTTTCTTAGCCGCTTTGTCGGCTTTTATTTTCTTGTCTTTTTTCTTTTTCTCTTCGGGAGACAATCTGACCCGTTTTGCTTTTGGTTGAAGTGTGACAGGATTGGAAGAACTTGTCGGAAGATCCCCTTTACAGCGTCTCTCCTCGGCTTCAATGACTTCGGCGGCTCGAGCGCGTTTGAAACCCTCCAACGCAATCACATCCTCTGCACGTTTGGCGAGTCTATCCGCCTCATTCTTTTCATTCACCCAACGTTTTTCTTCTTCTTGTTGCTTCTTCTTCCGTAGTTTTTCAGCTTCTTCATTTCCTTTTTGTATTTTTCCTTTGTCCACCTCAAACACAATCTTCTCAAAAAACTTGGATTGTTTGTAAACTTTGATAAAAGAAAACATGCTGTTGACCTGGTCATTGAACCACTCCCCTCCAATAAGCTTTGCAATTAATCTGGGTTCTTCAATGTATTCAATTGCTTCAGCCACCGCTTTCGCATCAGTCACGGTAAAATACTTTCCCGCTTTATATTCGGGCTTTGAGCCAAACATATCGGTATAAAAACGCTCAAATTCAGCTACAAGATTGTTGGTGATCTTCTTGACATTTGATTTGGAGAAACGGCACTTGTATTTGGTTTTTTAATGTCTCTTCTTCTTTGGTTTGACGTATTCAGGTATACCCTCCGCGAAACGGCTAGGATTGCTTGTAATAAATTCCAAATTATCTTTTCTGAACAGGTGTGCGCAATTGTGTATCTGTTTTGCAGCCTCTGGGTCACAGTTAGAGCAATCACAGGGATCAAAGAGGGACATGTGACGAGATTGTTCCTTCAGATAGTTGGGATCGTCCTTGGAGACAGGTATATAACCATAACTACACAACAAGTCTTTCTTAGCTGAAATTCAATGATGCTACCACAAAAAACAGAACACACAGGTTATCAACAGCATTAACTACCCTCAGGCAGCAAGGAGTCACAGCGTATGCATCCATTCAATTGTCATCAGTGAGCTGCTTCTTTCCACATTCAAATTGCTTAACACTGTTCTTCCCTTTCTTTCTATTCGGCTCCATAAACAAGATCGCTAGTCCAGGCCTTCCGTCTCGTCCGCAGCGTCCCATCATCTGGCTAATTGTCGAGGGGTCGCCTCAACCCATGTGCATGACACATCTCACTCTCTTCCAGTTCTGACCTAAGCCGAGCGCCATGGTACTCAAAAAAATTGGAAACTTTTCCTTTTCAAAGGCTTCAACACAATTGATCTTGTCTTCGTCTCCTGTACACGCATGATAGCGTCGGATAAAGCTACTTTTGCTACTGTAAGCATCTTTCTTTTTGCCTTGTGTTTTATTCAGGACGTTTATTACAGTTAGGGTTGCCTTGCGGGTGCCAGAATAGATAAGAGTAGGAAGTAAATCCTTGTCCTTTATCTCAGTTTCCTTTGAGAACATTCTTAACAGGTCTTCGCAAGACTTGAGCGGGTATTCCATATAAAATTGAAGGATTCGGATCTCTGGTCGCACAAGTTCGCCACAAAAGAAAGTAATATCTACTGGTTTGAGCATCAAGCTCCCGAGAATTGAATCAATGGCGACCGGACGACAAGTCGCAGATAAAAGCAGTATAGGGACGCCGTTTGTGGCCATCAAGCGATCGCCAAGCTTTCCGTATGACGGTCGAAAAATTCCGTAGTCTTGAAGACAATCCCGTACCAAAAGGTATTTTGCTTTCCCTGATTCCACAAGGCCCCAGACGTATACCATGTGTGCCTCATCAAGCACAATCAAGACAAGGCGGCTCTGGAATTCATTGCTGAAGTACAACTCAGTAAAAATGGGGTTGTTGAGGAAAACCTCCGGGCTCTACAAACCCAGCCAGATCAGCAAACCAATAGCAAGGGAGAAGAACAAAAGAAGACGAACCAGGTAAACAAAAGCATAGTCTCCTCTTTTTATATCCTCAACAATAGCCTTTGTCAACTTCATTTTTCCAAGACTGATGGCTTTAATTCCCGCTTTTGTCTTTTCTTGGACCTGCCATTACCATTCCCGTTCAGCATTCTTCAACCTTCAACTGCCACATGCCGACCAACCCAACAAACTCACTTGATCTTTGCCTAGCGAATCCAGAGGATTGAGGACGAGTACAACCGGCTTCTTTTGCGGTGCATACAGGTGAAAGTATAGCTCTGCGATCCGGGACTTCCCATATCCCGTTCCCGCAAGCACAAAGCTGTGATAACCACGGGCGAGGTTGCAGACTGTATCTACCTGTAGCTTCTTCGGTGGTTCCTCGTATTGTTTCTTTGATTCCTCTTTGACGTATTTGATTAGATTACCATTGTCGAGCTTTGTTATCTCCGGGCTCAGTTGTAGCGGCCTCTTTCTCCCTTTTTCTTTGGTTGGCGGCGATGTTGTCCTTTGAACATGTGCATCTTCTGGATTTTCTATTGATACGGCTAACGATGATCTGTCCATCGGAAACAATTGGTATGTTTGGTTGTCTTCGACTCAAAGGCTTTCGTTGGGTCTTTTCCGTACCAACAGCCCACCGATGTCAGTTACCCTCAGGTGGCTGTATGCGCCCAAAGGCCTTAGTAATGCGAATTAATTATGTATTTATTATTCTCAACGGCTCAATTTGCCCAAAGGATTTTCCTGAGAAGAGGGGAACACAGCACTACCCCCAATCACCTCCAAACATGTTTCTCGGGATTAAAAAGTAAACAACAAGGAAAAATGCAAAACAGAAACCATGGCTGGATTGCCAGGATGCAAGCGCATCCGTCGATGGTCGGAACCTCATATGTAGCTCGCATAACGAGCGAGCTACAGCTTCTCAAAGTTCAACCAGATTTCCGCCCGATGCTCTCAGGCAAGCACCCCCGCTTTGGGTATAAGTCCCTCCCTGCGGTCGGCGCCCCCCCCCCCCCCAGCCACACGCAGAGGGGGACTTAGTTAAGTTAGCGCCAAGTGAGGATTCATCTCGAGCCTGAGCTCTCTGAATGCCAATGGGGAGTCCTCCATCAGGTCAAGATCTGTGGGCCCCCCAGAATTGCTTGCAAAAAAAGCTACACTTTTTCATGGGTCTAGATTGATGTCTGCAGGTCACAGACCAGATAGGAAGTCATCCAACTGGAGGACTTCCTGTCAATCTGGGAACCCCTTCCAGACCCAGATCTGAGGCAAATTTTGCAGGGAAATCTGGGCTTTGGGAATCTGGGAGGCTCCCAGATTGCAACCGGGAGTCCTCTCAATCTGAAAACTAAGATTTTCTCAGATTTTGCAGGGAAATCTTGGCAGATCTAGGATTTGGGATTATGAAGCCCAGATTTACATGCAAAGTGGAGGACTTCCCGTCAATCTGGGAACCCAGATTTTTCCAGATTTTGCGGGGAAATCTGGGCTCGATCTTCCCAAATCCTAGATCTGCCCAGATTTCCCCGTGAAATCTAGAAAAATCTGAGTTCCCAGATTGATGGGAAGTCCTCCAGCCTGGAGAAATCTGAGTTCCCAGACTGACTAGAAGTGTGAAGCCCCCGCGTACCACGAGGTTTCACAAGGACAATCACAGGCGCATTTCCTGTTTGACTATATCATCCCGCCCCTCTTCCACCTTCCCAGCCGGTAGAGATCCCTGCGCCCATATCTCTCCTGGCTAGGTAAGCCGTTTCCTCCCTTTTGCCCTTTTCCTCATTCCCAGTTGTTTCTCCTCTTCCCCGATTGTTCATGTATTTACTGAGAGATCCCTGCGCCCATATCTCTCCCGGCTAGGTTTTTCCTTCCACCCTGAGCAATACATAGCCCCGTGAACCAGACTTCCCTCAAGGTTCACCCTCTGCGCCCCTACTCGGACAGACAGTGAAGGACCCCAAATTGGAGTCCTTACACTTATTTTTTCTGGTTCCACCTCTTTGCAGACTCCTCGACTCGGCGAGCGAATTTTTTTTTTGATTGACTGCGACTGCTTCCTTTCCTACCCACTGCCACTGCACTGCCATCTACTGCCCACCACCACTGCAACTGCCCTGACCACTGAACTTCTATCACTGCTATCTCTCTCGCCGCTGGTTCGTAACGGAAACGATTGACGAGCCTTACTTCCCTCTTATGAGCACCCGCCAGTCGAACACAGACCCCCTCATTCCTCTACAAGACCCAGAGCAACTCGCGCGGGAAATCAGACGACGTGCTCGACTAGAAGCCACTCTTGCCGCATCCAGCACTATTAACGTCCCGTCTCCGAACGTTTTGACCAACCCTCACACTGGCTCAATGCAGAACCAACCTAATCAACAAAGCTCCTCCGGCGACCCATTGGCACCGGCAGAATTGTCCAATAACGAGCTGATCCAGGCAATCTTGGTCCTGCAACAAAACACGGCCAAACAGCTCCTCGCGACTCAGGAAGCGGCACAAGCAGCACAAGCGCAGGCCCGAGCCGAGTTGAAAGCGGTCCAGGCCCAAGCCCGAGCCGATGTAAAGGCGGCACTGGACGCCTGGAGCAAGAATACTGGCCCAAAAACTGAATCGTCTCCGGCCCCTCAACTCGCACCGGGCCGCATTGACCTCCAACGATTCAAAATCTCGGACGGCCCGTACTTTAAAGGGCCCTTTCAAGACGTCAAATCGTTCTTACGTTGGATTCAAGCCCTCCAAATTTTCTTCGCAACGAAATCGGTCACGCACGCGGACGACAAATGCCTGATTGTGGGCGGACTCATTGCTGAGACGAATCTCCTCTCATTCTACTCAAACAAGTTCTCGAAGTACGAAGGAAAATTGTGGGACGACTTCAAAGAACGAATGTTTGAATTTGCTCTCCCCGTCGAATGGAAGACAACCCTCAAGCGCAACATTGCCCAGCTGAAAATGGGCAATACGGAAACCTTCTTGGAGTTCAGTACTCGCGCCCGGACACTCCAGAGCTTGGTTAACTTTGACAAACATTCAATCGACAACTACGAGCTAGCCGAGGCCGTAACGTTTGGTCTTCCGGAGGTCCTCCAAGCTAAGATAGATGACCATCAAGCTCTCCGGTCGTTGAACTTCAAATATGGCGAATTTGAAAGCCGTACCAGCGGGTTCTACTCCAACCTTGTCAAATCTTCGGCTCTTTGACTACGCCGGAACGCTTCCACCACCACTCCTCCCAACCGGTCTGCGGATACCATATGGCGCCTCCACGCTTACATGGATAGCATCGGGCTGTGCCACTTCTGCAAGAAACACTGTGGGAGCGCCCACAGAGCTTGCCCCAATCCCATGGACAAGAGCCGGGTGGAGATACCGGCCTCATTTTCCCCACCCCCGAAACCGGCCGACTACACCCCCCCAGTGGCATGGACATCAAAGAACAGCGGGCCTGCAAAAACGAATCCGTCGACTGCCGGCCGCCCAATTGGTCGCCCCGCAGGCATTGCGGGACTCATGAACGAAGCACCCGACTTGGACGAACTGTCCGCCTCCTGTCTGGCCCGTGTGGACGGGCACTTGGACAAGTTGACTCACGGCTTCGCGAACTGGCATTTGACGGCCGTCAAAGACAACATGCAGGCGGCAGCTATAGCTGGTGACCCCGACACGATCAAAACGCTCGCCGTCTCATTGGCAACACGAGACGATGAATTCATCCCTGAAGCGCCTCAGTTTGATGAAGCCTCCTTCCTCGAGGCCTGCGGCGCCATTGCCGAGAGCAGGAGCGCCAAGTATGTACAGTCCCCCCTCAGACCAACCCACCAATTTCACAGAGGCCGGTGCTTAAAAGGGTCTCCTATAGTTCGGAGAATACACTCGCTCCCACTGGCTCAGAGAACGCGATTGCCCCCACCGATCCTGGACTGGCGGGCCCGCAGACCGACCTTGAAGCGGCCGTCTTCAATGCCGTCAATAACCACAACTGAGGCGTGGTTGTCCCCGATAAATTCTTGTGCTTTGAGGACGCCACCCCACCGCCCATTCCCATCACTCCCTGGACCTTTTCCCGCCGCCCTTGCCATACAAGACCAACGGGGTTACCATCCCATCGGCCAGCTACAACCCAAACGCCCTGCGACTAAGAAGAACCAACCACCCGGCCGATCCACTGTCCCCATCCCCTCCCAACTGTCACCTTCGAGCTGGAGGGATCCTCCCCCTCATTTTTTTATAGGGGGGGAGACTGTGAAGCCCCCGCGTACCGCGAGGTTTCACAAGGACAATCACAGGCGCATTTCCCGTTCGACTATATCATCCGGCCCCTCTTCCACCTTCCTAGCCGGTAGAGATCCCTGCGCCCATATCTCTCCCGGCTAGGTAAGCCGTTTCCTCATTCCCAGTTGTTTCTCCTCTTCCCTGATTGTTCATGTATTTACTGAGAAATCCCTGCGCCCATATCTCTCCCGGCTAGGTTTTTCCTTCCACCCTGAGCAATACATAGCCCCGTGAACCAGACTTCCCTCAAGGTTCACCCTCTGCGCCCCTACTCGGACAGACAGTGAAGGACCCCAAATTGGAGTCCTTACAAGAAGTCCTCCAACTGGAGGACTTCCTGTTGCCTAAAAGGCTTCATTTAGAGGAGGCCGCTTAACCTAGTTTGCTGGTGAAAACTCAATATCAATCAATTTTCACCAGCCAGTAAGGTTTAGCCTGTCCCTCTAGATTAAGCAGTTTAGCCCACAGGGAGTTAGAGATGGCAAACGGGTACTTGTTGCCGGGTACCCGGTTATACCCGTTGGCAGGTACCCGTTTGGCCCTACAGGTACCCGCCGGCAGGTGCCGGGTGCGGGTGCGGGTGCGGGTGTCCAGAATTCTAGTGGGGAGGACGGCGGGTACCTGGACAGGTACCCGCCAGTCAGCCGGTCATCAAAGAGGATACCTCTCAATGACCAACTGACCGGTCATTGAAAGGGATACGACCTCTCGATGACCTGCTGACCGGCCATCAAAGAGGATCAGCCGGTCATCAAAGAGGATAAGACCTCTTGATGACTGGTTGGCCGGTCATCAAAGAGGCTACCCTCTCAATGACCAGTCAGCCGGTCATTGAAGAGGCTACACTCTCAATGCCCGGCTGACCGGTCATGACTCATTGAAAGGGATACAACCTCTCAATGACCGGCTGACCGGTCATCAAAGAGGATAAAGGCTCTCGCGATGAATGGTCCGTCCCGGTCATCAAGAAGGGTGTGTTTTTCCTCTTGATGACCAGTTGGTCACGGTCATTGAGAGGGGTGTGTCCTCTTGATGACCGGTTGGTCCCGGTCATTGAGAGGGGTGTGTCCTCTCAGCCGGGCATTGAGAGTGTAGCCTCTTCAATGACCGGCTGACTGGTCATCAAAGAGGATAAAGGCTCTCGCGATGAATGGTCCTTCCCGGTCATCAAGAAGGGTGTGTTTTTCCTCTTGATGACCAGTTGGTCACGGTCATTGAGAGGGGTGTGTCCTCTTGATGACCGGTTGGTCCCGGTCATTGAGAGGGGTGTGTCCTCTTGATGACCGGTCTGTCCCGGTCATCAAGAGGGGTGTATTTGTCCTCTTGATGACCGGTCTGTCCCGTTCATCAAGAGTGCTGTGTTTGTCCTCTTGATGACCGGTCTGTGTTGGTCATCAAGAGGGACATGTGTAGCCGGCGCAGACCGGCCATGAAGGGGAGGAGGGCTGGTTTTGGTGTGGCGGGTTTTTCACTCCATACCACCTGGAGTGCAGGGTTGTGCACCCCAAATGGGGGCTGGTTTTGGAGTGAACCATCCTGCACTCCAAAAATCTTGGAGTGCTCAGGAGTGCACACCTTTTTTGGCGTGCATCTGGGAATTTTTTGGCGTGACTAAAGCCTTCCCCTAAAGAAAATGGGGGTGGGGAGAATACAAAAACATGCTTATATGGACTGGGAAAAGAGGTCAAGGGGCCATAGATACTACTGATCTCCATCTCTGAAACGGTAAGAATCTCCAAACTACAGCTCATCAACCTCAAAAATGTTGGCCAGTGAGCAGGTAAAAGCTCTTTTCTCCAAAATCCTTGCAATATCCCAATCATCTGCTTCCCAAATACCACAAGCCACACAATCACCATGTGAGTTTGCTCAGCACTTGCGTGCAAGTGCCATCTCTGAACTCAGTTATAGATTTTGTTGGATCTCAGGTAGATACTGGTTTGAAGGCAAGGTTCATGTCTGCCACAACATATTCTGATATTAACTTGAACAACACTTGATGTATTGCATAATGTATGTGTAAAATGCATGCCATACCTATCCTGGAAACAAGGCCAATTTAATGATAAGGTTTACTTGATCCTCAATCTTGACCAAAGTTCCTCTTGTTTTGATGGTGATGATTTTTGACCTCTTTGTAAACACATACCCTGTTTGTCTCTCAGAAACTATTTTGATATTGATTTTCAAGGTGCACACCAAAAATCTACTAGTTTTTGTTAAATTGTTTCTGTTACACATGGTTCAAACTTATGATGGAGTGTAGTGAGACTCTGGGAGGTCTGATTTTGCCCAGGTACTAAGGTTTGACTTTGGCTTGCATTGGCTGAGGGTCCCACTGTCACACAAATGTATAATGCGTGCGGGCTTGTGTGACAACTTGGGTCACACAAACGTATGCACACACGTTTGTGTGACACATTGTCCATCACAAAACAATATTGCGCCAGACTGAGTGCCCCCACAGAACCAGGGGATTCAGAGAATCCTTGGCAAATTTTACTTGATTTTCATACATCTGTACATAAATCTCTTTGAGGAGATTTTCTGAAGTCATTCACAAACCCCATGTAATCTGAGGCCACCCTGGACTTGTCCCAGAATTTGAACTCCCTGGGGAAAAACTTTAGCAGCTGAAGAATATTTTACACAAATTTACACATGCATGGTGTTGTGTCACATTTTTCATCACTGAGCCAACTGACACCAAGCTGAGTGCGCATGCAGCACCACAGGCTTATGTGGACCCTTCACAAATTGTATGTAATTTTTGGCAATATGTATTATAATTTTAGGAAGATTTTATGAAGTCATATCCACCTCCTAGTTAATATGAGGTTTTTTCCCATGGACGTTTCCCTGAGCTTCAGCTATGTTTTGAAAAACTTCAGCAACTGAAGAATGTGTCACACAAATGTACATGTGCATGTTTTTGTGACACTAACATACATAAAGATTTTTGGAATTTATGATAAACACATGATAAATCCAAATATATCATTCCCGTGAAAAACCTTTTTTGTTCTGCAAAGTATTTGATATTGCTTTTCAAGACAGTTTGAAATGTGTTCTCAAATATTTCCAATAATAAATAGAGTCAAGTTTGGGCTGGTTTTCAATCAAATTCAACCCTTTTTCAGCATTCCTTCAGCTCAATTGAGCATCATCTCAACATGAATTCATCATGACTTCAGTGTGTTTGAGGTTAATGTTCCAGGATATATCCAACAGGGTTCTTAAACAATATTGTGCGATGGCACTTGAAGCAAACTCCCATGGTGAATGTAAGCATAAAATGCCCTGGGAATCTACAATGCTTATATAGGCCAGCCCTAGATAAGCAAAAATGGATTTATGCTTACTTTGCTAAGAAGCATACCTCAATGTAAGAATAGGATTTGTGTCCACCATCCTTGTGCTTACATGGCGGGGTCACTGAGGCATGGACTTTCTAGTAGCTGTGCAACATCAGCTGAGCAGGTCCTGTGAGCAGATGCAGCTGGGGTGGAGGCGCCAGTGAGAGATTGAGTGTTGGAGGCTAGACAGACAATTTGGAAGGCCAAGCATTGGAGATGTGTTCAATGAGGGGAATAGCACCCTTGGTTACATTATCCAAACGTGCACAGGCAGATTTTACCAGATAACAATAACATGTAATGGACCACCACCCGGTTCTAATTGATGGTCATATTCAGTATAATCAGGAGATTTTCCATCTGTATTGATTTGACTATCACTATTAAAAGATTGATTAACTCTGAGAAGCTGCATTGTTCATTATGTAGAGTCCTGTACGTCAGTTTAGGCAAAAGAGAAGGGTGTGTTTGTCCTCTTGATGACTGGTTGGTCCCGGTCATCAAGAGGGGTTGTGTCCTCTCAATGACCGGTCTGTGCCGGTCATCGAGAGGGGTGTGTCCTCTCAATGAACGGTCCGTCCCGGTCATCAAGAGGGGTGTGTCCTCTCAATGACCGGTCCGTCCCGGTCATTGAGAGGGGTGTATTTTTCCTCTTGATGACCGGTCTGTCCTGTTCATTGAGAGTGCTGTGTTTGTCCTCTCAATGACCGGTCTGTGTTGGTCATCAAGAGGGACATGTGTAGCCGGCGCAGACCGGCCATGAAGGGGAGGAGGGCTGGTTTTGGTGTGGTGGGGTATTCACTCCATACCACCTGGAGTGCAGGGTTGTGCACTCCAAATGGGGGCTGTTTTTGGAGTGAACCATCCAGCACTCCAAAAATCTTGGAGTGGTCAGGAATGCACACCTTTTTTGGCGTGCATCTGGGAATTTTTTGGCGTGCCTAAAGCCTGCCCCTTTTTTTATGCATAAAAAGCATCAAATTTGTGGTAACCAAAAATGGTGGACAGAAATCCTATGCTTACAGCAAGTTATGCTT
This sequence comes from Puccinia triticina, assembly GCF_026914185.1. Taxonomy (NCBI): domain Eukaryota; kingdom Fungi; phylum Basidiomycota; class Pucciniomycetes; order Pucciniales; family Pucciniaceae; genus Puccinia; species Puccinia triticina. Next base: position 2,462,810 of record NC_070569.1, read on the forward strand.
ACATGGCAGGGTCACTGTCATACAAAAGCAGCAAAGGGCTGGCCAACAAGGCCTTACACTGGAACAGTCTTAATTTAGGGAGATGTGCTTTGCACAAAGCGGGATCTTTCCAGAACCTCCAAACTGGTTTTTTGGCATCAAATTCAATCCAGCACAACAGATTCTGCAGTGCACAAAGTGTGTTTCACAGGGATGTCAGGGTGCAAAATTTACATGTTTTTAAAAAAGGGTTTTTTTCTCTTTGTTATTATTCCTGATCATATATGTACTGAGCTATGGTTGCTTTTGGGAGACAGTGAAACATATCTGCGTATTTACAGGAGTTAGCGTGTGAGAATGTGTGTATTGATGATGTTGTTGGTTGAGATTAATCCGAATCCGAATCAATTATAATGATTGTTTCACTGTTGCCTAACTTAGCTAATTCCCTCCCCCTCGCGGGTCACCGCGTAGAGCTTTCGATGTGGGCACTTCTTGTTGTACACCAGTGGTTGGGCTGTGAGTTGATGGCACAATGTGCATTGCGTATAGCACACGTGACCGTGGACTAACTGGCACTTTTTGTCGTCCAGCAAGGCGGTGTTGCACATGAGCAATGCCGGATAGCCGACTGGTCTGCTGACAGACACGGTCTTTCCGACTGGACAATGGGCGCACTTGTAGTCGAGGACCAAAGGCCAGTGGTCTATCGAAGTGCTCGCCATCGACCAGACGCCGGCCGCCAGCAGGAACACATACCAGATTGCCGAGGGTTTCATGGTGCCCGGGGTGTTTCAGATTCGAAGAACGATTATCTTGGATGGGATTCGAACTGTGCCTGGTACGTGTGTGCAGAGGGATGGGTGCACCTTAGGACGTTCTAGTTCCGCTATCCTATTGAACGGATGTTGGTTTGCGTTGCTGAGCCGACTAGTAGGTCGCTACTGGAGCTTACAAAAAAAGAAACCTCGAGGCCTTAGAAAGCACATGTCTCATGTCAATCTCAGACCAATATTGGGTGTTTGCAGGAGAAGAGTTATCTACAAATGAGTGGAGATGCTGGGCCCAACACTGTTCGACTCGATCAGGGCGGAAAGAAGTATTGACACGCAAAAAGAGATGATCAGGGGCATGGACAAACTCAGACAACAAGGCCCCAGAACGCCTGGCGGTCTGAACTGGGCAGCTTTCCGTTGAGATCTGAGGGCCTCCCAGAAGTGATCTGGAGTGATTTCCCTGCGAACATCTAGACTGTTTGGGTCTCTATCCACCCAGGTGTGGTGGGAAGTCATCCACTGTCCATAAATTTTAAACCCTTATGTTTTTTTCTTGCGTTGTATATGATGGCATGGATATGACTTACTGGTGATTTTTTGATTGTGTGATCACCCATTTTGCGGCTGGGATGAGCTTACAATATTGATTGCCGGGGACCGCCGGCTCATTGGGCCATCCCACGCGAACATCCCACGGCTGGCCCTAGCCTAACTAAGCCTCTTGAACGGAGGGGGGGGACACCCGCGTCCCGAAGGGACTCTCCGTAGGAGAGGCTTACACCACGGGATGAGTGGGGCGTCAAAGTGGCGGCGTCTGTGACGCCCCATGGACCCCGCATGTCAGAAGACGCCTCAGCCCCGCGCTATGACCATACCCTCTAGGGGCGCCCTCGGACACATGCCCACCACGCCACAAGGTGACCGTCAACGTGACGGCCCCCTGGCGCTGGCAGGCCGGTGGGAGGTGAAGCCCCCTTGGCGGGATCTTCCCTGCACGCGTGGACGTGACGGCCGCCTGACGCCTACCAGAGGGCTTTTTGGCGGCGGTCGGCGGCCCTATTGACGCCCGGTGACCGTGGAAGGTGTGACTTGTTGGGCGGCCCCGAGCTTAACTAAGTCTCTCCGAGGAGGCGCGAAGCGCCTCCGAAGGAGAGGCTTACCTCTAAAGTCACACCATTGGCCCTACAGACTCAAGAATTTCTGGCAAAAAAACACCTATTTTCTTTTCAAAATGTTTTTAAAAATGTAGTTTTTAGTTTAAAAAAGATCTGAGTAGACAGACTTGTAGTCTGCAATCTCAGCTTCCATTTCACCATTTTTTTACCCAACTGGCCCCCATGATTACTAGCCCACTCCTCCTGCCCTGAAGTGGTTCTGGAGTGGTGATCCAGCCGTTTTTGGGCTCAAAATTTGAAATTCCCTGAGCCCGCGCGGTCTCGAAGGGGGGGATTGGTCACATGAATCTGCCATGTAAAAAAATTTACAGGACATTTCTTGCCAGGGGGAATGGATATGGGGGAGTTTGAAGTGGGCAAAAATAAGCTAAGAAGCTTGCCATTCCAATGGTGCAAAGGGCGCGGGATGAATCAAGAGGAAACAGGGAGGTATTGGGCAAAATGGGGGAGCGTAGGGTCCTCCCTGCCATTTGTCTCGATCCTGTAGGGTGAGACATGCGACTTTAGAGGCAAGTCCCTCCTTCGGAGGTCGCTACGCTCCCCCGAGGAGGGTACACTTGTTTTAAGTTCGGGGCGGCCCCGGGTCGAACTTAACAAAGTCCCTCGCTGCTGCGGGCGTGTGACTCGCAAAGCAAGCCTCCGACAGCCCTCGGCAGGAGGGACTTATACCGTACCTCCCCTTTCTGGCGCACGGAGAATGTAATTTTCACCCCACTTTTCACTTTTGCCCTTGTACCTCCCTCATTCCATGATAAACTTGTTTTTTTTGCTCCAGATCAGCTCAACATGCTACTGCTGAGGCTTCTATTTTTTTTTCTTTATGTACTGATACATGTATGTCCTGAGAAATTACACAAGACAAATAAATCTCAAGACCGTTACCGACTCTATAGCCCAAGTTTGCAGAAATTAATTATGAAATAAGAGCACCGACTCTCTGGTCAATACACAGCGTGTTTGACACCCAGATAGCTTGAGGATGAGCGGGATCAACCGGTCATCGAGGGGACTCAACCCTCTCAATGACCGGTATGTTCCGGTCATTGAGAGGATAAAGCCCTTTCAATGAACGGCACAGTACCAGTCATTGAGAGGGTCGAGTCCCCTCAATGACCCGTCAATACCGGTCATCGGAAGTGTCAAGTCCCCTCAATGACCGGCACAGACCGGTCATCAAGAGGTTGTACATATCCCTTTGATGACCGGTCTGTACCGGTCATCCAGGGGACTTGACACTTCTGATGACCGGTATCAACCGGTCATCCAGAGGGCTATATGGTCTCGATGGCGGGTCTGTGCCGGCGATTGAGGGCTCAGAGGCTGGACTTTAAGTTGAAAAAAAACTACATATGTGTCTAAGTCATTGAGCACAGACCTCTTCTGTTACTCGACTTCGGTAAACTCCAAGGTTTGGTTGACTTTGATGATTTATTGAACCTTAAAGAAGTGGTGTAACACAACTCAGATTGTGTGGGTTGATGCGCAAGATGCAAGGCTTTGTGCCAAGCAAATTTTTAAGGTTTTAGGTTCTGAGGGCAAGGAACTGTGATGGTTTGAATAAACCACCCAGCCAAACTGGGATTCTAGGCTCTGCGAAAGGGGGTGATAGCGCGCAAGTCCAAACTTAACCCATATCCCTTGCTGCTGCGGGCGTCTGGTCTTGCGAAGCAAGCCTCCGATAGCCCTTGGCAGGAGGGACTTGTGCGCTATCACCCCCTTTCGCAGAGCCTAGAAACTCCATTTGGCTGGGTGGTTTTTTCAAACCATCACAGTTCCTGGCCCTCTAAAATTAAAACCTTAAATATTTGCTTGGCACAAAGCCTTGCTTCTTGCGTGTCATCAGATACAATCTGAGTTATTTTACACAACTCCTTCAAATAGAAATAAATTTTCAAAGTTGACCAAACCTTGGAATTTACTGAAGTCGAGTCACAGAAGAGATCCGTGCTCAATGTGTTTTTTTTTTGAGTTACAGTCAAGCCTCTGAGCCCTTGATTGCCGCACAGACCCGCCATCAAGACCGTATAACCCTCTGGATGACCGGTAAAGACCGGTCATCAAGAGAGATATATACAACACCCTGGATGACCGGTACAGACCAGTCATTGAAGGGATATGTAAAACCTCTTGATGACCTGTCTGTGCCGGTCATTGAGGGGAATCAACACTCAATGGCCAGTACAGACTGGCCATCAAGAGTATACCAACCTCTCAATGACCGGTCTGTGCCGGCCATTGAGGGGACTTGACACTCCCAATGACCGGGATTGACCGGTCATCAAGGGGACTCGACCCTCTCAATGACCGGTACTGTGCCGTTCTTCAAGAGGGCTTTATCCTCTTGATGACCGGAACATACCGGTCATTGAGAGTGTTGAGTCCCCTTGATGACCGGTCGATCCCGGTCATCCTGGCAATGATTGGTCATGTTGATGGCGTACTTGTATGAGCCAATCTCACTCAATCTCACTCTTGATGATCTACATACGCACAGGTTCACCACTGAGCACGGTCCTCAAACTAGCTTCATGTGAAACAAGCTATGTATTACTTTGAGGGTCTGTGCTCTTCTGTTGTAATGAATCTCTGCAATTCTGGCTTACAGAGTCAGTAGCACTCTTGAACATATTTTATGTTGTATAATTTTTCAGGATTGCCATGAGTCCGTAAACAGAGAACAAAAAATACAAGCCTCAGCGCTTGCATGTTGGGCTGGTCTGGAGCAAAAAAAAAATACAAGTTCTTGCGGAATGACAGAGATACACAAGGAAAAGTGAAAACAGGGGTGAAAATCCCATTCTCCATGCGCCAGGATGGGGAGGTACGGTATAAGTCCCTCCTGCCGAGGGCTGTTGGAGGCTCACTTCGCGAGTCACACGCCCGCAGCAGCGAGGGACTTTGTTAAGTTCGGCGCAAGTCCCTCCTGCCGAGGGCTATTGGAGGCTTGCTTCGCAAGACCAGACACCCACAGCAGCGAGGGACTTGTGTTAAGTTCGGCCCCAGGTCAACGGGAGGGGGGTGGGGCAGCCACCCCGCTGTGCGGCAGGGTAACGCCTCGGGCACGGCACTGGGTTGTATATATGCGGCCCAAAAGTGGTTGAGGGGTTGTGCCCGAGGTGTCACATGCGACCCATGTGTGGGTCATCCAGATGCGACCCATGGGCGCTTCGGATTACGGCCCCACAACGGGGTAGCTCACTGCCAATTGGCGGCAGAGGGGCTTTACCAGGGAGGCTCGTAGGCGTACACAGCTGCGACCCCAGGGCCGACTAATAAGGCCAATTGGGGCCTAAAAGCAGGCTACTTTGGCGGGGCTCAGCTCAAACGACACCGAGGTAGATGGTGCTGCGGGTCCAGCCCGCGCGGGGAACATGATGGGTCAAACTAGGCAGAGGGATTTTATTGCTTGATAACAGAAATAGTGGGCAATAGGAATATGTGTGCCTGCCTGGGGAGTGAACAGGGTAAAGTTTGTCTAATTATGTGGTCATGAACGCGGCATCAAATGAGCCGCAAATCAATCAATGGCTGCCTGCATGGTGGGGAGCACAAGCGCCGCTGCGTCGAGTTTGCCTTCTTTTGGCTCCTCCCCAAAAAGGCGAGCATGCAACTGGGCAAGCAGACGGTACCAGCTGTGAGGCACAAGGGATCAGATGGCTGGTGGACTGATGGTTAGGCAGGCAAGGCTAGCAGATGACTTACTGGTTGGTGATGTCGCCTGTCAGGGCTTGGTGTGCATGGAGGGTGGTGTCAATTTGATCCCACTGCAAGATGTTTTGGTCTTGAGGGTCGGATGCGTTCATAATTGTGGCCAGGCGGATTTGGGCGGCGGGCCCAAATAGGCGATCAATTTGAGTTGGGGTTAGGGTGGTGGTGCCAGGATTAAGCTTAGCCTACACCAGCCTGGCGAGGTTCACGAGATTGGGAACTGTAGGGAGCGGGGAATCACCGGCGGAAGCGGCAAAACCGGTGAGAATTTTACATCTGACCTTGTATTGCATCTGTTTGAGTTGGGTCTTCACTGCAGAATGCACATGCTGCTTGGCTTTGTGATTACCCTCAACAAGACCTGGGGGGAAATCTGTCCTGCGCACCTCTTCTGGAAGGGGCAGTATTCCATCCTATGGGATAGAGCACATCATCAATGTGATAACATAAGAGTAGGTAATGAAAGTGAGCTTACCATGACCATCTGGAACAACAAGCCCTCTCGGTTGTCATTTGCATACGCCTGTAAGTCTGGATTGATTATTGCCTCGGCGGCAAGGCGTCAAATCTGGGTCTGGACATTGAATGCAAAAGGAGTTCATCAGCTGGTGGGAGGATGGTGAGATGAGATGTGGATGGACTCACTTTGCGGCGCCAAACATGCTCGCGGGGCGTGGGAGGCTGGGTTCCTGCTGGAATGATGTGCATTCATCCGGATTAACAGACCCTGTGATGGTTAGGTTTGCTATGGCTGTGCAATCCGCAGCTACCGTAATTGTCTCCGTCATCATAGCCCTAAGAGCATCCGCATCCGTGGCTAGATTAGCCCGGGCTAACTAGCTCGGATTACGATTGGAATACGCTAATCCGATCGGCCATCCGCATGGGTGGGGATTAGCGGGTCCGAGGCCGTCGGAGGTTATGTGTTTAGGTGCCTATATGTTATGTGTTTGGCACCTAAACACATAAAGTTCATGCTGAAAAGAATGATGAATATTCATTTTGAGGTTAGTCCGAGGACTAGTGGGGGCTAGATTTATACCCCACTAGCTCCAAACCAAGCTCCAGGTCAAGTTGATCCCCGGTTGATCCAACCTGATGCGGTTGCGGGGTCAAACTAAGTGCCCTAATACGGGCTAACTTAGCGCCCGGTGCGGATGGTCCAAGTTCAACACCTCCTGTAGAGCGAGTAAAAGGAATAGTGCGGACAGGGGGAATTGAACCCGCATCTCCCCGATGCATGCTGGGTTGCTCTACCGTTGAGCTATATCCACAGGTGTGAGGTGTACCAACATATACTACCTCTACACCTCCAGCCCGCCAGATATCAATCCGTACTGTTATCCGCGCCGCGGATAACAGCTGGCATATCCGGGGATGGCCAAGCCCATAAACTCTGTGGGCCAACCGGATATTCCCCGGGTCTCAGGGGGCTCTCATGGTCCCAACGAGATATTGTGAAGCTCGTGGTTCATCACCTCTTGCCAGTTGGCGTCAGGGTTTACAGGCGGTTGAGGATTTTCATTCGCCTGGATCTTGTCGTCAATTGTCCTGGCGTTGTTAGCGGCAGCCTCAATATCATTCCAAAACCGGCTATCAACAAGGTCGTCCTCATATCGCAATGGATCAGCTGTTGTGGGATCCTCTTGATCAAGTGTCAGTTCCGCAAGTGGCGGGGGCCCTTGAGACTGGGGACCAGCGGCTTGCGGGGCCCTTGAGACTGGTTACCCTGGGCATCGGCCCTCTGGGCCATCTGAAGACCAACGTTAAGTCGGTGTACCGGAGTGCGTGTGTGACACAGCCAACTGATGTTCCCCCTAGAAAGGGGGCAGGACTTACATAGGTACTTTGTATGTACCATTGTATATGTAGTCTAGAATCAACAAACAAGGACAGTTGGTCAGTTCTGACATGATTAGCGTGATTCACTGATGCAACCTTACCATCTGTCTCGATGCGCTGGTTGCTGTCCTCCATGATATGATTGGGTTGGTTATGAATACAGCCACGCTTTTGCGGGTGGAGCGGGTGTGGCTTGGATCAGATTGCTCCTCTGGGTTGGAACATGAAAGGTCATTGTAACAGCCCCATGTATAATGTGACCGAGATGGCTTCACCATCAGTCATAATAACTCCTGGAGGGAGAAGCGATGACGGCCGGCATGGCCGGATCCCAGTGAGCCATCCCTTTAGCCCAGGCTCTCCAGGGCCCAAGGGCAGCATGGTGGCCGCCAGGTGTCGCCTCCGGGCTGCCACAGGCACAGGCAGCCATGGTGTCTTGGGGGCGTGGCCTGAGCGCATCATAGTGGCCGCCGGGGCTCGCTTCCGGGATGCCGCGGCGGCCCACAGCCATGAAGTCTCCGGGGCGTGATGGTCTCACAGCCGCCTCGGATGGTAAAGGAACTTAGAATGTGGTTCGCGGTAGGATGAATGAATTTCATGTATATAAAATGAGGGAACTATTTATGTACATGAAATTACATAAGCAAAAGAGGGTCTAGGTGAGAAATCTCAATGTAACCTCACTGGGTTACAACACTCCCCCCTCACCTAGACTCCGGACATAATTCTCCCCCAGAATCTCTCAAAAGGCTCCTTCCCTAATGCCTTGGTGAAGACATCAGCTAACTGATCCGCCGTTGGCACCCAAGCCAATTGGGTCTTTTTTTCAAAGAGTGCTTGGTTAGTGAGATAGAACTCGCGGTCTACGTGACGCACGCGCTTGTTTGCGGAATCATCAGTGCTCACCCGGATAGCGGCCTCATTGTCGCAGAATAGATGTCCCGTGAAGTCCTTCCTCAGAATGTCAGTAAGCAGGTGTTTCACCCACAGCACGTGCCTGGTCCCAATTCCCAAAGCCATATACTCCGCTTGGCACGTTGACGCGGCAATTGTTGCGAAGCGCCTTGATGCCCAAAGAACAGGGCAGCCATAGAAGCTGAAGAGAATACTGTAAGTCAACCGTCCGAGCTCACCTCCCCACGACGCATTGCAGAAACATTTCAAAGCTTTCAAGCCGTTGTTCGGGACAAGGTCCAGTTGGAGGTCCCGGGAACCTGCTAAATAACCCACCAGGTGTTTCACCCCCTTCCAGTGGTTCACGCCAGGTTTCGCCGAAAAGCGCGCTAGAAGGTTGACCGCAAAGGCAATGTCAGGTCTCGTACCTACTGCCAGGAAGCTGAAAGCTCCTAAGATAGAGTGGTAAAGTGTTGAGTCTTGCTCAGATCCGTTGGGGTCAGTCGTCAGCTCCAGAGAAGGGGGTAGAGGCATTCTTGTCACCAGAGCATTGTCCCAATGATCACGTAGAATCTGGTCTATCAGATTCGGTTGGCGCAGATGAAAACCCTTGCCAGACCTTTGTACCTGCAGTCCAACGATGGACTTGATGCCATCAGTCCACTTGATTTCCAAAACGCCTTTCAATCCCACTTCCAAACAACGTAGCAGGGCGTCCGAAGAGCCCGTGACAATCCCATCGTTGACATGAATCCAAATTATACCTGTTTCCGCTGTATGCTGCAAAGTATATAGACTATTATCATATTGGCTGGCCTTATAACCCAACCCTGTCAGTATGCCCTTCAAGTGGAGCCACCAGCAGCGCGCAGCCTGCTTTGTGCCATATAAAGCTTTATGCAGCTTCATAGCATACCCAGGCGGAAGGTCCAGGCCCTCTGGAGCTTTTACCCACACTTCCTCGTCAATTGGCGAGTTCAGGTATGCTGCCACAAAATCAAAAGAGCGGACTGGCCAGTTGAACTTTAATGCGGCTAGCGTGAAGAGTAGTCGCATCAAGACAAAAGTCGCCGTCGGCGCAAAGGTTTTGTTGAAATTGTATCCCTCTATCTGAGTAAAACCCTTTGCCACGTAACGCGCCTTCCAGCGCACCACTTCAGACTGGTTGTTTGTCTTCTCTGCAAACACCCATTGGCTGTCCAGTGGTTTCCGATTAGCTGGGCAAGGGATTGCTGACCAAACCTTCATCCGCATCAGATTTCCCAGCTCTTCCTCAATGGCATCTTTCCATTTATCCCATGCCGGTGACTTTGTCGCTTGCTTGTACGTCCTAGGAACCGTGGCTGCAAAAAAGGAACACTCTTGTAGGAGTTTGTTGACCACGAGTTCCTGTTCCTGTACTTGTATATCGGCACTGAAGTCCCCTAGGGTCAGCCTGTTCATAATGAAACTCAGTTTGCTTTTCTCTCTCGGCGACGGCGCAGGAGAGTTACACGGAGGAGTCACGGTTAAAGTGGTCCTCATTGGTTTGGTAATGAGATCACTCAGCACTTTATACTCCGGCGGCCTCGCGTCGCGCCACTTCACCACCGCCGAGGCCACCAGCCTATTCGTTGCTGGCACCCAGAAAATCCAACCCTTGCTGTCATCACAATTTGCCACCACCCGGCCTTCAAGCGCCCTATCGTCCAATTTCTTCCGCTGTTCCGCAGGGATATGAATGAAGCCTGTTTCACCGAAGATCCTGGTCGTGTCAAAACCTGGATTCCTACTGAAGAAAGCCTCCCAAGGCGACCGTGACCCGCTTGACTTGTTAGGGATCCTGTTCAGTGTATCGCTGGCCCAGATATAGCTAAATCCCCAAAAGGATTTATCTAATTTGCTGTCAATCAGCAATGTTTGTCCCATATCGTTTAAGGTCCTATTGTATCTCTCAATCGCCCCATTCTGATAATGGTGGTATGGAAGTGCTTGTTCAGCATATATGCCCCTATCAGACAAGAAATCTAAAAAAACTTTACTATTGAACTCCCCTCCGTTGTCGCTGCGGATCACTTTCACCTTGTCGCCCGTGACCACTTCCCACCGTTTGATGGTGGTGATCAGCAAACCGCACGACTGATCTTTTGTCTTCATGATCTTCGCCTCCGAGTAGCCTGTGCCAAGATCCCGCACCGTGAGGACGAAAGAACCGCCGTTGAATGTAGGTACCTGGAAAGGGCCTATAATGTCACAGGAAATGATAGATAGCCTGCCAATAACTCTGTCAGTACTCCCCAGCCGATTAGTCAGTAAGCTTTTGCTGATTGCGCAAGTTGCGCATTTTATACTTCCTGGGGGAAGGTTACGCGGCAGTCCAGCAACCTGGCCTAATTTACACATGTGCCTTATTGTTCACAGGCTCGCATGGCCGAAAACGCGGTGCCAATAGACTAAAGTTCTCTCATTGGCTGTCAGCTCTTTGCCATCAAAGCTCGCTGTTTCAGGGATATCAACGGGAATCATAAACGGTGGTTTCATTTGTAGACAATCCGGGGTAGAGATAGGACAAAAAGAAAAAGGAGGTCTGGTCTTTAAGGGAATAACAGGAGGATTAGGAATCGCGGCTGGGTTTGTAATGGGACGGGGGAACACCCATTTGTTCTGATGCTTCACGAAAGGGCAGGAGAAAAGATGCCTTCTGTCATTGCCGAAAATGTCATACGTGTCACGTTCTACGTCATACGTGAAGTAACAGTTAGCCTTCCTGATCGCAGCTAGAGAGATCAACGTTGTTCTCGCCAGCTTACAATATAGCACGCCATGGATAGTGACTCTCTGGTTGTCAGCACCATTAAACTGGAGTTCGCCCTGGCCTGTGATATAGGCAGCATTGCCCTCCGTTGCTACTTTAAGGGGAATAGGAACCGGGAATGAGCGGAAGTTAAAAAAGAAATTGCGGTCACCACAAAGGTGGTGGGACGCACCAGAATCAACTATCGGGGCTCCATCCGCCATGTCCACATTTATTTGGCCAAAATGCATATCCGCCAGATCATCCGCTAGATCCCCCAACTCCACTATGCTGGCCCCTCCGCTGGAGTCGGTGATGGGAGCCTCCACATCCGCCATTCGTGCACTTGCAGGAGACGGACGGCCACCCAAACCCTGGCTTCGTTGAGGTTGATTGACTCTCTGAAGTCGGTACTGGGGTCGGTAAGAGTCGCCTCGTTGGTGATCGATCCCCCCTTGCCGGGGAACAGGTAGTTGAGCTGGGACATGCTGGTAGGGCCTAGCCGGGGGCGTTACAGACGGGTATGTCCCAACCAATCCTGCTGGTGCCACAATCGGATAGAACGGTTGAAAACCGGATTGTTGTCTGACAGGATATCTGTTGTAGGGGCGGGGAACTGGAGGACTTCTGTTGAAGCCTTGCGGTTGTTGTCCATGTTGTCGGAGCGGACAGTGGCGTAATTGATGGTCTGGGGATCGGCACAGGAAACACACTCCTGCTTGCATGGCCTGAAAGTCGGCTGCGTTCGGCATGTTGTCCCCATTCATTTGAGCGTCCGGGATTGCAGCGACAGGTCCTCCACGAGTCACTGGTGCCGTCGCCTCCATCCTCATCGCCAAGGGAGGCGCTTGCCCCACTGCCCGATCCGCACCTCGTGCTTTGGCCTGGTTACGCATGTTTGACCGTACCTTTCCGATTGTATGGACAATGGTGTCAAAGTCGTCCACGGTCTTGCTCCTTGATCTGGTCATTGACTGCTCCACGCGCCGGTCCACCTCGTCCATCAGCTCCGGATCCGACCCAAGTCCATTTTGAAGTATCAATCCCGCGTCAAGCTGATGTTCATTCGACGCAATTCATCCAGCTTGTTGTTAATGGCATTGCTGATCGTGCCAGTCGTAGGATGGTCCCAAATGTTGAAGCGCAGCAGGCGTCGAAATGCCGCTATTTGTCCACCGCGGCTGATCACATTGAAGCGGAGCCGGATTTCTTCGAACATCCCGTACGCAGTCGGGAAGCGGCTGAGAGAGCGGCGGAGAGAGCGGTCGACAGATGACAGTAGAATAGACCGCGCAATCCGTTTGTGGAGGGGACCTGTGGACGCATACATCAGGTAGTCCGGATCATTGATTGCATCCCGCAATCTCTCTTCTATGAAATCGCCCCATGCACCGAAGTTGCTGCCGTCAGCGAGAAGTCGGTCTTCATCTCTGATTTGGCCTGTGATGGCTGATATGATTCCAGCCGCACTCCTGTTGTCAGCAATATTCACTTGTGCAGGAAGTCTTGGGGGAGGGGCAGGGAGCTCCTCAGCATCCACAGCATCTGGGTCGTCCGCGGCCACATTGTTGCGGTTCATGGCAATCGGAGTCGAGCAGGGGAGGGAAAGGCGGTTGGGAGGGCAAAAAGGTAAGAAAAAAAATGAAAGATTGGAGGGCTATTGGTGGAAGGAAAATTCGGAGAGGGGAGAAAAGAGGGTTGTTTTTTTTGATATTTTTTTTTTATTATTACTATGATTATTATGAGTTGAGCGAGAAACGGAAGTGAATGGGGAGGGAAAAAGAAAAAGGTTACTTTGGAAATGATTTGGTGAAAGTGAGGAAGATTTGGATCGACTGAGTATTGTAGTGAGATTAGAGGGGAAAGAAGATTAATGATGTCGGGCGGTGAAGACAAGAAAAAAAAACAGCGAAGCGTCGGCCACGTGTCAATATTTGTGAAAACTCTTTTCAGCCCTTGAGCTCAGCGTCCTGAGTCAAGATATACACCCGGATAGCAAGTCCTTATGTAGCTTATTTGGAGAAATGAGAACAGAGGACTTCAGAGTTCAGAGATTTTGGGTAAGATAGTAGGGAAACTGTGATTTTTTTTTATGACGATTGAGCGAATTCCGCGGGGAGAGACAGAGACAGAAGTAGAGATTGGAGAGAAAAAAAGATATATAGAGAGAACAATGATAGTCGAAAGGTTTGAAGATGAAAAAAGAGTTTAGTATTTCCTAGACAAGATTTTGAGGGCTCATAACCTAAAGGAACCTAGAATGTGGTTTGCGGTAGGATGAATGAATTTCATGTATATAAAATGAGGGAACTATTTATGTACATGAAATTACATAAGCAAAAGAGGGTCTAGGTGAGAAATCTCAATGTAACCTCACTGGGTTACAACAGATGGGGGCGCAAGGTGGGCGACCCCGGGGCCGCCCCTGTGACGCTGAGTCATTTAATGGTCTCGCCGGCGACTCGGTGCCGCCCTGACGGCCGTGGCGCCCAGGAGGCGACCGTTGTGGCGCCACCTCCTCATGGGTCACCTCTTCGCCATGGTGGCGCAAATTGTGGTCCTTGTGGCGTTGTGGGGGCTGAAGAATACGGCCGCGCGATTGTGGCGCCACACCCTTTTTGAATTCGCCCCACGGTGTATGACTAATGTTGTAATTTTGGCTTGAGGGTTTGGGTTGTTTGTGGCTTTCTAGCCATATTTCTTCTTTTTCCCCTCACACAACAAAAACTGTTCCAAACAGGTTGAAGCTATGAAGGGGTGGAACAGCCAAGCTTCTTGGCTTCCAGTTCCTGTCCTCAAAGTGAAAATCTGTTGCACGAGCTGGATTGGGCAAGACATCTAAAACAGAGCTTGGTTCCTGGGGATTGAATTGAATACGGGGTAGAATAATTTTACAATCTGTGTTTTACACCTAACTTAACTAAGTCCCTCTCTATGTGGAGGGGGGACGCCGTCCCGCAGGGACCCTCCAAAGGAGGGACTTATGTGCTATGTCAACCTCGTGGCCTGAGGTAATTTCAAAAATGCTGTTTTTTGATGTTTTGTAGCAGCACCAATTCTCATTGGGTGATTAGGTGTTGAGGGAAAAAAAGATGCAGAAGACCATGGAGAATCTTCCTACATATTTCTCAATTTTTTTGAAGCCTTGAGTGGCACTCAAACTACTTTTTTATGACTACCATCATGTCTACTTCATCCTTCATTACACATCTTGCACTGTACAGGATCCAAAACTATTGATATTACAAAGGGTATTGCAGATCAAGGAAAAAGGATGGGGGGAGATGGAAATAGTACATAGATGGGGACAGCTTGGGTGGTCCCAGAAATGAAAACTACAAGGAATTTGGTCCAGAGACCCATGTGCTATTTTGATTATAAAAAAGTGCCCACCAAAAGTTGAAATTCTCTCAGGCCGCGGGGTAGACATAGCACGTAGGTCCCTCCTTTGGAGGTTGCTTCGCTCCCCCGAGGAGGGAAATTAGCTAAGTTAGGTTTTACACCCTTTGTGCAATGTAAAATTACACCTGACCATGTGCAAAATTAAATTTACATTGGGTGTGTGAAAAACTACCCAATGTAACATTTATCATGCATTGCAACACACACCTTGCAAAAACCTGTCCGGTGGCGTTGCAGCCACACTTTCACATCCTGAGAGCTTACATTGCTCTTTGGAAGCATGCAACTCTGCCAATCCCTGCGGGATAAAATTAAATTTACATACTATTTCTTACACTTTCTTCAGATTCTCACAGTTAAGTGTGGATAGCTCCCTCATTTGGATCATCCAACCAATGGATATCTCTCAAGTACACCCTAACACACCTGCAGCCACGGAACCCCTTCTTCTTTGACCACTTCAACAGTCAAACACGGCCGTCTTCAACGTGATGGTTCCCACCAAGTCTAAAGCACCTAGAATTAGTGGTACGCTCCTCAAGAACCCCCCCCCCCCCCTCCAATCATGATGTGTTACGCTCCAATACAGCTTCTCACCCATATGGCTCCAGATTCCTACAATTCATCCAGACTAAGGCCCCATTTGGCACCGATATAATTATAGGTGATATAATCACTGATTAATTCAATAAAAAATACAAAATTCAACATAAAGCCTCCAAAATGTTTTTTAGGCAACCTACAGTGCTGGTCTCTTCAACTTTTAAATCAGATTCAACTGATTCAGCCATCTTCAGCACCATAATACTGTGGTGGTTTGCAATAGGAATGTGTATGTATTCCGCAAACTACCATGCCGGGGACTCATAATCCGGTGTCTAGTGAGCTGCGGATGGTAACCCAGTAGCTGGGTTACAACACCCCCCCCCCCCTAACCTAGACACCGTCCCGGGTACAAACGTAGATGAACAAGGAAACAACAAAAAAAAACAGAAAAAAAAAATGACAGAGAGATGAATGGAGCACAATAATGAGGAGAGACATAAAAAAATCAACTGCCTAGAAGATGGGCCTGCAAGCGTTCAAAAGGCTCCCTTGTCAACGGTTTAGTGAGAATGTCAGCTAACTGTTCCGTTGTTGGAACCAATGTGAGATCTGTCTTGTTTTCAAAAAGTGCCTGATTAGTGATATGAAACTCTTGGTCAGTGTGCCTGGCTCTTTTGTTTGAGGCTACATCTGTGCTAATCTTGACAGCAGATTGATTTTTGCAGTACATATTATCCTTAATACACTGCAAGAAAAACTCTAGAAACTGCTTGCAGTTGAGATGCAAGAGCTCAAGGCAAGCTGTGCCTCATGCAAGAATCAAGCACTGGTTGATTCCATGCACATTGTATAATTTATGCAAGAGTGAGTCTGAGGCACAAAAAACTGAGTACATGCAGGCTCCAAAATACTGAGTTGATACCTGTGCAAATTCCTCCTTCATGTGAAAATTCCCCTTTAATGTGAAAATTCCCCTTTCATGTGCACATACCCCTTTCATGTGCACATGTCCCTTTTTGATGCATTCACCCCTTTCATAATGTGTACATACCCCTTTATGTGCACATACCCCTTTCATGTGTACATATTCCTTTCATATGTAGATATCCCTTTCATGTGTACATACCCCTGCTATGCTATTCTGGCGGGATTCAATGGCAGATGGAGTGTTTACTAAAAGAAAATAAAAGGTTGCTCAGGGGTATGCTCATTTGAAAGGTTGAACATTTGCCTCAGCCTACTGCATGAGCACTACAGCATGTTCAGCATTGAGATGCTGAACAAGGTACACACTCATGGAGCACCAGCATGGAATTTGGGTGCTTGACTCCAGCTTGAGCTGAGGCTTGATTCAAGCTTGCTGCATCTCAACTGCAAGCAGTTTCTAAAGTTTTTCTTGCAGTGATATCCACTCGCAGGATGTCTTTGAGCAAATGTCTGACCCACAGAACCTGCCGCGTTGCAATCCCAAGGGCCATGTATTCTGCCTTGCAAGTGGATGCTGCCACAGTCGCCAGCCTCCGTGACACCCACAAAATTGGGCAACCTAAAAATGTCAGAAAAATCCCATATGTAGACTTCAAGTGCTTGCCGCCCCAAGACGCATCACAGTAACAACGTAGTGACTTCGCAGAATTGTCCGGCCAAAGAGTCATGGTACGGTCCCTAGACTGAGCAAAGTAATTCACTAAGTGACGCACCCCTTTCCAGTGCGTTGGACCGGGAGAGGCCAAGAACCTTGCCAAAAAGTTTACTGCAAACGCCAAGTCCGGCCTAGTACCTACGGCTAGTTAGCTGAGCAACATGACAACAGACAGGTATGCTGTTGAAGTGCTGGGATTGCCCGCTTGTTGAGAATTGATGTCAAGGTTAGCCAGCAACGGGGTCTTTGCAGTGGTGAAACCATCCCAGTGAGCCTCCAGAATCTCATTTACCAATTTACGTTGGTCAAGTAAAAAGTAATGTGCTGTAAGGGTCCGGTGGACCCTCACTGGAGACAAGGAGGAAAGGGCGAGTTGGGACAAGGCCGGAGCCTTTGGAGCTTTCTAGTTCCAACGTATACTGGATTTCAGGGGGCTAGCCAGTAGAGAGAAGGGTCCAAGATCTCTGTAAGTACAACTAGAGGAAAGAGAGAGAGGAAAAGGAGAAAGGCTTACCTAGCCAGTAGAGAGAAGGGTCCAAGATCTCTACTGGTCTAGGAGAGAAGAGAGGCAAGACTAAGTACAAGGAGCTTATGTAATCATGTGATAGGCCTTGTGAAACCACACTGAAGGTGGGGGTTTACAGTCTCCCCTCCTATATAAAAAAGGAAAAAAGAAAAGCGGAGCGGAAGATATAGTGAAAAGGAAAGAATGTGGGTCGTGGAAGTCAAGGAAGTGGAAAAAAAAAACTCGTAGATGATCTGCTTGTGGGCCATATCCAATGTCTTCAACTTGTTTTCTTACAGATTCCGTATTACATCTTCAATTCCACATTGCATAAGTTACCAACCACCCAACTTGAAGGATCGTCCGTCCGCAAAGGATTTGTCCAGGGGTCAATACCCAAGGACCGAGAATCGTTTGTCGAATCGTCGGGACATCCATGTCCTCCGCAAAGGATTTGTCCAGGGGTCAATACCCAAGAACCGAGAATCGTTTGTCGAATCAAAGGGACATTCAAGTTGAGGTTTGATGAAAGATGTTGTGTGGAGAAAGCTGATATAAGGAGTGCAAGAGTGCAAGGCTTGAAGAATGGATAGTGGCATCAGATGAGCCATTTAAAAGGGGGTCTGAGGTCATTTGAGGGGTCTCAAGAGTCGTCAAGGAGGGCAAAAAGGCGTCAGGGAGGACAGGGGGTCGTCCCAGTCTTCGGAGGCGGGCCTAAGAAATCTTTGGGTCGTCTGTGTAGCGCGGCGAGCGGGGGCAGCTGCGAGCAAGGGTAGTAGGGGCAAGCGAGGCGCGTAACTAGCTCGGCAGTGACGCCGAGTGAGAAGCTGACAATGTGGCCGAGATCACGGAGGAGCGGCAAGTGAGGAGGCAGTGGCGTGTGCGTTTGAGCTTGCAGGCAGTCCTGTTGGTTCCCAGGCCGCTCGAAGGCTGGCGGGCGAGCAGAGCGGGGTTTGCGGGCCGGTGGCGTTCAAGCTGAGGGGCCGGCGACCTGTATGTTGTTGGGTCTTTCGGAGGGCAGAGAGGGTAGGATAGAGAGGGTAGGATGATGTCAAGTGGGCAAGTAATCTGGACCGTCCGGTCCGTCGTGTTTGACAAGAGGGAAGCGGGGGTGTGGAGTGGCCGCGCAATCAATCGTTTGTCCGGTCCTTCGGCGTCAAAAAGGAAAAGGGCGGGCTGGCAACGGCGGCGGCGAAGGCAAGGAAAGTGGGAGTGACCACAAGCCAATGAAGGCTGGGTAGGGAGTTCGTCAGAAGTTCAAGGCGGCCCTCGGCGGGTCCAGGAAGCCATAGGTGGGTCCTAGAGGTCGTCGGCGAGGCATGAAGTCGTCAGGGAGGAGAGGGAGGCGTTGAAGAGGGAAGAAAGTCGTCAATCCCAGGCGCTTCCGTCTGAAGCAGTCGAGTAAAAGAATCCAAAAGATCGAGTCAAGTCCGGACGCTTCCGTCTGAAGCGTTGCGGAGGATGGGTCTTCGATCCCAGAAGCTTCCGTCTGAAGCATCTGGGCGCTTCCGTTTGAAGCGTTCGAGGGGGGAGAACCTTTCTAGCTTGTTGATCCCAGGCGCTTCCGTCTGAAGCGTTTGAGAGCAAAAAGGAGGGAAGAAAAAAAAAATCACGAGTCGAGTCGATTGCTTCCGTTTGAAGTGTTTGAGTAAAAAAAAAGGACCAGTCGAGTGAGCCGAAGTGCTCAAGGATAACGAAGTCGAGGAGCCGAATTGCTCAGAGATACGAGGTGGAGGAGCCGAAGTGCTCAGAGATGATCCATCACGAAAGGACCAGGTGATTTTGAGGAAGGGAGGAAGTCCGTCGAATGGACCCCAGGGTGCGTTGGGAATAGAAAAAAAAAGTGTAAGGGTCCGGTGGACCCTCACTGGAGACAAGGAGGAAAGGGCGAGTTGGGACGAGGCCGGAGCCTTTGGAGCTTTCTAGTTCCAACGTATACTGGATTTCAGGGGGCTAGCCAGTAGAGAGAAGGGTCCAAGATCTCTGTAAGTACAACTAGAGGAAAGAGAGAGAGGAAAAGGAGAAAGGCTTACCTAGCCAGTAGAGAGAAGAGTCCAAGATCTCTACTGGTCTAGGAGAGAAGAGAGGCAAGACTAAGTACAAGGAGCTTATGTAATCATGTGATAGGCCTTGTGAAACCACACTGAAGGTGGGGGTTTACATGTGCGGTTCTCACAATATTGACACCTGCAATCAAATCCAACTTGTTGCTCCATTTGATTTCCAGCTTTCCTTCCAGCGCTGCTTTGAGTTTCTGTAGTGTCACAACAGAATCACCTGTCACAATCCCGTCGTCAATGTGAATCCAGATTATTCCTTTTTTTAGCTGCGTCCTGTAAAACATAAAGGCTAGAGTCATAGTGGCTTGCTGAGTATCCCAAACTTAGCAAGATGCCATTCAGGTGGAGCCACCAGCAACGCGCTGCCTGGCGGGTCCCACATAACGCTTGCTTTCAACAAAGTCCTTCTCCCATCTTCAAAGCCATACCTTCCGGTGGCCATATCCAAATCTCCTTGTCAATTTCAGAGTTCAGATAGGCCGCTACAAAATCAAATGAGTGGACTGGCCACTTGTAGGCTGCTGCAATAGTGAGTACCAAGCGCATAGAGACAAAGGTAGCAGTAG
Organism: Puccinia triticina; assembly: GCF_026914185.1. Taxonomy (NCBI): domain Eukaryota; kingdom Fungi; phylum Basidiomycota; class Pucciniomycetes; order Pucciniales; family Pucciniaceae; genus Puccinia; species Puccinia triticina. The sequence continues at coordinate 2,482,678 of NC_070569.1, forward strand.
GGGCAAAGGTCTTTTTGAAATACACACCCTCTACCTGCGTAAAGCCTTTAGCCACGTACCGGGCCTTGTAACTGGTCACAGTCCCATCTGCAGCTGTCTTTACCGCAAATACCCAGCAACCGTCAAGAGGCTTCTTTGTGGTATCCAGGAGGCGGACCTCCCAAACTTGCTTCCTGTCAAGGTTCTGGAGTTCCTCCTTGACAGTGGCCTTCCACTGCTCCCAGTGATCAGACTTGAGGGCCTGCTTGTAGGTCTTTGGTACCCCTTCTGAGTAGAAACTGCAGTTCTGAATCACATCTTCCACAAGTTGTTCTTCCTTTTCAAAGGCCAACTTGTGCAAGAAATCCCCTATGCAAACTGAATTAGCCTCGGGGTCAATTTGAATGGAAGACTTCAAAGGCTTCTTTAACTGTTCCAAAGAAAGCATGAGCTTTCCCAGAAAGTCCTCAAAGTTTGCCCACGCAGACGAGACCAGTGAGTCTGATTTGGGAATCCAAAACATCCATCCCTTGCTGTTCCCCAAATGTGCTATAACGTGGGCTTTAAATGCTCGGTCAGCTAGTTTAGTTCTCTTTTCTGGCGGTTGAAGAACGTAAGCTACTCCTCCAAAGATCCTAGCAACATCCAATTGTGGCTTCCGCTTGAAGATTGCCTCGAAAGGAGTGATCTCCCCACTTGATTTGTTGGGCAGCCGGTTGAGAATCCACGAGGCCCATTCAAAAGCAAATCCCCAAAAGCGCTGGAGGAGAGAGCTGTCACCAAGGATGGTGCGACCCATCTCAGACACAGTGTGATTGAAGCGCTCCACCACGCCTTTCTGGTAGTGATGATAAGGTAGGCTTTGTTCCTCCCGGATTCCCTTACCTGTCAAAAAGGTGGCTAGAGCATTGTTAGCAAACTCGCCGCCATTTTTGCTGCAAAGAACCTTGACTCTCAATTCAGTTTGCCTTTCCAATCTATTTATGGTGTCAAGAATATGCTTGTTAGCCTCATTCTTAGCAGCTAAGATCTTTATTTCATTATATCCCGATCCTACATCTTTGATTGAAAGTACATACCGGCCCTTGTGGTATGTTGCAACCGGGAAAGGGCCCATGAGATCCACATTGAGCACTTCCAACGGACCAACTGTTCTATTCAAACTCCCCAAAACATTTGTCCTTGTACTCTTGTGTATGGCACATACCAGGCAATGCAGTTGGCCTGGTGGCATCTTCTCCGGTAAGCCAAAAGCTGCCTTCTGGTTGATGAGTTTCCAAATTACCCACAGACTCGTGTGGAAAAATATCCTGTGCCACATCAAAAGAGTTGCCTTGTTGGCGGTCAAATCCTCAGGCCGCCAGGTAAAACTGGGAGAAGGCTCCATTGGTGAAACAAACAGATCTCCCGGTGTGCTTTTTGCTGCTAATCCCAACGGGCAAATTGTAGACTTAAAATTGGTACAATCAGTTGTATCATTGCTCATATTTGATTTCAAAGCACTGGGAGACGGAGACACAGAAGAAAAATTAGCAGCACATGGGTTGGGAACAGGAGACGAAGGGAGGTAAGCGGCATGGGAGTTGACAGAAACAGGAATATGGCATGGGGGAAGTCCGGCTGGGGTGGGGGGCAGTGGTTTTGGTAGACACCATTTATTGGAGTTCGGCCGGAACGGGAAGGAAAATAGAAGCTTCCAGTCCAAGGAGAAGAAGTCAAAAGAATCTTCTACATAGTTGTAGAGAAAGCGGGAGTTAGCTTTCCGCAGGGCTGCCAGTGATATGAGGGTGGACAAAGCCCGCTCACAGTAGAGGACACCCTTAAGAGTCACAATTTGCCCATCCCGGGTCGGAAAAGAGAGGTGCCCAGTCCCTGTGATAAAGGAACCATCGCCCTTAGTGGCTACACGGAGGGGAATTGGGCGAGAGAGAGATTTAAATGAGCTGAGTGCGTACCTCTCTGAAGTCAGGTGGTGTGTTGCGCCAGTGTCAATCACTGGGTCATCACCGTTGCCTACCAACAACTGACTGAACCGTGGCACAAAACCCTGTTCCAGGCTTTCATCCACCGCGCCAATCTCCATCATCCTCAAAGTGGGCTCCTGACAAGGATGTTGTCGAGAAACACCATCCAAAATCGGTTGTTGAAATTTCTCAGTGGGACCAGGGGGTGTTGCTGTTGGTTGTGCAATGTTGGCACGGGACGCCGGGGTTTGTCGTTGACTTTGGGTCATCAGGGGCTTCTGGCGGTAGTCAGGTTGGTACATGTTGGGTTGCCTCGCTGCTTGTTGGGTGTAGCTTCCAGCCGTCGGTGGGGCATAGTTTGATGCTGGAACCCTGAAGTTCCTGGGGGTGTGACAATGGGATACCACACTTGTAAATTGCCTGGTTCCATCATCAGGGGAGCAGCGGGCGCCAGTCGGTTGTTCTGACGGGAAGGAAGGGCGACCGGGGCTTTGAGGGAACTGAGGGGGTTGGGTGAAATCTTGTTGGCGAGGAAGGTCACATTTGCTGAGGAGGTGATCAGGTGATCAACAGTTCCAGCATTGAAGGCCAGTTGTTGCTAAACTTTTGACCATTTCTGGCACTTCAGGCCACACTTCTGGATCAAAGAATTCCATTGCCGGACTGACGGACTGGTTGAAATCTGGTCTACCTTGTTGTTGGGTCAAAACCAAGAATGACGTGGAGGACGGCGCCAACAGATCCAGCTGGTGCTTTGCTATGTCAATGTGCTTCAGAATTTGATCTGCGCACGTCGCCAGTTTAGCCTTTGTCCTGCTGGAACTCGCAAAATCTTGCTCAATCCTCCAATCCACTTCTTGTCGAAGATTTGATCCGGCTTCCAGGGAGGATTGAAGGGCTAGGCCACCTATGCATTTTTGGTCAAGATCCAAACCATGGGAGTGGAAGTTGTCCAGAAGTTCAAGGATTTGAGCAATGGTTTTGGAGCTGCTCAAGTAGTCTGACATCTTGATGTTCTTCAGTTTCTCCCACACAACCATCTGCTTGGCTCTGCTCACGGTGTGAAAACAGTTACAAAGGTGAGTGTACATGTCAAAGCAGGTGTTCTGGCGGAGCATACTGCTGTCCACTGTAGCCAGAAGGAGGGACCGGCCAATCTGCTCCTGAACACCATCCAAGCACGTTTTCAAGAACCTTGTTTCATTGCCAAACACTTCCCGAGCTCGTTTGCCCATCATTAGGTCCCACTGAACAAAGTTGGACCCACTAGGCTGAAATTTTGTTGGTGTCAGACATCCTGGATGTTGCGTGTGCCAAAATTTGTCCTGGCAATCAACCATGATATAGAGACTGGATTGCCGCTTCTTCAAGCCATCTGTTGACCTCATTGGCGGTGTACATTGGGAAATTGCCATCGTCTTCATTGGCTGGCAGTGCTCGATTCAAGGGCGGAACATTCTGATTTTCACGGGAAGTTGGCCGGCTGTGAGAGCTAAGGCGGCGATTTTGCATAGCAGCCTGCGCTGTGAGCCTGTGTCTCTTATGTGACAACAGGGCACAAGAAAAAGAGGGGGGAATAGTTTGGATTTCTTGGGATAAAGAAATGCAAACTGAGAAAGAGGAAGAGAAAGAGAGAGAAAGAGAAGATGAGGCCTAGACTTTAAGTCTTTATTAATTGATCTGGGCTATTCTCAACCTGGAAAAGTTGGATGCCAGCTGTGCCAGGCCAAAAAGAGTGCAACAGCCTCCACTCACAACAAGGAAACTTTGGTGGGATTCAGAAGTAAGGTTACTACTCTGCTCTGGTTTTATAGGTCTTAACCAGAGATAACCTTTTGATCTTTTATGATTGAAAGAGTTGAATAAATTAAGAAAACAATCAAGAGAAACAGAGTTTCACTCTGGATAAGCAAGGTTCAGTGAAAGAGTTTACTTACTGTCAATATCCGAGGCGCCTGTGACGGTAGGTGTACTGGGATCGTGGTAATCTCTTTGGTGGTGATCCTGGGTTATCTGGGCCCGGGGTGTGGTTCTGGTGTGCTGAAGTCTGTAGATCCTCCTCAGGCAAGGGGGATCCTGACTTCGAAAATTTTCACAGTTTGCTTATGTAATTACATATGGGGTCTTGGAAAAACGACTCCCGTATTTTGGGAAAACAACTCCCATACGTTGGCGCAACTATTTTTCGACCAGCGCTTGACGTCAACCTAGACCCTCTTTTTGAGTACGGGCTTTTTGGGAGTCGTTGACCCAAAACAATTTTTTTTTGGGAGTCGTTGTGCTAATTTTTTGTATTATTTTTTATTATTTTTAATATGTATAACTTTTTTGTTCCACATACTAGAGACATAAAAATTTGAGAGCACAGAGATTTATGCATAAATTGTACCCCCTGAATTTCTTAGCAATACTGTGTCATCAGAACATGAGATATAAAGGGTGCGCGTAGGGCTTATTAGGAAAATGACTGCCAACCACATAACTTGTTTGTTACACACCCAAACAGTCCAAAAATTTCAGTACTCTTTTCATGATACATATATTTTGTGCTATCAAATTATTAGCAATAGTGTGCCATTGTAGAATGACATATAAGGGGTGCGCGTAGGGCTTAGTAGGAAAATGACCACCAACCATATACCTTTTTTGTTACACACCCAAACAGTCCAAAAATTTCAGGAATCTTTCCATGATACATGTCTTTTGTGATATCAAATTATTAGCAATATTGTGCCATTGTAGAATGACGTATAAGGGGTGCGCGGAGGGCTTACTAGGAAAATGACTGCCAACCATATAACTTTTTTGTTACACACCCAAACAGTCCAAGAATTTCAGGAAATCTTTCATTTGGCATATAATTTGTGATATGAGATTCTTAGCAACTTGATGTGATAAAAATAGGAGATATGGGGTGTGCGCAGCGGGCTTTATCCGCGCACACCTTATATATCCTATTTTGATCACACCCCATGGCTAAGAATTTCATAGCAAGCCTAATATGATACATTGAAAGTTTCCAGAAATTTTTAGACTGTTTGGGTATGTAACAAACAAGATATCAGGTTGGAGGTCATTTTCCCACTAAGCCCTCCGCGCACGCCTTATACGTCATTCTACAATGGCACACTATTGCTAATAATTTAATAGCACAAAATATATGCATCATGGAAAGTTTCCTGAAATTTTTGGACTGTTTGGGTGTGTAACAAAAAAGGTATATGGTTGGTGGTCATTTTCCTACTAAGCCCTACGCGCACCCCTTATATGTCATTCAAAAATGGCACACTATTGCTAATAATTTGATAGCACAAAATATATGTATCATGGAAAGATTCCTGAAATTTTTTGGACTGTTTGGGTGTGTAACAAACAAGTTATGTGGTTGGCGGTCATTTTCCTACTAAGCCCTACGCGCACCCTTTATATCTCATGTTCTGATGACACACTATTGCTAAGAAATTCAGGGGGTACAATTTATGCATAAATATCTGTGCTCTCAAATTTTTATGTCTCTAGTACGTGGAACAAAAAAGTTATACATATTAAAAATAATAAAAAATAATACAAAAAATTAGCACAACGACTCCCAAAAAAAAATTGTTTTGGGTCAACAACTCCCAAAAAGCCTGTACCCAAAAAAAGGGTCTAGGTCGACGTCGAGCGCTGGTCGAAAAATAGTCGCGCCGACGTATGGGAGTCGTTTTCCCAAAATACGGGAGTTGTTTTTCCAAGACCCTTACATATGTACATGTGGTTTGGTGCGCCTGGTAGCGCTGACACCTCACAACTGCGCATGCGCGCCACAACTCAAGAACTCAGGGAAGGAGTATAGTCACAAAGAATTGGTAAGTTGTAACTAGGGTTAAAATTGCATGAGGAAACAGAATATGAAGTCAAAACAATGATATCTCTTAAGATGAAAAATATATGAAGTAATTTCATGTGTAATAAGTAGAAAAGAGGCAGACTCTAGGTCAGCTGTGTTGACTCTAAGGCTGACATGCGCATTAGAGGAAAAGGCAGTCGGCTGGGGGCCCCACGGGTTGGTGACAGGATTGGGGGAATGGGTGTTGCAGATTGGGGAGGACATAGTGACGGAAAGGGTGAATATTGGGGAAGGGGAAAAGAACGGATAGGGCACCAGGGGATATTTTGACGCACTCTCCAGAGAGTGCCATACTGCACCCTTTTTCCGTAACTGTGCTGAATGCCTTTGATGAAATTAGTGTAAGAATTAATGAAAAATTCTGGAACTAATCCACAAATGATCTGAAACTGATCCTGGATTCATTCATAAACCATCCAGAAGTCATTCAGAAGTCAACTGGAACACAACTGGAATGTGGTTGAAACCACTACAATGCAGTGGCCACAATCAAAGCATAATTCAATTTGAAGTGTTTGGTAATTAAGATGAATTATTGGGTTTCAATTCATATTATTTATATGCGCATGAAGGTGGTAATTGTTTTCACTTTTCTAATTTAACTGTCATTGGCGCGTGTGTAAGTTTGTTGTAAATTGCAGGTTGGGCCTCCCGCAGATCAACAACATGTACATCCCTGTTAGAATGATGTGAAAGGCCCATCTGAATTGGCATATTTCCCTAAAGAAGGCCGGTATCATCTAGAATTGAGCCAAAAAAGGATGAAAGTAGGGTGAAAATATGAGTCAAGTCAAGCTTGGAGGTGTGTGGTCCCAGATTTCAGATAGACATCCTGGCTTCTTGAAATATATGAGCTTGTGAGTTGTTTTTGTGTTTGTTTGTTTTCCAATGTCTCCATGCACATGCATGTGAGTTTTTTTCCACTTTGCCAATGTCACCTTCGTGTACGCGCGTAAATTAGAGTGACAGATCACTGGAGGTGCCTTTCACAGCTCCATTACAAGTAAAAACTGGTCAGAAAGCCATGAAAGCCCCCACAGGTCCCATTTACGTTGTTTGGAATCCCTTTGACATAGAGAACTTGATCAACAGAAATTCACCATAAATGAGTAATAATTGGGCATTGATTAACTATGATTTCATGAAAGATTGTAATTAATTTATACTTAGAAAATTAAATGGTTCTATACAACATTGCACAAGGTCCTGTGATAATTCCTCATCACTTCTGACACACTTCCCACTGACTTCTGAAGAATTTGTGATCATTTCCTAATCCACATCTGACTCACATCAGACCCAGAACAACATAAAATTAGACTCTGGCACTCTCTGTAGAGTGCATCAAAGTCTTCCCTGGTGGGGAGAAAGGAAGAAAAGGAAAAAAAAATGGAAAGTGGTATTGAGTGTAGAATGTCAGGAAGAAGAAGGGTGAAGACGCAGATTGAAAGGAGTTTGCTGGGTAAGAGAAGGTTTGGATAAGATATTTGGGTAGCTTAATGTAGATTGGAGTAGGTGGAGGAGGAAAGACTATGGAGATGTGCCAAGTCAGAGGTCGGTCGAAACACTGCAGATACGCTCCCCACTATTTTTTCACCTGTTCCTAAGTCAGCCCCTTTGGTACCGGGGTATAAGGTTCAAGTTAGCTAGGCTCTGGCTGACTCGGGGCGGGTTACTTTCTAGGTTGGATCGCTATCCACAGAGTTGTAAGGATGTCAATGAGAGAGAAGAGAACCGTTAGCCAAAAGAAAAATAAGGGAAACAGAGTAGAACAGAAATAGGTATCCTTGGATGAAGATACAACCCTATTCTGGGCGGAGATTATAAGAGAAACACCCTACGCTGGGTGACGAGATGAGATGGAGAAGTAGAGCCCTACGCTGGGCAGTTCAAAGAAAGGAAGAAAAAAGAAAAACTCGACTGATGAACTTGCTTCACACAAATAATTGGAGATGAGGGCTCATGACCTGTGGTGGTTTTCAATAGGAATGCGTATGTATTCCGCAAACTACCATGCCGGGGACTCATACTCCGGTGTCTATTGAACTGCGGATGGTAACCCAGTAGCTTGGTTACAACAAATACCAATATATCACTTTTGACCAATATGAAGTGATATAATGGTATTATGGTGCTGAAGATGGCTGGATAAGTTGATTCTGGGTTCACATTTGAAGAGACCAGCACTGTAGGTTGCCTACAAAAAAAATTTGGAGGCTTTATGTTGAATTTTGTATTTTTTATTGAATTAACCGGTGATTATATCACCTATATTTATATCAGTGCCAAACAGGGCCTTATGTTTTACAATGACATGACACTGCAAAACATAGGAAGCAAATTGCTTCAGTGCTTGCCCACAGGTACAATTTTATAAGGTAATCTTTGCATGGCATTTTTAACATGTGGAAAGATGCATATAAAATTTAGGGTGTTCAAAGTTGACTTGCATAAAATCGTAAAAGTCTGAGGTGAAAAAAATATTGTGTTTTCACAAATGCTTGGACGGATCTGCACTTTTCTGGAAATTTTGATTCCATCAAATTATCATACAAGCAGTTTTGTCTCACAGCGTAAAAAGAAGGGTCAGCCTAAATGCACTCCAAAAAAATCCCAAAAGCACTCCAAAAGTGAGTGTATGGAGTGTGCACAGGACCCTGGAAACCCCCTATAGAGGTGGGTAACCATTAAAATGTATGAATTTTTTGGCCAAAACCAAAAAGGGTACTCACCAAATATGTATGAATGGCCTTTTTTTGGCATGAGGGTACGCACAGAAAATGTACTTTTTTTCTCATGGGGTTGGGGGGTTGGTAACAAAGATTGTATGAAAGTTCAGGGTTGAGCAGAAAAGCACCCCAGTAACCCCCCCCCCCCCCAAGGCCAGCCAACAATTTGTTTTTTTCAACTGCCCACTGGCAAGGAGGAGGGGTTCTAGGGGGTTTGAGAGCCCACAACTAGTAGCCGGCTTAATCCTGTTCAATCTAGATTCTACTTGAATACACAGAAATTCAAGCTAATTCTCAAAAAGGTAGAAACATGTCTGGGCTCATCAGAGCAAATCAGAGCTCATCTGGACTTGTTCAGAATTTTCTCCAGCCTGGTCCAGCTCATTTCATTGCATATCCCTTCATTTCAATCCCCAGAAAAAAAATCCAAAGTTCAATTCATCTTTGTAAAAATGTCGGTCAATACTATTGTTCCAGATCCGTTTGACAAATTCTTCTCAATCTCTCTATCAAATTCACAGATACCTTGCGGAACACAAAATGACTTAACCTTTTGGCAGTTTAGCTCTCCTCCAATAATCCCTGAAGATGAAGAAGATGAGAGAATGTGGTATGTTGTGAATAAAAGCATGGATGTGGTCTTTGGTGTTGAAAACTGCAAATAAAATCTCAGGTGTGGAAAGTTTGGCATTGAATTTGTGCTTGAGTACTTGAAGAAAGCTCGTGGTCACCCCTCTTGGAATGCGGACGAGCTCCCAATTAAAACAGTCACAATTGATCTTTTGTGGTTTTTAATCTATTTGCTTTTCATTTTTTTGACTTAAAATGCTACAGCTGCCTATAAGATGCTATGCAGTGAAAAGAATGGCAAGCTGGCTGCGCAAAAAGGCCCGCTGTGGGGTTTCTGGGCCAAAAAAAAAGGGTACACACAAAATTTGTATGGATTTTTGGGCAGAGCCCTGAGCCTACGCACAAAACCGGTATGAATGCCTTGTGAAAATGTATGAATTTCAGCCAAATCTTGGATTTTTGGTTACCCACCTCTATAGGGGGTTTCCAGGGTCCTGTGTGCGCTCCAATGATTGTTGGAGTACAGACTAGAGTACTCCAAGTCAATTGGAGTGCAGAACCGGGGACTCAAGACTCTTTGGAGTGCACCACAAAGAACTCCAGTGGCCAGGAAATGTAATGAGTGCCCATGAGTCTCACTCCATCAGATTGGAGTGCATTCCCCCAGCACTCCATTCCTGATATTTCTCCTCCTCAAAAGGGGAGTGCAGTACTGTGCACTCCAGCCAGAGCTGGAGTGCCTACAACTTCAACCCCATATGTCAGCTACCTGCTAGTCCAGACAGTGCAGGCAGCCAACAAGGAGCCTCGAAAGCATCTCCCTTGGCCTGAAGTGCGCTAGTGAGAGTGCTGATTACATTGAAGTCAGTATGTAGAGTTGAGACCACTGCTGTGGCGTACCCCGCAGGGTATCTGTCTATGTATCGCAGTTGAGTTGTATGCCCGCTTAACAGCGGGCAAGAAGATGGAAGAATGGGAGGGAAAAGAGTCAAGGCTCATTCCTCCCATATAGTAAGGGGGCTCTCAGTCAAAGAGAGTTTTCCCCCAGAGTTTTTGGTACCAAGCCCGCTTACATTGTTGAGATATCAACGATTGGGGCCTTTACCTCTTGAACTCCAACCTTTTCGCTTCTTTATCTTCCTCCGTCCAGAACCTCCAACCTTCCTACCCTCTCCGCCAACCTCAACACTCCCCTCTCCTCGGCCCTTGACCTTACCTCCCGGACACTAGTAAGTCTCCAGCTCGGTAAGCTCGAGAGGCTCACCTCGTTTCCCCTTTTTCCTTTGTCCGGCGCACGGATCTTCTAGATCCCAGCGAGACCTTTGCTCCGCTAGGCCCCTCTTACCCAAGAGGCGTGGCTCCTCCTCCCGCGTTGACGGTTGAGTAGAGATAGACGTTTGTCTACAGTTTGTTATTCTGCGCCCCGCCAGCGCTAGTCTAGACGATACTTAGTATCCGTTCATTCAGGGTGCGGCCACTTCAGAGACCCACCCTGACATTTGGGGGCCTCATCTCCTTTATTCCGCAGACCTCGGGTTTTTCATCAGACCCTCATTCTTCTTATCAATCTGCTCATCGAGCCAGTCCTCGTGAACTGTCAAGCCGTCTCGTCTAATTTCACCAAGTCGCACGAACTGACTTGTGATCTGCCTCTCTGTCTTGTTATCTGCTGCGTTGGTCTGCGAATCGTTGCACTACAGCGACGTAGATCATCCTTGCTTCGCTAGAATCACCGTGGCCTTATTCTGGTGCTTCACCAAACTTATACATACCAGTAAACGAGTCGTACTGAGTTCATAGTCCTGTAGGACAGAACTAATATTTAGTTATCTGGCAGTGTCGTCCCGCCAGACTTCCCTCCACAGCTTCTTTGTCTCAGACCGTCGACCCAACCAGGAGTCGGCCAATAGAAGCTCGGCCCCGCTAGCAATAGGTGGAAACTCAATTGCTAGCGTCCCGGTCCCACCAGGAGTCAGTCAATTGGCAACCGATAACTGCACTTTTCGACTCTCTGTTCGTCCCTACCGGTAATACCGCTAGACCTCCGACAGACCGCACAATAACCAAAGCTTCTCAGGCTCCGAATGCTACAGCCCCAGCGGCGCTTCCTGTCAACCCGGTGTTGCGTCGGTTCATCGATCAGATCCACGCACAAGCTCCAGCCGAGCCCGCGCCAGCTTCGCCTGCAGCCAACGCTACCGTGATTGCTAGTCGAGAGTTGAACGGAGACCAGGTCAATAGAGATACCCCAACAATCAATCATCTGTGAAACTTCGCTTGACGCCTCAGGCAACGCGCCTCCTCCGTCTCAACCGGTTCAGCCTCACAGTCATCAAGCTCGAGCTCCAGTCCAAACCAACCCTCACAACACAGGTAAGCTTGACTCCTATACCAGTCTTGACTGATGATACAGGAGCTGTACGCTAACCAATTCATTCACTATACCCTCATCTACCGCCTAGGCGAAGCCCACATGCAGGAGGAATACGACCAAACCAGTCATGGCCTAGATACCGCAACCAACCTGGACCCCTAGTGGGCCAGTGCAGAGCGACGACAATCAGGCGCTCTATCAGAGTAAGCCCACTTACTCACATAGCTATAAAAGGGACCAGTTGTCCTGATCCTCTGTTCTTTTGGTCGTTGCGTTTTCTTTCTTCACTATCAGACTCCTATCCAGCACTATTCATCCCTTGCATCCGAAAGATCCCCTATATCGCGACCGCTGCGCTCACTCAACAAAACCTTCAAACACCCTCTAGCGCTTCTACTACCTTCTCAGACCCACTTCAGTATATCGACGCCATCGTCCCGGTATCCTGATTATTCTCGCCCGTTTTTTTTTTTTCTTTTTGTCATCTCATTTCCAAGACCCTTTTTTGTGTCACATCTTTACTTCTCTATTCACATTACTGTCCTCTTCTTTCTATCACTGCCTGTCACAAGTGCGATCCTGCTCTTAGGTACGAACCAGAGTTCATGTTTTTCTCTCTCCATCTTCTTAGCTCTCATCAACTTTGTACATAAGATCTAATGAAATAAATGCTCTTAGTCACCTGAATTCTTACATCATCCTCGTCCGACCTCTACAGCCGATTCAAGATTATCATCGATGGTTAGTTACAGGAGGCCTGCAATTCCTCATCATGGTTCCACCAAAGAAGGCCAACACTAACACTGGTCCTAAATCTTCCTCAACTAGGGCCTCCAAACCCGAACTTGTCAGGCCCGGAGGGTTTATACGCGGAGGAGGACGTGCAGCTCTCCCCAGCGACGGAGCTGATCATAGGGACCCACCTGAGATTCAGGGAGGAGTGCCTTCAGGCGTTGGCGGCCTTGAACTACGAGAAGGCGGTGCTGTTTTGGGACCTAGCAATCTCGACTCACGACACGCTCGTGAGACTCATTGGGGCGGAAGCTTTAGCCCACCTCGCGGAGGACTAGAATCCTCACACCACGCGCCCGAGACACGCCCAGCAGACGGCTCCGAACCCAAGAGGTCCGAACGGTCAACCGGGGGAGGCTCGTCCCAACGCCATGAACCAAAGACCTGACCAAAACAACCAGCCGGCCCCGGGGCCGCAGGCGAGAGCAGTAAACCCGCCGCCGGCGAACCAGCGCGGGCAGGGTCGGATGCGCGGTCGCCAGCAATACAAGAATCAAGTTTACGGGTGATCGTTCCGCATGAGTCGCACAATCCAAGCAGCCAAGCGTCGGGAGAAAATCGACGTGTACCGTGTCTGATACTACATGAAGATAATTTACGACTATGCCGTAGTAAGCTATATATTATCCTCAGGACCTTTGTTGTGGGATCAATCTAATTCAATTTTGTTCTACTTCTTAACACCTCTACATTGGTCAAAGTCGGATGTTAGGCGTAACCCCAAGAGGTCTAGAACCAATCAACCTAATGGAGAAGTAGCACCTCCGGATATTGGAGTTGCAGACCTGTTTGAACATCTCTTCAGTCGCACAGGAAACACAGACAACACCAATTCAGCTGTTCCAGATCAAGCTGGACCAACCTCAGCAAAACGTGTCACACGACTATTGGCATCCAGTTCAGCACCCGAGATCAATGGCTTCATCTCCCTTCTAGTACCAGTTCTCAAGGATTGATCACGTCTATTCGTTTATTCTTTTTCTGTTATTGGAACATTAAGTCATTGAGTCTTTTGCTCAGCTTTTGATCTCACGGCGTAGCTTAACGGTGTCAAAACTTTATACGCAGCTGTAAGTCCGTCCGATTGACTGAATCAAGAGATTGGTTGCTTCATCTCCTCTTTATTATTAGTTTGTACGAACTGATCCCGTTTTTTTATTTTTATGTTTTTTTCCCATTCTCTTCACTGGAACATTCAGCACCAGCTCCTACCGCTCAGGCTTCAATCTCAAGGCGTAGTTTAGACGTTTAAAGGCCTTATACATAGAATTAAGCCGTTGGTTTGCCTGACTTGCTCTACGTGACAATAACTAATCGATCGGAAGTTATAGTGTCGTCCCAACACACTTCGCTTCACAATTCTTTTGTGTCCGACTGTAGAACCGATCAATCGGTAGCCAGTGAGTATGGGCTCCGGCAGTAGTCAAAAGACAATTGGTCCCTGCCGTACCAATCACATCAGCAGTTGATCGATCGTCCGACAATAACGGTGTAGCTGCGCTGTTTGGATCATTGTTCCGCCCCATCGGCAACCCGGCCCAAACTCAATCGGACCCTGCTGTACCTCAGGCGAATCAGGCTTCCGAGCTCAATGGTGTCACCTCTGCAACAAATATTGCAGTTAATCCAACTAACATTGAACCGGCAGTGTCAGCGACAGACCCAACCAGATCTACGGTCCCAGCTGCATGCCCGGTGAACCCAGTCTTGCGTCAATATATCAATAGTATTCACGCTCAAGGTCCACTATGGCCCACGCTCACTCAGCCTGTGCCGGAAACGACTGCTATCGTAAATCAGGAGCTACCTAGACAGCCATTCCATACAAACTCGAACCTGTTAGGTCATACTTGTCCGGAGTCTGAAGGTTCTGTACACATTATTGTTGGAGGTTCATTTTTGCCTGTACCCGCGTCATGGCTCTTCCAAAGAAGACCACATCTAACACTGGATCTAAATACTCCTCTACCAGGGTCCTCCAAACCCGACCTTGTCCCAGCAGGTGAATTCAAACAAGGAGGAGGGGGTCGTGTGCAGCCCAGTGACGGAGCTGATCATCCAAACCCACCTGCAATTCAAGACCTTCTTGCAGGTGGTGGCGGCCTCAAACTAAGAACATATGACCCCGTTCAGGGACCAGTCAATCCTGACCCACAACACGTTAGTGCGACTGATCGGGTAGGAGGGGTTGTCCCACATCACGGAGGGTTGGAGTCCTCACAACACGCGCCCACAGCCCGCTCGAGAGATGTTTACCAACCCCAGTGTTTCGAACAAGCAGAACGGCCAACCAGCAGGGTTTTGCCCCAACACCTGGGTCCATCAGCCTCAGCAGCACGGTCTGCCAGATCAGCAGGCAAGGCCAGCACACCCGCCGCGGGCGAACCAGCGAGATGCGCGGCCGCCAGCCAAGAAAGCTATAACCCAGGTTGTATCCAATCTTTCTCACGATGGTTCCCTTCCCATCTCGAACAAGTTATCCCAGCTCCAAGACCTTTTCTTGAATCAAAATAAATCTGTCAATTTTTCTTTGACTAACTTACTACTACTTGTAATTCAAGTGCTGCAACTGCTCAGACTTCCCTTAAAACAGTGGATGAATTGTTGCTAGAGTTTAGAAAATTGTTCAAACTAGTCAGTTTCCTGCAATCTAAAATTGATCCCAGCAAAGACCTGGCGGCATCAAACAAAAGCATTCGGCTTTGCTGAAATGTGATAACGACTTGGTCGTGGCTTCTTTATCCAGCCGCCCTGAGTGTGACTCAAAGAAATTAGTACAGCTGATCCAGGACCTAAGTGCGAAGGTACATAGTTTAGAGCAAATTGTTGAGCTGAACTGTTTGCCGACTTATCACGGTAATAGGAATTCGGACCTCATGGCTAAATTACATCAAATCGAGCAAGCCATAGAAGCTAAGTCCAATCCCGTTGACAACAGGGAAAGCGTGGCAGCAGCAATAGAGGCTACAATGACCAAGTTACTGCACATTTAGACCAGTTACTAGCAAGTTGAGTCCCTGAGCCGCCTACAAAGGCGGGTATCAGGGAACAAATGATTGGTTATTTTGAGCGCTTGGAGTGCTTGGAGGCTAGTAACACGACAATGGCTCCGGAAAAGTGACCCATGGAGCCAACAGCAAAGCCCAAAGCTCCGGCTATGGCGGGACCTACGTGTTACACATGTAAAGAGACCGGTCATATTGCACATAGGTGTCCTAAGAATGTTAATCATGTGGGCAAGGAAGAGGCCCAACGTGATGAGGATGATTGCTCCAGAAGGTCCTATAATCGATGAGACCTCTTGCAAAGCCTTTGCTATTAGTACAACCTTGGGAGAAAATAACCTTGTCCACATGATGTGCTGCAAGCTTGACTGCATGGTCCTTCTGGATAGCGGCACAGTCATGTGATCAGTAGTAGGGAAAAATTACCTCCAGCACTTTTGCCCAGGTGAGGAAAAATTTATCTTGCCAATGGAAACAGGTAGATTTCATAGTCCTCTCGCCCTTGGGTATTGTGAACATCAAATTGCAGCTCCAAGATATTTGGATGCTAATGAGATTTTTTGACATGCAGAACATGTTGTCTAGTTATTTTATAATAGGAAATGACTACCTTTCTCACTATAAAATCTCTCTTCTCAATGGCCCAAAAGGGAAATCCGGAGACTCAAATCTGAGCCGCCCTTTTTTGTGGGGGCAAGTGTCAGCTACCTGCTAGTCCAGACAGTGCAGGCAGCCAACAAGGAGCCGCGAAAGCATCTCCCTTGGCCTGAAGTGCGCTAGTGAGAGCGCTGATTACATTGAAGTCAGTATGTAGAGTTGAGACCACTGCTGTGGCGTACCCCGCAGGGTATCTGTCTATGTATTGCAGTTGAGTTGTATGCCCGCTTAACAGCGGGCAAGAAGATGGAAGAATGGGAGGGAAAAGAGTCAAGGCTCATTCCTCCCATATAGTAAGGGGGCTCTCAGTCAAAGAGAGTTTTCCCCCAGAGTTTTTGGTACCAAGCCCGCTTACATTGTTGAGATATCAACAATTGGGGCCTTTACCTCTTGAACTCCAACCTTTTCGCTTCTTTATCTTCCTCCGTCCAGAACCTCCAACCTTCCTACCCTCTCCGCCAACCTCAACACTCCCCTCTCCTCGGCCCTTGACCTTACCTCCCGGACACTAGTAAGTCTCCAGCTTGGTAAGCTCAAGAGGCTCACCTTGTTTCCCCTTTTTCCTTTGTCCGGCGCACGGATCTTCTAGATCCCAGCGAGACCTTTGCTCTGCTAGGCCCCTCTTACCCAAGAGGCGTGGCTCCTCCTCCCGCGTTGATGGTTGAGTAGAGATAGACGTTTGTCTACAGTTTGTTATTCTGCGCCCCGCCAGCGCTAGTCTAGACAATACTTAGTATCCGTTCATTCAGGGTGCGGCCACTTCAGAGACCCACCCTGACACCATACATGTGTATCTGATGTCCGGCATCTGCAAGCAGGGTATACTTCAACTCACTTTTTTGTCCGCAACCACCAAAAACCCCACCTCACGCGTCGACACAACAAAACCCACCACCCCCTCCCCTTCAATCACCAGAAAAGTTCTTTCCCCCCCCCCTGGGCAGCCATGCCCCCTCCTCTTCGCCCCCCCGACCAACACCAACCGTCCAACGCGCCCCTTGCGGACAACTTGGAGATGATGGAAGACCCGGTGATTCAGCTCCCCCCTCGACCAACCACCAATCCCCCATCATCCAGTTTGCACATTTTGCTGACCAAGGCGCTTGCCAACACGTCCCGGGACGAGAATGGAACGGTCCTATTGGACGCCAGATACGTTGACCTCGTCCTGGAGTTATCGGCAAACAATGAACGGTTGGTGCAACGCTTGGAAGCAATGGTCAATCAGCTCAATGCCAAGGTCGACCCCCTGATCAGAAGAATAGCTGAAGTCGAGTCTTGTCAAAACACCGGCCCCAGATCCTCCGCCCAGCCCGCCCTCAAGCCCCCCGTCAACGCGTCCAAATTGTTTGCGTCCGCTGCCTCTGTGAATCTTGCTGGTTCTGTTCACGCGCCATCAATGTGTCCCCTGCCCGCCCAAGTAATCGCGTCACTGAAGCCAAAACGCGTGATTATTCACTCCAACCCGGCGAGCACAACCCTCAAAAACGCGTCCAGCGGGTCTCTGGTTCAGAAGGCCTATGAGGCCCTAGCTGGTCTCGACGCGAATGTTGACGGAGATGCAGTGGCGATCCGGGGGACTAGTGTTCTGCCCTCTGGTGAAGTGTTTTCCTACACAAAAAATCGTGCCCACCAGAAGTGGCTGATGGATAACAAACATGTGTGGTCTAAAGTCGTACATCCTGATCTTGAAGCAACCCCAAGCACATACTCAGTTATGGCCCACGGTGTCCCAAAAACTTTTGATATCACCAAGTCTTCAAACTTGGCGACGTTAGCCTCTGAGAACAACTTCCAAGCATCCAATCTGGCTCGCGTCCGTTGGATGGGCTCAAATGAACCTTCAGGTAAGAAGGCCGGCTCTATTGTCATGGCGTTTGTCAACAAGGATCTCGCCCTCCGCATCAAACAGTCAGGAATCTTTCTGAAGTACAATTACCACCGCACAGAACGTTTCAAACCATGCCCACCCCAATGCTTCAAATGCTTGAAGATGGGGCATTTCGGCAAGTGGTGCCGCAAACCCGCTCGATGTGCCAAGTGCGGCAGCAATCATTTGACAAACAAATGCCCAGAAGGCATCAGTGGCGTCAAGTCATGTGTGCTTTGCAAAGATGGCCTCAAGAACAAGATTGAAGGCATCAAGGACGTCGATCACACCCCTTTCAACCCTGCCTGCCCCTGCAAGAAGGTGTGGCTTGAGAAGAAACGCTTTCCCCCTCAATGATCGGTACACCCACTGCAACCCCCGATTGTCTCACTTGTTCTCTAACTCTGACCACCTCTGCCTCTGTCCAGTCTCCCCTACCTTGGTGCTCTCTGTCAAGACGCTGCGGCCTCATCCTCTCTCAGCCCCGATCCTGAGGCCTTTGCCGCCTGTCAACTCAATTGCCATGTCTCCAAATCTGTCACGCTAAGTGTTTTGAACTCCGCTCTATCTTTTGATTTTCTACTCCCCCTGTTGATTTTTGCCCGCCAAGCCACCCGGCTTGGTGTGCGTTTGCAGCCTACAAGCATATTCCAACTTGCTGGTGTGAGCGGCACAAGGCGGTGATCTATGTGCGTCGTTCGATCCCCTCAGAGTCAATTAGACTGCTAGAGGGGGGCTCCCAGACCCTGATTGGAGTCGAGATATCTCAAATGGGGTAAGTTTTTTGTTTGCTTAATATTTATAATCCTCCTTCTTCATTTTCTGCCGTTGAAGAACTTAGATGCTGGCTGACTTCTTATTATTCCCGACAGTTTCCATTTATCATCTTCATGGATGCGAATCTGCACCATCGACATTGGAATCCTCCAGGAGTTTGGAAAGTCGAGCCTGAGGCCAGGAATTTGCTAAGTTTCCTTTCTTCTTTTGGCTTTTGGATGTCCTCTCCGAAACACGTCCCGACTTTCTTCTCAGCTAAAGGGAAAGGGACCACAATTGATCTTGTTTGGGATAACTTCCTAGGTTCAAAGCTTATCCGGGCTACCTTGGTCTCGAGCGATAATTGTGGCTCAGATCACCAGGCACTACACACCCAATTCTCGATCAGACGCCCCGCTCCGACGTACCATTGGAGAGCCCCCCGTTGGCCCAATGTGGACCCCAGGAAAGTCGAGGCTATTGCAGCTGAGTTGTCGTCTTTGAATCTCAGTCCCCAGGAGTCCCCGGATGCTCAAGCTGAACAGTTGACGCTGTTCCTCACAAATGCACAGGAGAAGTTGGGACGGCGAGTTCAGTCAAATAAGGCCAAGGCGAAGCCGTGGTGGTGCCATGACACGCTGGATCCAGTCGTGCGAACTCGTAATTGGGCGCGAAAATGGATGCTCTTAGCTAAGTCACCCGAATCCATTGAATGCTACTGTCAGTGGAATAACTATTTTCTCTCCTTGGTTGATTCATTGAAGCAGCGCAGCTGGAGGAGACTCCTAGAGGATCCGGGTGAGGGTGACCTTTACCGGGTCCTACGGTTTTCCTCAAAGTCGTCGGGGGGAGAGGTCCTCCCGCTGAAAGGTTTGGACGAGTGTATTGTTCATGACAAAAATTGCCAGGCTGAGTTATTATTTAGGGGAACCTCAGTAAGTAATGTCCTGATAGACCTATCAGACGCTGAGTTTGATCTCTCTTGCAGATTCGTCAGCTACCCTCCCGTCACGGAGGCGGAGGTGTTGTCGGCCATCAGGAGGATCAGCCCAAAGAAGGCACCTGGTGTTGATGGGCTCGCCAATGAAACTCTTAAGTCCCTTTCTGTGCCCCTATCCGGAACGTTGGTGTCACTTTACAACAACCTACTAACAAGCAGCAAATTCCCTGCCGCCTGGAAGGTCGCGGTCACCGCCATCATCCGTAAGCATGGGAAGCCCGACTACACAAGTCCTTCTGCATATTGTCCAATTGCGCTGCTCAGCACAATGAGCAAGTTGTTTGAGCTGATTTTGGCTTGGCGACTCACGGCCTGGGCTGAAGAATTGGGTGTTCTTGCCAAGGGACATTTCGGGGGCAGAAAAGGATCAGGGACGGAAGATGCTCTTTTTGCGTTAGAGCATTGGGTCAAGGCTAAGTGGAGGGAGGGCAAGGTGGTAGTGTAAATGGATGAATGAAAGAGGGAAAGACTCGATGAGTTTGTATTTCTGGATCCACAAACTCAGGCTATAAATAGTAAAAACAATATGCTACAAAACAGGTAAAAACAATATGCTACAAAACAGGTAAAAACAATATGCTACAAAACAGGTAAAAACAATATGCTACAAACCAGGTAAAAACAATATGCTACAAAACAGGTAAAAACAATATGCCACAAAACAGGTAAAAACAATATGCTACAAAACAGGTAAAAACAATATAAAGCTATTCTAATTCAGACTGGGAAAAAAACTGAGAGCTAGAATACATGAATACTGACAGGTAGCTGCCCTTTTCTTGGATGTGAAATCGGTGTACCCCTCAGTACACCCTTCCAGATTGATTCACTATCTTTTCAAATCTAAGTGCCCGACTTATCTCATACTGATCATTGCTGATTTCCTTAGGGGGTTGAGAAATCAACTCCCAAAAATTAAAAACCGACTCCCAAATTGAGTTTACGTTGCGCGGACCGCTGCGCGACGTCTGTCCTGGGTCCCCATGACCCAATTTTGACCCGGGGGCATTTTGGCAGTCGATTTTGTAATTCTGCAATCCCAAAAGGGAGTCGGAATTTTAATTTTGCAAAAAATGCCGGAAAATAAAGAAAAATTTATACCTCCGCACTGGGGCACCCAAAGCCCCCCAAGATTTTACATCACTCTAAATACACTCTTTAGAGAATATTGTGAGCTTCACAGCATTAGTACTCCTCAGGGAAACCCTGTGTAGTCAGGGGGCGGATTTGGCGGATTTCCCACTAAGGCAAACCCCCAAAACCTTATCTATGGTGCTCCAAACAGCCCCAAATTTTTTCTGCTATAAGGATAAGCTCTTTAAAAGATATTTTAAGCTTCGCGGCATTAGCACACCTCAGGGAGACTGTGCAGCCGGGGGCGGATTTGGCGGATTTCCTACTAATGCAATGCGCCATGCCCTGAGATACGGTGATCCAAATGCCCCCAAAGTTTTTCTGCCACATAAATACACTCTCTAGAGCATATGTTAAGCTTCACGGCATTAGCACACCTCAGGGAGACCCTGTGTAGCCAGGGGGGCGGATTTGGCGGATTTCCTACTACTTATCCTCACTTGAACCATCTATATCTTCTGATCAAGAAGCGATACAAATAAACGGAGGGCTCTCAAAAGATTCCCTGCCCTCTTATCTACCATTACCAATACAGAACGCAAAAATATTCCTAACGGCGTAGGACCGCGCAGAGGAAGAAAACTACGACAATTGCCTTAGTAGGAAATCCGCCTAATCCGCCCCCGGCTACACAGGATTTCCCTGATGTGTAATACACCCGTAAATCTCAAAATATTTTCTAGAGACTGTATTTATGTGTCAGAAATATTCTGGGGGCATTTGGATCACCACATCTCAGGATATGGCGCATTGCGGTAGTAGGAAATCCGCCAAATCCGCCCCCGGCTACACAGGGTCTCCCTGAGGTGTGCTAATGCCGCGAAGCTTAAAATATCTTTTAAAGACTTTATAATTATAGCATAAAAAATTTGGGGCTGTTTGGAGCACCATAGATAAGGTTTTGGGGGTTTGCCTTAGTAGGAAATCCGCCAAATCCGCCCCCCAACTACACAGGGTTTCCCTGAGGAGTATTAATGCTATGAAGCTCACAATATTCTCTAAAGAGTGTATTTAGAGTGCTATAACATTTTGGGGGGCTTTCACCAGGGGAGATATGTTCCCACTCCCCAGGGAGTGCCAGAGCTGAATTTTATGTGAGTTTTGGTCGGATGTGAGCCTGATGTGGATTAGTAACTCATCCCCAAGAAAGTAAATTGGATGGAGAAGTTAGTGAAAAGTCAGTCACAATTGATTTGGAAGTCAACACAATGTTGTGTAGATTTTTTTTGTTTTCTATGTACAACTGTAGGAAGAAATATGATGAAATGATATTTCACCAAAGTCCAACTCATCAATTGCTCCTGTTTACTGATTATTAAGGATAGCAAAGCAAAATTCCCATTCTCAAAAGTAATTCCTCCAAAAAAATGGGTTTCTTGTAATTCACATTATATGCCCTGATGTACAAAATTAAACTAAAAGTTGACTTGGTATTATTGGGTTTAGATTTTTGGAATGTGGTGATGTTGCAGTCATTGAAATTGAAACCCATTTTCTGGGAAATGCGGGAATTAATTTGAATTTGGCTGATAAAAATGACAAAAAACTGTTTCAATAGGGTGAAAGTCTGAGTTAAGTCAAGGTTGGATTGCGGTGCCAATTCACTTTGGCCATATATCCTGTCCTCCTCACGAAAATGATCTAGTGAATTTTGTATTTTTTTGCTTTTCAAAATTCACATGTGCACATGCAAGTTAACCTTTTTGCACTTTGCTAATAGTCACCCTGATGTACGCGCGTACATTGAGGTGGAAATATCACAGGATGGGCCTTTCACAGCCACATGAAAAGTAAAAAATTTGTTTTGAGACACCAATTGTCCCCCTGATGTACGCGAGTACATGAGGGGGAAAAAATCACAGGCTGGGCCTTTCACATCTCCATGGAAAGGACACACTGGTCATGGAGCCAAGAAAGGACTATATTCTGGATGAGTTCTGGATGAATTATAGATGAGTTCTGGATGATTTTTTGGCAAGCTATGGTTTATTTCAGGATTATTTCCAACTGATTTCCACGCCGACTTCCAGTCTTGTTCATACCTATTCAATATTGCTTTACCAAAGGCCTCCAGCACAGTTATGGAAAAAAGTTACGGTAAGGCACTCCCTGGGGAGTGGGAATATATCTCCCCTGGTGTTTGGGTGCCCCAGTGCGGAGGTATAGATTTTTCTTTATTTTCCAGCATTTTTTGCAAAATCAAAATTCCGACTCCCATTTGGGATTGCAGAATTACAAAATCGACTCCCAAAATGCCCCCGGGTCAAAATTGGGTCATGGGGACCCGGAAAAGACGTCGCGCGGCGGTCCGCGCGACGTAAACTCAATTTGGGAGTCAATTTTTTAATTTTTGGGAGTCAATTTCTCAACCCCCTTTCCTTAAGGACAGGTCAACAACTATTAGGTTGGACAATTATGTTTTGGAAGCCTTTCCCATCCAGATTGGCCTCCCACAGTGATCCCCTTTATCTGTCATTCTTTATATACTGTACAACAACTCACTGCTGACTGAAAAATTTAACACTTTGCAAGATATGGTTTCTATAGGATACGTTGACGATGTTGTCCATCTGGTGGCGGCGGAATCGACGGAGAAGGCTAAGGATGTCCTGGTGGAGAGGGGTCATTGGTCCCTGCAGTGGGGTGATACCCACGGGGCAATCTTTGACCAAGCCAAGGCCCAATTCTTGTGGCTGACCAAGAGAAAGACACCCGTGGGTAGGGCTGGACCCCGGGGACGGGGTTGACGGGTATACCCGGCTATCCGACCCAACGGGTCGGGGGCTGGCAGGGTTTTTTTCTAAAAATACCTGCCGGGCATTCTTGGGTATAAAAGTTGGGGCACTCTGACAATTGAGAGAATTATGAAAACTGAAGTATTTATTTTCATAAGTAAATTGTAACAATAATAAAATACAATGTATAAATTATGATGAAAATAATTTATACCTGAAGGCAGACAAAATCTGCTTGTCGATGATCTTTCTAAGACCTGAATGAGTAGTGACTAAGACAATAATATCTCACTACAAACATTTATTATTTTGCCCAAAAAAAAAAAAAAAAGTCAACATGAAAAAAATGAAACCAGAATTTCACTCAGGGGAACAAACTGAGCATGCTGAGCCAAAAAAATAAAATGTCCCAAACTGAGCAAAAATCATTGGATAATGTTTTGGGATGGTTTTTTTTCACGGGCCTGGCGGGCCTGGAGCGGGCTTGAGTGGGCCTTGAGTGGGCCTGAGACGGGCCTGCCCCAGAAGCACATTGGGTCAGTATTAAAGGTGTTTTGCCTTGCCCTGGGAGCTGCTGGGTCTTTTGATGGGCCCAAAATCTCAACATGGGCTTTTGGTGGTCTAGAAGTATCAACCCGGGCCACTGAATAGCCCATGGGCCTCTGAATTCCCAAAAAGCCCACCATGATCCCCCACATAGCCATTGGGCTCTTGGTTGCCCATGAAGATCCCTATGGGCCAACAGATACTTCCATCATGGGATCCCATGGGCTTTTTGCCTCCTTTCTGGGCCACAAAAAGCCCATGGGGCGCGTTTTGGACCACCAAAAGCCCATGAGGATATCTGTTGGCCCATGGAGATCTTCATGGGCCACCAAAAGCCCATGAGGGTATCTGTTGGCCCATGGAGATCTTCATGGGCTACCAAGAGCCCATTAGCTATGTGGGGGCTCATGGTGGGCTTTCTGGGAATTCAAAGGCCCATGGGCTATTCAGTGGCCCGAGTTGATACTTCTAGACCACCAAAAGCCCATGTTGAGATTTTGGGCCCATCAAAAGCCCCATGAAGCTCCCAGGGCAAGGCAAAACTGCTTTAATACTGACCCAATGTGCTTTTGGGGTAGGCCCGTCTCAGGCCCGCTCAAGGCCCGCTCAAGGCCTGCTCAAGCCCGCTCCAGGCCCGCCAGGCCCGTGAAAAAAAACCATCCCAAAACATTGTCCAATGATTTTTGCTCAGTTTGGGACATTTTATTTTTTTGGCTCAGCATGCTCAGTTTGTTCCCCTGAGTGAAATTCTGGTTTCATTTTTTTCATGTTGACTTTTATTTCTTCTTTGGGCAAAATAATAAATGTTTGTAGTGTCTAGTATGAGAACTAGATTAATAATCTGTAGTACAAACAGTTATGAGTATCAGCATTGATAGTCAACGGTCTTTTTCTTTTTTAGATCGATCTTGTATATATAAAGAAAGAACTTTACTTTACGATAGATAGCTTAACGTGCTATAATCAGAAAAGGTTTTTTATCTTTTGTTTGATGAAACAATACCAGAATTTGGTAAGCTTATTTGATTGATAAGAGTCAAACTGCTAAGTCAAGAAATGATTTAGTTTCTTGCTTATCTTAAGAACAATCAAATAGCAAGTACTTACGATGAGATCGATAAGTCTTTGTTTTCTTTTTGATTGCTCGGTTCTTGATTGAAGTTGTAAGATCTGTTTTTTAAGAAAGACTAGAGGCCAAGGCGGCTTCGCCGCTGCAGGGCACTAATACAATCCCCACAAATCTAGCATTACCTCACCCCCCACCCTCAGATACCCTGATCAAACTGGATCTGCAACAATAATTTTCTCCCAAATTTAATTAAAACACCCAACTCAAACACCACAATGTGTCAAAACAGTGAGCCCCCATGCAGCCCGGAAGTTTTTCCCCATCAAGCAGGAACCCCTCTCCTCCCCTCCACTTTGAGTTTGAAGCCACAGAATTTTCACAGTTTCTGACAGAAATGGCTCAACCATCCACTCACACCTTACTTAATCCAGCTGTAAGCCTTATCCAAAATTACCTGTGGTTTAACATGCAGTTTAAAGAATTCAATAGAGGCCAATGCAGTTGTGCCGCTGCAGGTTTGTATGTCCACCCTACCTTTCCAAAAGCAGTAAGTTTATCAATTTACCAAGCACATATATTCATTCTCAATGTTTATGAAACTCTCTAACTTGAATTAGAACAAATAACAACTACTTGCATAGTAGTATTGCTAAACCTTTGACACAAGAAAGAATGATTTAGTTTGCAATACATACTTTGCCTCAACTCATCTGATAACTTCCTTTCATAAATTTTGTGGTATTAGCTAAAATATACAATGATTATATCCAATTCAAGAAAAGTTCCAGACTGAGTCCCATTTGCAAGATTTTTGTTCATTTTCATCATCAAACTCATAGGGGTGTCACCATTTGATGGGCTTTGCACCAACAATAATCTGGACACTTTATTGTTTGCTGCTCTTAAGAGTACAGCATATAACCAAAGGTTATTTCACCACAAAAGTTTTCACCCCTCAAGTTTGAAACAAAGAATCAATTTGTTAAAATTATGTGCATGTAAAACAAGAAAAAACTGCTGGAATTGTTCAATTGAAATAATTGTTGAATCAAAAGATATTGTTTATGTAAAGTGAATCAATCAAACGGCAAACAAAGAAAAGAAAGAGGAGGATGTTATAGGAGGCTAGGATACATGAGTGTAAGCAGAGCGTTAGAGAGCTTGTCGGGCGGGGCTTCGGGCTGCTGATCAGAGGCCGGGGGACCGGTGGGTGCGGGATCACGGGTGAGGGGGGGCAGCATGGACGGCGGCAGAGAGGGCGACGGAGACGGCGTTGAGGAGGGTGGGAGAGAGGGAGACACGCGGGAGAAGGGCGGGCGTCGGCTGGATGGCGCGGGGAGGAGGGACAGGTCGGAGGGAGGGAGGGAGAAGAGATGAGCGCGGCCAGGGCGCCGGCGTCGAGGTCAAGGGCGCAAGCAAGGCCAGCAGGGGATGGATGATGTTGGAGAGCGACGACGGCAAGGGAGGCGACGAGGGGAGCGCCGGAAGGTTGTTAGCAGCAGGGCAAGCGGGTCCTGCGCGGTAGGGCAGGTCGAGCGAGAAGTCGAAGCCGTCAATGGCTGGGAAAGAGAGCGGAGGGAGCAAGCCGATGTCTGGCGGCTCCAAGAGCCCCCCATCCGGGTCGCCCGCGCCGGCCGGCCGGACACGTTTCGCTCACACGCACCGTCTTCTCTCGATTCAGACCAGCAGTGACTGCCAGTCTCTCTCCGGAGACAAAACAGATACTAAGACAGCTATCTTCTTTTTGGAGACCGTCCAGCGACAGGCGGCAGTCTTTGGCTGACGCAGGTTGGCATAGGTGGCAAACAGGGTTGGGAAATGGAGGTTCACGACGACTTGTCGTTATGTGGACGGTAGGCGGGACGAGTTGGGTGGAATTTTGAGGTGTAACGAGCAGGTGTGGCGCACACGAGACAAACAACAACGGGACGGGTCTGGTGCTGCGAGTGAGGTTTGAGGTGCGACGGGTCGACGGGTTGGGCATTAACGACGGTGGTGATACTGAGCGGGGTTGATGTGGACGGTAGGCGTGACCGGGTTGGTGGAATTTGACGCTCCCAGCGTTCTGTTTAGGCTAGGGGCGACCAGATTGGTTGAAACGAGCAGTCGGGGCGCGCACGAGACGAACGGCAACGTGATGGGTCTGGTGATGCGACTGGGGTTTGAGGCGCCACGGGTCCACGGATTGGGGCGTCAGGGCGGTAGTGATGCTGGGAGGTGTGAGGGCCGCCCTATTACTCCTACTTCTTTAGTAGCTATGAACAAACTCAAGAGAGAGTGTCGCTTGTTTTTGGATGTAATAGAGGGTAGTTTATCTTCGAGTGAAGATTAAACTCTTGAAGGGTAATTTAGACTTTGTTGATTTTATTTCGGAACTCAAGAGTGATGAAGACTAAGAACAAAGATATCGCGATGAGGAAGAGGAAAGGAAAAAAACAACATCCCCGACAAGGCTAAATACAACGATGAAAGCTCGGATAACAAAACTAAACTCTATAATTAAAAGCCAGAGTAGAAATCGTAAAATCTACTAGTAGTTCATAAGAAATCTTACATAATTAATAATAAATCTCTTATAATATAAGTAACATGTAGAAAACGTTACAGGAGGGGCTGATGTGGACAGTAGGTGAGACTGCGTTGGGCGGAAATTGACGCTCCCGTTGTTTTGTTTAGCATAGGGGCGACCGGGTTGGTTGTAACGAGCAGTCGTGGTGCGCACGAGACGAACGGCGACGAGGTGAGTATGGTAGAATGGCTGGGGTATGAGGCGCCACGGGTCCACCGATTGGGGCGTCCATTCTGTCAGCTGGGCATTCACTGGCTTAGGGTTAGGGTATGATTGATTGAGGCAGAGTGTCGCCTATGTGGCATGCTCAAAACTTGAGCCTCTCAATCATGTGAGCGGGCCCGGGAGCTACTGCCTAGTAGATCCCCAAGCCGGCTCCGTGTGGGCTAAGGGGAGTTAGCTACCTCCTCACTTGGTCGCCGCTACCTCTGCTCAGGAAGCTCAAGGTTTCTGGGCGCCTCCTTCTGGGAAGGAGAGTGAGTCTGGCTCTAGGGGGGTTGAGTTAACCCTCCTTTCTGCCGCTAAACTCTTAATGGTTCCAGGTATCTTAGGTGATTAACACTCTAAGGTCGGAGCCCGCTCCCATAACTCAGGTGGTACCTGAGCCTGGCTTTGAGCCTGGTGACCATCCCTTAGCCGTTCGTGGTGTATCCATTGCGCGCATGGTCTCGTAATCTATCAACAAGTATTTAGAGATCCACCTGGGTGATCAGTTCCTCTAGGTCTTGAGGGATCTTTATGAGGATCTGGTCTCTCATCCTGTGGCCGTCGCGCAATCCTCTTGACAGCCCGTCTGCTCGGTTGTCCGCTGATTGCACCCTTTTTGCGACGAGGTTGATCTGATGCTCAACCAGTACCTTCTGGATTAGCTTCCATTCCGAGTTCACAAATTGGTCGCCTGATTTCCTTTTGAGGATGACCGATTTGGTTGTGGAATTATTGGTCCATACTATGAATGTTTTGCTTCCTTTCGCTCCAATCTTGATGAGCATCATCAACCCTAGTCGTACCGCTATCGTTTCCAGACGAGCTATCCTTTCTTCTTCCAGGTTTTCTATCAGGCCTCTGCTGAGTTTCTTGGTTGACAGTAGGCGAAATTGGGCCCACTTGCGGCCTATTAGTACGCCAATGCCGAAACTAGTGGACGCGTTGCCCACCCACCCAATTTCTGTCGGGTCGGGGTTTGAGATTAGTCTAGTGGCTTTGAAGTTCAAAAGTGTTGAAAGCCATTCGTGTAGGTCTTTGTTTACGTTGTCAGGGACTGGTCGGCATGTCCGGCGGTCGATCCACTCCATCATCCAACAGTAAAGGCTACAGAGATGACATCGGAGCTGAGGTAGGATGTAAGATACATGGTTGAGTCTGCCCACTAGTATCTCCACCTCTGCGTACTTGAAACGGGCGCCTAGTTCTAGGTACACCTTGATCTGCGAGATTCTCTTCTGAAGCTTCTCTTCAGGGAGCCGCACCGTCTTGTAGAAGCCGTTCCAAACAAAACCTACATACTTTTGTTCTTCTAAGAAAGGGGCAAACTTTTCCTTGTTTGTCTTGACCCCCAGTTGGTTTGACCGGATGACTACGTCTTTCATTTCCACGTTTGATCGTGCATCTTTGACAAACAGGTTGTCGTCAACCCAGCGGAATATCGTCATGACCTCGAATTTGTTCAGCATTATCTGTTTCCATGCGTCTGCTGGTCGCCCAAAGGAGCCGCATCCAGCAACTCCGCCAAAGGTGATGCGGGTATCAAGTAGTATCTTGTCGTCTAGGGTTTTTACCATTAAATAAGGCCATTGATCTGGTGCAGTCGGAATTTGCCGGTATGCTTTTTCCCAGTCGAATATTGCTAGCAAGACTGGGTGCTTCAGCTCTCTGATGAATTTTGCCACCGTATTGAAATCGTCCCAGGTTGTAGTGAATTCAGCTGCGTCCACGAATGAGTTTACAGAACGGATTTGTTGGTTGCCATGCGGGAAGGATAGGTCGTTGATTGGTCTCAGCGACCCGTCCTGGTTGATAACGGCGCCTAGCGGGCTAGTACGGAAGAAGCTGAAATGTTGGTTTACTTCTTCATGGGTGAACGGTCCGAACATTTGCTTGGCCAACAGTTCTTTGCCTATTGAATCTTCGATTTTCTTCCTTGCTTGGAGGGCAGATTCATGGTTGGGTGGCGTGTAAAAACTCCAGTCATCACCCACTGTATGTTGCGGTATGCCCTGGTTGAAGCCGTGCACAAAGCCGTGTAGGACATCGTCGAACTCCGGTAGTAAGTCCCACTTACTCAGAGATTTGGCCCACTCCTCTACATTCATCTCGCAAGTCACCCCTGTCGGCCATGCTGGGCTCGGGTCTGCGGTGTCAAGGCGGGGCCTCTTTTCACTCAATTTCTCACGGGGCTCAGGGGATGCGCGGAAGCGGCTTGGAGCGCTGGAGACGGGGCTGCATTTATCATGATACACAATCAGACTTCTGTAGCCACATGGTCACAGGATTCACCCGCTGGTAGGGTTGTAGACTACAGCACATGGGGGGGTTGGGGGGGGGGGGTTATAGGTTGGGAAAAGTAAGTGGGTAGCCTACTAGTTCCGTCCTCTCTGGTCCTTCCGTCCGCCTTGATCGCCTCTCTCGTTGTACGCCGCATTGTAGCGGTTTCCCTTTTAGCCTTGGGATCTTGGGTAGCGTCCCGAGCCTGAGCCTTGCTGGTCATGTGGCAATTGAGCACGTTGGTTTGCGGCTCCCTTCCCGTTAGGTTGGTTGCCGCCGCTGCTGCTTGCCTTGCTGGTCGGTCCAGTTGCGTTAGCTTGCGCATCTGATTTCGCCGGGTCCGTGCCAGTGACCGGGTCCCATTTAGCCCTGCTACCTCCTTTGATATACGGGTTCTCTGTGTAGTCTGTCTCATCAAACTTTTGGCAACGAGCAATGATCTTCTGAGAAATCACGTTGTTCAGGACCGATATGTTGTTTATCAAAAGAGCCCCGTTTGGCATGGGGATTTGGTGGGCGAAGGCATTTGTTCTCACGTTGATGTCGTAGCAAAGCCCGGTCATGAAGCCGTGTTGAGTGACTAGGTTGTCGCAGTGCCGCTTGTGGATCAGAAGCCATCTGGAGAATTTTGGGTAATTTGCAACCTGAATCAGTGCCGCGTGGAAGCCTTGGTGGTAGATGGACCACTTGGCATAGGTCTGTGTATATTCACAGGGATAAGGGTACCCGGTGTAGCGGTCCTTATCGACGTTTGTTTCGTCAGCCTTTGACCTTTTCTGCGCATAATGTATTATGGCCTTGTCTTGCCACACCTCGTTGAAGATGGTGAGCGGGAGGGGGCTGCGAAGTTCCATGAGGTTCTTCTTGAAGAATGGGGTGAAGCCAACGTTGTGGCTCGTCGGTCGTGCGTCATTGTTGAACATGACTCCGTCTGGGGTTGCGTTCGACTCTCCTGTCGGTGGAGCATCCTTGGTTGCGATGGGGCTTGGAGCCCAGGGTTGGGTGGGCGCCGGTCTGGGTGGAATTAGTGTTGCTGGTGCCGTCGCCTGAATCGGCTTCCTCGTTGAGAGGCCTTCACAGATCTTGAAGAACCGTTCGGCAAGTGCCGCGTTTCCGGCTTCTTCTGCAGCAAGCGCGCGGTCGGTGAGCTTGTTGATCTTTAGCCTGATCGCCTCTTCGTTGCTCGAGCTCTCATGGGTCGTGAGGGGCTCAGCATCGTCGGCGTTAACTGGTGTCGACGCTAGGTTGGGTAAACGCAAGCAGTACGACTCAGTCTTGCATTCCTTTGGATATCCAGGGGTATGTCGACTCTGTTCTTCTAATTACCTGTGTCACCGGGTTGCTTGTCGCCTAAGAGTCCTCGGTAGGAGCTCACCACTGCGTTACTCCCACCGGTTTGGTTGTCTTCCCTTTGGGCTGGTTGGCTCCCCTTTGGGGCCACTTGTTCGGTTGGGTTCGCCGTTTCGCCTGGGGCCTTCGAGGAGGACCTTGTTTCTCGATCCGTTGGTGCTGTCGTCTTTGTCTTCTTTTTGGCGTTTTTGGAGGTGAGATTGTCGGTGACGATCTGCTGGGCGACCTGTTCTTTGACTTTGGGGGTACCTTCTGTGCCTGTTTGTGCCATTCTTCTTATTGTCTCTGATAACTCCTTGAAACGATCTGACATCACCTGCGCAAAATTTCCTTTGGGTTTTGACGGAAGGGAGTCGGCCGGAGAGGACGTTAAGGTTCTGGTCGGCAATCCTGAATCTAGTTTCTCCGGTTCCCGCCGGCGACACTGGTCTGTGGGCGGGGAACCGCAGCCGCATCTTCTCCCCCGTGCTGAGGTCTCCGCGCCTCCTGGCGCTCTGCGCCTGTAGCGCGCGTAGAGTGGGTTCATTGGGCGCTGCCTCATGGACGTTGCCCACATCCGCTTGCTCCTGTAAACTTTCATAAAACGGGGGTGAGGCTGGGAGAGGTTGGGCTGTATGAAAAACTGCGCGGATGTGGTGATGCTTCGTGCTGTAGTTAGTAGTGAAGGGTACAGCACCCACCAGTTGGCGGTCAATTTAAGTAGCGGACGTTGGATGTTGTTGAACGGTGGGGGATCCGGTTTCGTCCTACCCCCTCCCTGGAGCCCGCCAATTGCTTGATTGGGGCCTCCTTGATTTAATAATTGACCGGCCTTCTTTTGCCTGTTGCTGCGGCACAGGCTGGAGGGTCAATCAGAGGTGCCCTCCAGGGTGTTTGGGGATTATATTCAAATTTGTGGATTGATTTTGCAAAGAGTCATAGGCAGAAACTTAGATCTTGCCTTCCAGGTTTCTGTGATTTTAATAAACTTGGATAAAAAAAAGCGTTAGCCTTTTTCAATCAGTCTGAAGTGTTTGATCTGAGTTTGCGACTGACTTTGAGCTTAGTGATCGCGAATCACTATGGTTTGAGTTGATGACGTGGTCTACGTCATTGCGTTGCACAACAGCGCAAGGCTTCTTGTGATCTGGCTCGTGCAGTTTACCTGTCACAGTTTCAACACAAGGAATATGAATATTCAATGTGCGCTTTCTAGTGAGTGTACTCAAGTACTACTCACCGATGGTACTCCTCTTAAGAGAGGGACTAGGATTCCAACAACAATCTCACGGGGACCAAAGGGTAATTGAACTGGTGATGGTTGTGGTTTGCTGGTACCACACTTAGAAGGACTGTGAATAAGCAACAAGCCTCGTATTTGAAATTAGCCAGAATAGTGGCTTGATCAAGTCTGATTCCAAGTTCGTCAGACAAGAATGAGAGGTTGTTTTCTATGTAGCCCATCTTGATACAAGGATCAAGTATCATTGCACATGAAATGGGCTGGGGAGACCGGGTACCCGCGGATATACCCTGTATCCGCCGGTACCCTCCGGGTAAAATACCCGCGCATGACCATGTACCCGACCCGGTAACCGCGGGTATTTCCATGGGAGCATCATCCACTGATGTTCCGCTTGGGTATTCCCGACGGGTATTACCACGGCCGGGCTGGAGGCACTCGGGTATCACCCGGGGTCCAGCCCTGGCCGCAAGCGACTTCCCCTTTGGCAATCAGCGCCTGAAACCGGTGACCGAGGTGAAATGGTTGGGAGTTTGGCTTGATAGCAAACTTTTGTTCAACAGGTGTAGAGACTGTAAAATGAAGATGTGTCTGGTGAGAGTTGAACTCACGACCTCAGCTATGCTGAGACACATACTAGAGTGCTGCCTTTACCAACTAAACTACAGACACTTGTGGCTGCCAGCTGGGTGGTTGGTTGGTAGTGCTCATGGGTCGATCCAACAGCCCTCCATACTGTGGTGATACATCATGGTAGCAGACTAACAGACAACTCAACAACAGGAACTTCAGAGCTCTGGAAGAAAAATCTCACAAAACTTTCAATCAGCTAAGGATATTTGGAAATTCCCGCTGGTGTGCAAAGGAGGCGGATAGAGTAAAACTGATCCAAAGCGTCTTCTTTCCTAGGATTCTTTATGGGGCTGCCTTGTGGGCCACGCAGCCTAACAGAGCTAAGGTTGCAGCCTTGGCCTTGAAGGTCAACCGACTCGCAGGAATCTTCTCACTCGGAGCTTTCAGATCGACGTCAAGCAAATTCATCCAGGATAGATCAGCAGCACCGGATTTTATGTTTGAAATCACCACAACTAGTTTCTCTTTCTTCTATAGGAAGATCGTGGTAACAAAGGCTAATAATACTATACAATCCTTCATCTTGTGCAGCAGAGCAGATACAGCTGCCCGTTTTGCGGATTCGGCAAGGAATGGACTTGCCTCACATGTTGTGGATCAAGCGCTGGCGATGGATCCGGAGGCTGTCAGGCTGCCTTTCAACTTCAGGATGGGCCCTTCAAGAGTCCTGGAGTTCATAAACTTAGATTCCTCCAAGGAAGATGCAATTATTTCTGTTAAGTCCATCCTTTAATCTTTCAGTGACGACCCAAGGACCCTGATCATCTTCAGTGACGGGTCTTTTCACCCGGAGAAGGGGGGCGCTGGAGCAGCGGTCTGTCCAAGTTTGAATGTGTTCAGCTCCTTTTTGCTTGGGGGTAACACCCTTGTATCTAACCATGAGAGCAAGGCAGCGGGAGTCCTTGCTGCAGTCAGATTGGACCGAGAACTATGTGCGGAAGCCACTCAACACATCATGATATTTGTGGACAATCAAGGGGTTATCAGAAGGACTATCGACCCCTTGGCCCCCAAACCTGGACAGCGACTATTTCTTGAAATTGACAAAGCCTTATCAATGCTCCCGGATATATTGAAGGTAGCATTTGTCTGGTACCCAGGTCATAAAGATATCATGGGAAATGAACTGGCGGATGAACTGGCTAGAGAAGCGCTTGAGTCCCCGTCAGCGCAACTCTTGACGGTCAAGAGCAACTACAAGAAGGTCCAACAAGCCGCTCTGATGGGCCCTCCCTCCAAGAAATTGCAATCCTTGGGTCTCCACATTGCCTTTAGCTCCCTTATAAACCAGCTTGCTTCAGGTCATTGCGCACTGAATTACCATTTTTTTCGCATCCACAGGACTTTCTGACAGCTCTGTTTATGAAGCTTAGGGCAAAAACCCGTCAAAAATAAGGGTCTTGGGCCCTAGCACTATAACTGTGCTGATGTAAACACTAGTAATGCAAATTACTAAACTTGTTACGTGGTAAATATGGCCACTACAAGGGTTTTTAAACACTCTTAAAAAGAGGAGGATTTATCATGTAATTAATAATATATAATTATTAATTACAGGGAATAAATTTGGCGTAAAAAGTAGGTGGTAAGCGCTTAAGCTGATTGGCTGCTTGTCAGAGGTGGAGGTCTTACGGCAACT
The DNA here is from genome assembly GCF_026914185.1 of Puccinia triticina. Lineage (NCBI taxonomy): Eukaryota > Fungi > Basidiomycota > Pucciniomycetes > Pucciniales > Pucciniaceae > Puccinia > Puccinia triticina. The sequence continues at coordinate 2,517,644 of NC_070569.1, forward strand.
ACTTATAAGGATCAAGCTCTAAATATGCCAATAAGGGATTTTGGATATTTAAAAGGTTTAATCCAGTGGATTTTGCACGCTGGGGATGGTTTAAAGGGAAAAGGGGCTACAGGAGTAGCAGAGGAGAATATTCACGGCAAACTTACAGTTTATGGGCGGTGAATGGTCTGGGGGATCTTTTCCTGAGGGCCAAATAGGCCTCTATTTATAGAGGGGACTTCAGTGGGCGGAACCACTAAGTCCTTTGCTCCCAATGGGAGTATCCTGAGGTGTACACGTGAACCAGACTTGGCTGTGGGTATTTTATTTGTATTATAATAGACTAATTTCCCTGACTCTGTCACATGACCACCAGGAAAAAAAAATAGTCACTTGATGGCAAGTGACATGATGCAGCTTTGGTTTACGCTCCAGAGCTACTCCAGCGCTGCTCCAAGTCTGCTCCACCAGCACTTGTAGAGCTTGCAGGACTGCAACAGAGCACTCAATGTGGCACAGTCAGCTGATCCTAATTTTTTTCCCAGGAACAGCTGATGCTCATCATAAGCTGAGCAGTAGGCATTGACTGAGCCTGGGCCAAAGCTGAGCATTGGCTGAGCCTGGGCCACAGCTGAGCATTGGATATTCCAAGCCTGATACAAACTCAAGTGTCAGCTGGACCAAGAATATTCCAAATCTGAGCATCAGCTTAGCCAACAATGGTCCAAAGCTGAGCATCATCTTGGAAAAGGCTTGTGCAGAGCTTAGGATCAGCTGGGACAATACTGTTCCAAAGATTAACACCAGCTGGGCCAAAACTTTTCAAAAGCTGAGCATCAGCTGAGCCAATGCTGGTATAAAGCTGAGCATTGGCTGAGCCAAGGCTGTTCTAAAGCTGAGTATCAGATGTTTTAAGACTATTCAAAAGATTAATATCACCTGAGCCAAGGCTGTTCCACAGCTGAGCATCAGCTGAGCCAAGGCTGGTCCACAGCTGAGCATCAGCTGAGCCAAGGCTGGTCCACAGCTGAGCATCAGCTGAGACAAGGCTGGTCCACAGCTGAGCATTGTCTTAGCCAAGGTTGGTCCACAGCTGAGCATCAGCTGAGCCAAGGCTGGTCCACAGATGAGCATAAGCTGTTACAGGAGTGGTCAGACTCAGAATCTGAGCATTGGCTGGGCCGAGATTTATCCAAAGCTGAAAATCAGCTGAGCCAATACTGGTCCAAAGCTGAGCATTGGCTGGGCCAATGATAGTCCTAGTATGAGTCTAAGATGAGCCATGAGTGGAAAAAAGCTGAAACACAGCTGGGCCAGGACTGGTTCTGATCTGGGCAACAAAGCTGAGCATGAGCTGGGCAACAAAGCTGAGCATAAGCTTGGAGCTAAAGCTGAGTATCAGCTGACCAGAAATGGGGATCAGTGGTGCCCATTGAAAACTGAGGATCTCCTGTGGAAATTCTGAAAGTGGTTAGATGGTGGGTAGATGATGGGTAGATGGTGGGTAGATGATGGGTAGCCCGCTGGAACTGGCATGATGTCACTTGTCATCAAGTGACTATTTTTTTTTCCTGGTGGACATGTTTATAACCAATTGTCATGTGAAAGAGCTTCAGTAGAAGTCTACATAATACTTTCACAGGGTATTTTTACACAAGTAATATTACTCTTTAATGTACAACAGTTTATTTTTATGTACTTTTTTTATTTTACTAATTTTTTGTATGTAATACTATTTTTGGGCGCTTTCTGGGGCCAATTCTTATTTATACAATTAGTACATGAAGGAATAGGAATAAGGGGTTACTTTGAGTGGGTGACCCTTCTTAATTTATGATGAGGAATCTGATTCTGCAATAATAATTTAATAATTATTATTATTTACTAAGTTATTGCAGTCTTTTGGATACTTGATGGATCTCTAAGGCTGACACTTTTGACCCCCTCTGCCCCAATTGCGGGGCTAGGGAAACAGTAGTTCATTTCATGAACTTTTGCCCACAGGCCAGGTGCCCCAGGGTGTCTCTTAGGAGGAACTTACAATCTCTTCGGATTCGCTTCAAAGCAGAACAGCTTGATTTGGTCCTCGGCAACCGGAAGGCTGAAGCTGCCTTGGCAAGATTTCTTCAAGACTCAAGACGATTCTCGGATCATTTTCCCAAATAACTACTCCCCCCCTCCAATTCCCTTTTCCCTTTTCTTTCCTGATTTTGTTTTCCTCAAATCTTTAAATGGATGTACTTTGCGCACTGCAAAAAACTCGTTGCGCACTGCATGGGGCGTCCACTCGACGTCCCGGCCACAGTGTGCGGTAGCTCAAAACGCTTCGCGCACTGCAAACGCAAAACTATGAAATTCTCACTTTTTTTTCTGCCAGCCGGCAGAGGGGATTTTTCCTGCTCCTCCATCAAATTCTTGGAGGATTTGGAGCCCCCAGCTGGACACAAAAAAAGGATGAATAATAAACACAAAAAATAACCTGAGCGCAGGCTCCCGCTCCCCCGGGAGCGCTCCTGCAGGGCTTTCAACCTGCCAAATACTCACGGATTGGGTACACAGCCCCTCAAAAACAAAGTTCGAGGGGCAGAAGCTCCGGAGGCCGTACTGATGGCCGGCACAGCCCGGTCATTGAGCGGCGTCTACACACTGGATCCCCAGATGACCGGCCAGGTGCAGTGCAGATTACCGGTCATCAAGGGGAATATGTACTCCTCTCGATGACAGGGTTGCTCCGGTCATTGGAAGGAGCACATACTTTACTCAATGACTGAGTCCACCCCAGTCATGGAGAGGAGTAAACACTTGCCTCGATGACCGGGTCCGTTCCGGTCATTGAGAGTAGTGTTTTGACCGGAACGGACCCGGTCTTTGAGAGGAGTGCAAACGCTCCTTGATGACTGGGTCTGCTCCGGTCATTGAGAGTATAACATACTCCCCTCGCCGGTCATCAAGGAGTAAACACTGCCCTCAATGACCGGGTCCGGCTCCTCTCGTTGACCAGAGAGGACCCGTTCATTGAGGGGCTATTCTGGACATCATCAAGAGGGAGTGCATCCTCCCCTTAATGACCAGTTTGTTCTGGTAATCGAGAGGAGTGTTTCTCTCCTCTCAATGACCAGAACGGACCCGTTCATTGAGAGGAGTGTTTCTCTCCTCTCAATGACCAGAACGGACCCGGTCATCGAGAGGAGTGTTTCTCTCCTCTCAATGACCAGAACGGACCCGGTCATTGAGGCAAGTGTTTACTCCTCTCCATGACTGGGGTGGACTCGGTCATTGAGTAAAGTATGTGCTCCTTCCAATGACCGGAGCAACCCTGTCATCGAGAGGAGTACATATTCCCCTTGATGACCGGTAATCTGCACTGCACCTGGCCGGTCATCTGGGGATCCAGTGTGTAGACGCCGCTCAATGACCGGGCTGTGCCGGCCATCGGTACGGCCTCCGGAGCTTCTGCCCCTCGAACTTTGTTTTTGAGGGGCTGTGTACCCAATCCGTGAGTATTTGGCAGGTTGAAAGCCCTGCAGGAGCGCTCCCGGGGGAGCGGGAGCCTGCGCTCAGGTTATTTTTTGTGTTTATTATTCATCCTTTTTTTGTGTCCAGCTGGGGGCTCCAAATCCTCCAAGAATTTGATGGAGGAGCAGGAAAAATCCCCTCTGCCGGCTGGCAGAAAAAAAAGTGAGAATTTCATAGTTTTGCGTTTGCAGTGCGCGAAGCGTTTTGAGCTACCGCACACTGTGGCCGGGACGTCGAGTGGACGCCCCATGCAGTGCGCAACAAGTTTTTTGCAGTGCGCAAAGTACATCCATTTAAAGATTTGAGGAAAACAAAATCAGGAAAGAAAAGGGAAAAGGGAATTGGAGGGGGGGAGTAGTTATTTGGGAAAATGATCCGAGAATCGTCTTGAGTCTTGAAGAAATCTTGCCAAGGCAGCTTCAGCCTTCCGGTTGCCGAGGACCAAATCAAGCTGTTCTGCTTTGAAGCAAATCAGAACCGGTCATCGAGGGTCATAACACCTCCTCTCAATGGCCGGTGTATACCGGTCATCAAGGAGGGTAACATCTCCTCTTGATGACCGGTCTGACCGGTCATCAAGGGGAATAACAAATTCTCTGGATGACCGGTGTGTACCAGTCATTGAGGGGAGGTGCTACCCCTCTTGATGACCGGTCTCTACCGGCCATCAAGGGGACTCACACCTCCTCTTGTTGACCAGTATACACCGGTCATCCAGAGGATGTGTTATTCCCCTTGATGACTAGTGTGTACCGGTCATCAAGGGGAGGTGCTACTCCTCCCAATGACCGACACAGACCGGTCATCAAGGGTAATAACACCTCCTCTCAATGACCGGCCATCACCAGTCATCAAGGGGAGTAACATCTATCAATGACCGGTCTGTGCCGGTCATCAAGGGGAGGAGGAGTAGCACCTCCCCTCGATGACCGGTCTGTGCCGGTCATCAAGGGGAGGAGGAGTAGCACCTCCCCTCGATGACCGGTCTGTGCCGGTCATTGGGAGGAGTAGCACCTCCCCTTGATGACCGGTACACACTGGTTATGGAGGGGAATAACACCTCCTCTGGATGACTGGTGTATACCGGTCAGCAAGAGGAGGTGTGAGTCCCCTCAATGACCGGTAAAGACCGGTCATCGAGAGGAGTAGCACCTCCCCTCCGTGACCGGTACACACCGGTCATCCAGAGAAGTTGTTATTCCCCTCGATGACCGATCTGACCAGTCATTGAGAGGAGATGTTACTCCCCTTGATGACTGGTGATGGCCGGTCATTGAGAGGAGGTGTTATTACCCTCAATGACCGGTCTGTGTTGGTCATCGGGAGGAGTAGCACCTCCCCTCTTGACCGGTACACATTGGTCATCCAGAGAAGTTGTTATTCCCCTTGATGACCAGTCTGACCAGTCATTGGGAGGAGGTGCTACTCCCCTTGGCGACCAGCACAGACCGGTCATCAAGAGGAGATGTTACTCCCCTCAATGACCGGTGATGGCCGGTCATTGAGAGGTGTTATTACCCTCGATGACCGGTCTGTACCGGTCATTGGGGGGTGTGACTGATGACCAGTCCGTGCCGGTCATTGAGAGGTGTGAGTCCCCTCGATGACCGGTCCAACTGATCATTGAGAGGTGTGATTGTTGTGGGCACTCCAAAAAAAAGGAGAGTTGGAATGGAGTGCACCCCAGTGCACTCCATTTGGTATTGGGCAGCTGGAGTGCAAAGCCAAAATCCTTCACTGAAAAGGTGGAGTGCTTGGGCTTGCACTCCATTGTTTTTGGAGTGCATCTAGCTGCACTCCCCTATTTTGGTCAATTTTGGAGTACCCAGTTGTGTACTCCAATAAACATGGAGTGCTCATCTGGGGATTCCATGTTTTGGGAGTACAAAATCAAGGCACTCCAACTTTTTTGGAGTGCTGGCCCCCCAAAGCCAAAAATGTGGAGTGCACAAAGTAAAAGTTTGGAGTGCATTTAGGCTGACCCAAAAAGAATTCACCCACATGGGATTTTCCATGATGCAAGATGTGACTTCCTGCGGATATTCAAGTCCTGAAGCGGTGCTGCTGGATGTTTCCAAATTGACACCAATCCACCCACCGGTTTGCCATCTATCCCCGCTTCCCCATCCAACGCTGAAACAAGTACAATACATGGAGCGTATCTGGTAAACGTTTTTCATTGAAGATGGAGACCTACATGTCCTATTTGTTGTTTTCAGCCATCCTATACATAACCAGGGCTAAAAACAAAAAATAGGACTTGTAGGTCTGTAACTTCAATGAAAAACGTTTACCAGATACCCTCCATGTATTGTATTTGTTTCAGCGTTGCCCCATCCATCCACTGATTCCTCCCCAGTTCTCCATCAATACGCAAAAAGAATTTTTACCTTGACGCTCTGCCTGCTTCCCTCAAGCCATCATGGCAGCAATCTATCCTGCTCCGCTTGATTCAACTGATCCCCTCCTAGGTAGGCAATGATATGATTGATTCCGCTCCACCCATCCAACAAGTCATCACTGACCATGTCTTGCCTCAGGAGAATAAAAAGCCCGTCAAGAAAGTTGCCTCAGTCAGAAAGAAGTCAATCAAGAAATTTTGGTCGACCGATCTCAATCAAATGGCTCTCCAAAGTCTTGGCTTGACTCTAGGGGTTGTTACTAAGCTTCATGTCAATGATTGTGATCACAATTTGGTTTCTCTCAGATATCTACCTTTTTCTCTGCCTTCTTGGCTCCAAGTTTCCTTCTTGATGAAAATTTCCTCCTCTTTTCCTTCTTGCTTGAACCTTTCTGAGCGCGATATCTTACATTATGATCTGTGTTTTTTGTGTATGTTGTGCCTGTAAATCTGCACAGCTCTCTTCATTAGAATAGTCAAGCATGTTGGCCATCACTCAACGCTCAGCACTGCTAGAAATTGAACCACCACTGAATAATTTGAAATGAAACCCAGGAGTCTTGATAAATCCTGCTCATTCAAATGAGATGAGCTCTCTCTCCTCTGATGGATTTTTCACTCAAAAACACAGAGTCGAAGTTGAAATTAATTGCCTTCAAGTTCCATATCTTTTGGTGTGTCATTGGCTTTGAGTTCAGCTGAGAAATCAATTACATCGGCTTATGCAGCTTTTGAGTGGAATTGATCCAGAGCTGTCTTCCGATCCAATGTGACGGCCACTCCTAAATGGAGGTCCAGCAGGCAGATCAATTTCCCACCGGCTTTCACATTGCCTTGCATTGTTTACTCACTAATACAATAAAAATGCAATTGATGGCTGGCCTTAAATCGGGGTGCTTGAAGGATTTGGGCGTGCTATGGTCATCCCTTGGGGGTAGGTAGAGTCTAGACAGGCTCTTTGCTTTTGGCTTGGGCCTTGAAGTTGCAGGCTGTAGACGCTTGGATTGTGATTCTTTTTATTTCTGATTCAACAAATTTCCAGTGTTCATACAAGAAGTAAAGGAGAATTTGAGGAAGAGAAAAAATCACATCCAAGAACAAATAGGAGCATTTGGAGCATATCTCTGTCCCTGACCGTTGAAAGTGACACAGACAGAGCCTCAGAGGGACACACCACAAACTAAGAAATTTGTACATCCAATCGGCCACCCTTGTGACATCTGCTTCCTGTTTCTCCCATCCATGACCCTTCATTCACGCTCTTGCATTCGTGATCAGTCAAGCGGCTGTTTGGATTTGTCATTTCAAATCCCAGTCTGGGTTGGCTGCTGGGGCGTAACAAATAAGCAACCTGGAACTGAAAATCAAACCACATGAGCTGTAAGAAATAAGGGAGACGCGGTGAGAGGGATAGACGGTACAGTACCTGTGTTAGGGAAAGGTCAGGAATTGAGGAAGGGTTGAATCCCTGGGATACGGATGGGAGGTTTGGATTAGGTGTGTGGTTGAGTGGGGGGGGGATGCAATGGACGGATGTGACAGAACATGGTGGGCTGACAGTCCTGATTTCTCTGCTATTGCAAGGAAAAGCTGTGTACATCCAGCATGTGGGATTTTCAGCTATTTTCAGAGGTCAACACTAGGTTTATCCCAAGGTGAGAACGTAATGCAATGCCATCAAAAAAAAAGCTGTCAGAAACTGGAATAATACCGGCGTCTCCTTTGCTTGGTAAGTGGATAATCAGTGCACAAAGAAGGAAAAAAACCCAATTTGTCCAAGAATTTGTAAAAACACAATATGTACACCCAAAAACTCAAATTAGAGCAACATTTCTAAAATGGTACATATAAAATCATCATTTGAAAGTTTTATGATTTTATGATTTTAAGCAATGAAAATTGGGTCAGTCTAAATGCACTCCAAACTTTTACTTTGTGCACTCCACATTTTTGGCTTTGGGGGGCCAGCACTCCAAAAAAGTTGGAGTGCCTTGATTTTGTACTCCCAAAACATGGAGTCCCCAGATGAGCACTCCATGTTTATTGGAGTACACAACTGGGTACTCCAAAATTGACCAAAATAGGGGAGTGCAGCTAGATGCACTCCAATAAAAATGGAGTGCAAGCCCAAGCACTCCACCTTTTCAGTGAAGGATTTTGGCTTTGCACTCCAGCTGGCAAATACCAAATGGAGTGCATTGGGGTGCACTCCAAGTCTCCTTTTTTTGGAGTGCCCACAGCAATCACACCTCTCGATGACCGGTCTGGACCGGTCATCAAGGGGCACACAACTGGTCATCCAGAGGACTCATACCTCTTGATGACCGGCTCGGACCGGTCATCAGTCACACCTCCTGATGACCGGTGTGTACCGGTCATCGCGGGGACTCCCACCTTTCAATGACCGGCGCGGACCGGTCATCAGCCACACCTCCTGATGACCGGCACAGACCGGTCATCGAGAGAACTCGCACCTCCCAATGACCGGCACAGACCGGTCATTGAGAGGACTCACACCTCCCAATGACCGGCACAGACCGGTCATTGAGAGGACTCACACCTCCCGATGACCGGCACAGACCGGTCATTGAGAGGACTCACACCTCCCGATGACCGGCACAGACCGTTCATCAAGAGGACTCACACCTCTCGATGATTGGTCAGACCGGTCATCGAGGGGACTCACACCTCTCAATGACCGGTGATGACCGGTCATTGAGGTGAGTCACATCTCTCAATGACCGGTGTGTACCAGTCATTGAGGGGAGGTACTACTCTCGATGACCGGTCGGTCTGACCGGTCATCAAGAGGAGATGTTACTCCCCTCGATGACCAGCACAGACCGGTCATTGAGAGATGTGACTCACCTCGATGACCGGTCATGACCGGTCATCACCGTTCATCGAGTGTTATTACCCTCAATGACCGGTCTGACCGGTCATCGAGAGGTGTGAGCTGGTGTGAGTCCTCTCGATGACCGGCCTGTAGAGATAGTCATTTGGCACCTGTTGGGGGGTACCTGCCACACTTCAAACCATACTATCCAAACTAACAGGCACCAGCAATGCAGGCAGCAGATGCATTAATCCTGATCAAGATTAAGTCCTGGAACCTTCACCTGCATGGCTGGTGGCTAAAATTGTGCAGGGCTTGTTCTGAAGTGTGGCAGGTACCTCCCAGCAGGTGCCAAATGACTGTGTATGCCGGCCTGTGCCGGTCATCGGGAGGTGTGAGTCCTCCTCAATGACCGGCACAGGCCGGTCATTGAGAGGTGTGAGTCCCCTCAATGACCGGTCTGACCGATCATCAAGAGGTGTGAGCCCTCTTGATGACTGGTGATGACCGGTCATCGAGAGGAGGTGTTATTAGCCTCGATGACCGGTGATGACCAATCATCGAGGTGTGAGTCCCCTCAATGACCGGTCTGTGCCGGTCATCGGGAGGTGTGACCGGTCTGCGCCGGTCATCGAGGGGTGTGAGTCCCCTCGGTGACTGGTACACACCGGTCATTGAGAGATGTTACTCCCCTCAATGAACGGCACAGACCGGTCATCAAGAGGTGTGATTTCCCTCAATGACCGGAGGTCCGGTACAGACTGGTCATTGAGAGGAGATGTTAATCCGCTCAATGCCGGTCTGTACTGGTCATGGATATCAGGGGGATCGAGTGGGGTGTGTTTGTACATAGCCCAGTTGAAGTTGTAGGCACTCCAGCTCTGGCTGGAGTGCACAGTACTGCACTCCCCTTTTGAGGAGGAGAAATATCAGGAATGGAGTGCTGGGGGAATGCACTCCAATCTGATGGAGTGAGACTCATGGGCACTCATTACATTTCCTGGCTACTGGAGTTCTTTTTGGTGCACTCCAAAGAGTCTTGAGTCCCCGGTTCTGCACTCCAATTGACTTGGAGTACTCTAGTCTGTACTCCAACAATCATTGGAGTGCACACTCCATACACTCACTTTTGGAGTGCTTTTGGGATTTTTTTGGAGTGCATTTAGGCTGACCCATGAAAATTTTATGATTTCAACTTTGAACACCTTAATTAATTACTTGTTCCAAAATGTTTAATTTTACATATTTGGGTTCAAAAAGTCCAGATTCTCGCAGGGAAATCTAGCTTTTTGGGCTCCAGATTACTTCTGGGAGGCCCTCAGACCCCAACAGGAAGTCACCTGGACGACTTCCCGTCGAGTCTGGGAGCCCCCGAACTTAACAAAGTCCCTCAAGACTTTGGGGGTGAACTTGCGAAGCAAGCCTCTGTCAGGGGGGACTTATACCCCTTAGCTCCCCAAAATTGTGCACCAAGAATGGATTTTCAAGGTATTTTGTTTATTTTTTTCTACAGCTCACCCACCACATCCACTCCTTGTTTATTAGCTCAATGTTATTGGAACATGCTGTTGAGATAGTGTATTAGCATTTCCCTATGTAGTATGCTTCTAACCTATGCACCCACAACTTAGCCTATATTATACATGTATATAGTCTAGTTGTTCTTCTTACTGTTATCCTTCCTCACTGAATGATAATTGCACCTTGACTCAATGTGCTGGACCATGTCCATGACATCTTGTCATCTCTCTTAGATCTCTTGTCACCTATGTTACCCTCAACACATGCTGGAGAAAAGAGTACAGATGTGTACATCTGCCATGATCCCCTCTCCATTCTTGTGGAGAGCAAACTGGGGAAAGTGTGTTGGTGAGCACAGACCCTTTCCGTGCAAAATGCTCATTTTGTGTATATTTCAAGATTTTTTTTGGACCAGAAGGACTGTTGTGAAGTTACCCAAATTCTGTAGGTTGCACAGGCACAAGCTAATCTTTCACCTTGTAAGCAACTTGATTCCAAAGAAAGACATGGAAGCAAGGAATTATAGGAGTTTGAAAACTGCTGCCACCTAAATTTAGAATCTTGCCCGCGCAAAAAGGGGCGACAAGGCGCCAGTGCCTCCTGCCGAGGGCTGTCGGAGGCTTGCTTCGCCCGCAGCAGCGGGACTTGGTTAAGCTCGGGGAGCCCCCCCCGATCTCGATCTACACACCTAGCTGTTGATTTTTGAGTGCGTTCCTATAGTAAGACTGGGGTTCATTTTGTTGTTTTGGAGGCTGAGGGGAAGTCATCCGATGATGCTGGTGGGCGTGGCCTCGGCCGTGCGGTGTCTCATGTGAATGTTTCGATGGGAAGTGTTGGAGTACTTGCTGGCTGGCTGGGGAATGTTCTCGACCTTTCCCCGCCAGCAGCCCTTCAAAAAAACCCCCGCCCAGCCCAGCCCAGCCCCCAGCCAGCGCCAACCACGCAGAAGATGAGCCTGCTCGACCCCTCGGCCCGCGCCCGCCCGCTGCTCAAGCGCTCCCGGCCGGCGTACTACCCCTCGGAGGACTCCAAGCGCAGACGCACCTCGCCCACCGGCGCCTTCTCCCGGCTCTCCCTCGGCCCCCAGGACCCGCAGGCCCAGCCGCCGACGGACCGCGCCCTCGTCCAGGCCTGCACCAGCCGCGTCCCCGCCGCCGACGCCTGGCCCGGCCCGGACTACACCCAGACCCGGCTGCGCGCCGCCGCCGAGCCCCAGTGCGCCTTCCTCCCCCCCGCCGGCCTCCGCTCCTCCACCCCACCCGCGCTCCTCGTTCCCCCCGACCTCGCCCAGCGACTCGCCCAGAGCCACAAACACGCCCTCATCCACAGCCCGCCCTTCTTTTCCCGCCCGCCCGCCCTGCCCGCGCCCCCGGCCGACCACCAGCTCGTGCTCTACCGCAGACCGCCCTGGCCGCCCCTCGCCTCCCACAACAACAACAACAACATCGAAGACGACGACGATGATCATGGGTATCCGCGGATCGTCGAGATCGGCGACGACGACCAGCCGCCGGGACCCGCCGCCGAGCCAATGGACATCGACTAGCCCCCTTCCCACCCACACTCTTACTCAAAAAAAAGAAATGTACCATTTCCGCAGCCTCGGCGGGATTCCCTATATGTAGTCGCCCCTGTAATCTGACACCCATCGCTATTTATCTCTCTTTTGTGCTGTATATCCGGGACGTGTTGTGTTTGGTGGGCGGAGAAGACGGTCTCGTGTAGTGGTGTCAAAGCCTGTGGCACACTTCATATATCAAAAAAGAAAAAACACATCTTTATGTATCATCTTCCTATCTTTTTGGACACCAAGTGCACATGGGTGAAGCTGATGACAGGACAAGGATGGTAGTGGTTGCTACATGGGCTGAGAGATGAAGATGTCGGCCGAAGAGAGATGGTTTTGAATGGGCAGTATCTTTGTGGCATGACTAGAGCGCATTCCAGAGAGGCAATCAGGGAGCGAGCCGTTCCCTAGTCCAAGCAGGATGCGGATCGTCGGGGTTTCTGCGGTAGACGAAGCGGTCGTGGAGCCGGTTGGGTCTGCCGACCCAGAACTCGATCTCGTGGGGCACGATGCGGTAGCCGCCCCAGTGCGGAGGTCTGGGGATGAGGGCCTGGGAGTCCTGTGCGGAGGGGGGGTCCCTGTCGATGCTTCCGGGGAGGAGGCGGAAGCGCTGTTCGTGCTGGGCGACGGCGTCGAGCAGCTGGGCGCGGTCGACGATGGGCGAGGACTGGGGACTCGCCCAGGCGCCGACGCGGGAGCCGGGGGGCCTTCCGGCGAAGTACTGGTCGGACTCGAGGGCGGCGACGGGTGCGGCGCGGCCGACTACCCGGACCTGCTGGTGGATTGCTCCCCAGTAGAAGGCCAGGGCGACCCCCGGATTCGCGGCCAGCTCGGCGGCCTTGCGCGAGCCGTAGTGGGTGAAGAAGACGAAGCCGGCGGCGTCGAACTTCTTGAGCAGGACGAAGCGCGCCGAGGGCACCCCCGTCGGGCCCACCGTCGACACACACATCGCCTCCGGCTCGGCCACCTTTCCCGAGCGTTGCGCCTCGTCGAACCAGCGCTTGAATACCGCCATCGGCTCCGGGTCCAGGTCGTGCTCGGTCAGCCCTGCCGAGTGGTACTGTTGGTGGCTCGTGATCTCCGTCGAAGTCATCCTTGCAAGCGTCGGCTGATAGAGACTGTGTGTGTGTGTCAGTCTTGCTCTCTCGTCGCTCGCTCTCGAGTGGTGTCCTACTCACCGGGTCCTCCTCGCTGTCCTCCACCCGATGGTTCGCAACATCCTCCCTCGAGCAGCCGAGTGGTGTCAGGCGCAGGCTGAGGCTGGCCGTGCTTACATAAGCCGCTGCCCTCCTCTCGCCAGCCAGCCCACTCCCACCACCCCACACACCCCCACACACCCACCACCAGCAACAACAAGATGGCACCCTTAACATCGGTCCTGTCCGAACGACAGAAGGACGAACTGTAGGTGCCAGCCAGGACGACCCCAGGGCCAGGAACTGACGACGGGTGTTTTCAGACACAGAGCGCTGCTCGACTATCTCTCCTCGGCCGGCCTGCATTCGACGTTCGAGGCGCTGAAATCGGAGCTGCCGGCGCAGCAGGACTTCCAGCCGGACCCGAAGGCGAAATGGGCGGGTCTGCTGGAGAAGAAGTGGACGAGCGTGATCCGGCTGCAGAAGAAGATCATGGATCTCGAGCGGGAGAACGGGCTGCTGAAGGACGAGCTGGCGGCCGCCGGCGCGATGACCGGCGCGCGGAAGGGCGGCCAGCAGGACGACTGGCTGCCCGGCCGCGGCGGCGGCGCCCGACACACCCTCGTGAGTGCGTCTCCGCTCCTCCTCATCCGTGCGAGAGCAAAACGGGGTAGTAACCGGCAGACGCTCCCAGACCGGCCACCGCTCCCCCATCACCGCCCTCGCCTTCCACCCCACCTTCTCCAGCCTCGCCTCCGCAAGCGAAGACTGCACCATCAAGATCTGGGACTACGAGACCGGCGAGTTCGAGATCACGCTCAAGGGCCACACCAAGGTGGTCTGCGACGTCGACTACGACAGCAAGGGCTCCTTCCTCGGTAACCCCCTCCCTCCCCTGCATCTTAAGAGAGAGAGAGGATCTGACTCGCTCTCGGCCCCAGTCTCGTGCTCCTCCGACCTCACCATCAAGCTCTGGGACGCCTCGAACAACTATCGGTGCACAAAAACCCTCTACGACCACGACCATTCCGTCTCCAGCTCCCGCTTCCTGCCCGGAGACACACACATCGTCAGTGCCAGTCGGGACCAGACCATCAAGATCTGGGAAGTCGCCACCTCGTCCGTCGCTCCATCCTCCCTCCCAACCCCCCCCCTCAAAACCTGCTGATCTTTTGGTTTTTGAAGGTTTTGTGTGAAGACTCTGCGAGGACACAGCGAATGGGTGCGCGGGGTGTGGCCCTGGACGCACGGGAAGCTGCTCGTCAGTGCGTCGAACGACCAAGTAAGCCCTCCCCCCCCCCCCCCCCCCCCCCCCGTCCTGCGCACACTGAGCACGACTGTTGACGGCGGAGTGCAGACGGCGCGGATATGGGACCTGACGACGGGAGAGACGAAGGTCGAGCTGCGCGGGCACGAGCACGTCGTCGAGATCGCCGTCTTCGCGCCCCCGGAGTCCACGCCCGCCATCCGCGAGATGGCCGGCATCCCCGTCAGCCTCCCTCTCTCCCCTCCTCTCTCTCCCCCTCCACAACATCTGACCTCTGTATCCAGGCCCCGACGGCGCAGGACGCGCGGAATAGGGCGCCCGATCCGGCCTTCGTGGCCACGGGATCGCGGGACAAGACGATCCGGATATGGGACTGCAACAGCGGCCAATGTCTCAAGACCCTGGTACGCCCCCCTCCCCGCACCCATCAAGGGCCCGTGCACCGCGCTGACACGGTTTCTGGGGCCAGGTGGGCCATGACAACTGGATCCGGGCGCTCGAGTTCCACCCCAACGGGCGCCTCCTGCTGTCGTGCTCGGACGACAAGACGATCCGGGCCTGGGACCTGCGCGCCGCCCGCTGCCTCAAGGTCCTCGACGCCCACGACCACTTCGTCACCGCCATGGCCTGGGCCCGCGCCGCCGCCGCCGGCGGACCCCCCACCACTAACCCCGACTCCGCCGCCCCCGCCACCGACCGCCCCGCCCCGACAAGGAGAGTCAACCTCCTCGCCTCCGCTAGCGTCGACCAGTCCATCAAGATCTGGGCCCCCTGAGCCCCACCCCCGATTCCCCATCCCCTCTCGTCGTCTCTGCATCCCACCTCGCATCTCCTTCCTTGCTTCCTCATCTCCCCCCCCCCACCCACATATACACCCCTTGCCCCTCCCCGTCTGTCGCCCTTCCCCCCCCCTTCGTTTTTTGTCTTTGTGTGGCCTTGTCGACGCGCCCCGCGTCATTCTTGTATTGCTTACCAATCTAGCCTATTTATTCGGACCTCCCCCGCCTCTCACATGTGCATGCAGATGCACCGGCTCTGGCCGGGACCTGCGGTGAGATCCGCGGCGCGCGGTGGGGGTTGTTGTGTGTGCGTTGGTGTGCCCGGCCTGTGGCTCTGGAACACTGGACACACGCACACAGCGCTGCTGGGCGGGGCCGCGCTGGGGTGGACGCCCTCTGGTGGCGAGGCTGGTCCCTGCCGCACTCGGCTGGGTGCTTTCCGTGTGTTGCAACGAGGATGGTCCGTTCATTGGAGGACTTGCTGTCAATCTCGAAAGTCAGATCTGGGCCACCAGATATCAAATTTCGCAGGGAAATCTGGGGCCCCGAAGATCCCGGAAGTGGTCCAGAGTCCCAGATTCCAGATTTCCCTGCGAAATCTGGAATTCCAGATCGGTTCAAAAGTGACGGGAAGTCCTCCGTTGATGATCCTTCAGGGACTTTCCTTTTTGCTGGTGGGCCGGAGGGACGTACAGCCCTGGTTTCCCCGCGGGGTCCCCCGGGCCCTCCGCTGGAGTATGTCTATCTCCTTCCAACTCTTCATGGCCGGCGACAAAAGCTGTCATCAACCATGCCCGATCCAGCGAAGTCCGCCGTTGGACAGGATCCGGCCTTCAGCTCTACCCGGTCGGTTGTCGTTGTGAGTCCCTGCCCTTGTCCGGACTCATCCTCTTTTCTTTTCCGTGGATCGCGCCGAAAACTTACCGTGGAATCTGTTCTGTAGAAAAAATACACATGCATGTATACCACAGATCTCCAGAAACACAGGAAAGTTTGGCATGATGGTATGTCAGGACAGCGCACTTTATCGGGTGTGGAGTACCGAACTCAAGACATTGCGGTCGTTTTTGCTCAGGATTCATCCGGATGCGACACGTCAGTCGGATGATCCAGATCTCCTGATTACCATGAGATGAAAGCCAACCTTGTACAGAGAATTTGACCGGGCTGTTTCTCTCTTTCTCTTTCTCAAGGTGAATTCGAAGGTGTACTTGATATCTGAAGGCGGACACACCCTTGCAGAAAGTTTCATGAAGCTCTCGTCTAGTCGAGCCCAACCTGCAAGCAATCCGGATCGGTTGAATTACATGAAGGTCCATCCTGAGTTCAGCTTGGATGAAGACGAGCAAATCGAGTTCGACCCGGCCGAAGACAGCGAACTACGGCCATCATCGTATATGGCCCGAATAGTCGAGTTGGTCAAGGTTGAAGCAGAGGTGTGCTTTTATATCCGCTTTCACACAAACCCTCTTTCAAGGGCTGACATCTGGCATGGATCTGACTCGACCCATCGGCAGAATGTGCCCCTGCTTCCACCGCTGAATACGAACGCGCGGCAAGACCTGCACAAGCGGAAGATGGAGTACTTGGACCAAACCATCCAGCAATTCTCGAAGCGGCCGAAGCCCGGCTCGAGTCCCCAGGCCCCGCCGCTCTCCGACCCCATCACCCCCTCGACCCCGGTCCCTGCTGCGTCGAGACGGAAAATGGCGGGCTTCGAAAGCCGCCCGTTCAACAGTCCTCTGTTGAATAAATCCAGACAGGCCGAGCCCACGCACTCCCCCGCCTTGGAGCGCCTCCGGCCGTCATCTATCGCCAGACCGACTCCGAGTGTCGTGTCGCGTTCAGAGGCACGCATCGAGGATCCGGTCGACCGCCGTCTACCAGACAGCCCGGGCCCGAAAGCCCGCGGCTCCTCCCCCCCGCTCCGCCCTCGTCCCCGAACCCACCCGGCTGCTCCTCCTCCTCAACCAAAGCTCCCACCTCCACGCCCCAAGCACCCTCCCACGCACCCCTCGACGCCGAGGGCCGCCCCCTCGTCGTCCTCTGCGCGCGTCTCCAACCACAAGCCGCTGAAAGTCGACTGGGACTCGCTGTTCCAGGCCGCCAAGCCGGCATGACGCCCCGCTCCCTCTGCTGGCCCTTTTATATCCGCCGAGGCGCGCGGTCTGGCCTCGTTCGTCTGTTGTACCTAGTAGCACACCTTCATTCCATGTAATTCTGCCCCGCTCGTCCTGCCTGGATATGGCCCGCGCTCCGTCCCCTGTCTGTGGCAGGGGCGCGGACGCTGCCCCGACTCTCTGTGTCTTCATGAGGGCATCGCCCCCCCTCTCTCAGTTCTTTGCTAAGGTGTTGGGCAAAGTGGCACACCGTTCACCGAGGTTCCCAGGCGCGGTGCCGAAATTCGCGCCCCTTTCGTCCCCATCTTCCGTATCCAGCGTGCATCCTCTTACA
The DNA here is from genome assembly GCF_026914185.1 of Puccinia triticina. Taxonomy (NCBI): domain Eukaryota; kingdom Fungi; phylum Basidiomycota; class Pucciniomycetes; order Pucciniales; family Pucciniaceae; genus Puccinia; species Puccinia triticina. The sequence continues at coordinate 2,535,100 of NC_070569.1, forward strand.
TACGATGATGTGATTTGATCATCATTTGTGTGGACCCTTGCTTGTCAGGGTCCGCATCGGGCAGGGCAGCAAGCATTTACCGGATCTGCAACACTTGATAGTGTAAACGCGTCTCTGCTGCGGCCTGCTTCGGCTGCCCCGCTGTTCCATGGATAATCGGCTCATTATCTGAGACAGGCAGTGATGCAAGCATCCGAGTTTCGAACAATCCGGCCAGTACAGCCGAGCAAAAAGCATTGTGCTCTTGAAGCTGGTGGACGTTCACCGAATTCTCGGCGTGCCACACACGTCTCAAAAACCTATTGCCAACGCTTGAAGATGTAATCGGCCTTAGGACTCTTCGATGTTCTTCGAGAGTAACGTCTTCGTCTTTTCTCCTCCATAAAAGAAGAGCTTGCCACATGAGCCACATATTTCCCATCGGCTGCTCCTCCCCGACGAAAGAATCTAAACAGCACAAGCTCCCAACCGACCCGCAGAAAGATGAAGCTCATTCTGGCCCCCGTTCTCCTCGCGGCGCTCTCCCCGCTCGTCGCCGCCGCTCCCGCGCTTCTCGCGGCGGAGGCCGCAGCGATCCCGACGGCCAAATATCTGCCCGGAAATCGCTCGGGCACCTTTGTCAAAGCGCCTGGTGACTTCGGCGCGCAGGCCGGCCAGGCCGTCGATTCCGAGGCCAAGGTTGCTGCGATCATCTTGGCTCAGGCGGCAGCTGTCCACTCGGCCACTGCGTAATCCGGCGGTCTCCAATCTGCTGCAACAGTGTGCGTTACCCTTTTCCTGCTTGCACCACCGAGCATCCTGCCTTCTTTTGATCTACATCAGTTAGACGTGCACCTTCCTCTGACATTCCTTCCCTTTTCTTTGCATCCACACACTCGCTTGATCTTATCTAGCTCAGGACACCCAAACGGATCAAGATTTCCGCAGATTTCGGCCTCTCCTCGACCACCTCTCATTACACACTCTTTTTTTCTTGGGATACGTCCTATCTTGAACAACATCTGACGTTAGCGTCTCATATCCATTTGAATATTGTACAATCCACTCTAGTTCTTACAAAAGTGTAAAAGGGCGGATATCTGGCCTGGGAATACTCTTCAGATTACTCCCAATTGTCAATTGCCAACGTAGAAAATCATGCCAAGCAAAACCACACAGGACCCTCATTATCATATCAGAGGGAGGGGCAAGAGGCTTATAACTATCAGTTTCTGTTCCTCCCTCTTCATGAGAATTTCAAATCCTAAATATAACAATCATAACGGTAGTTTTTTAGCTAAGCAAGTGTTAGAACTCTTGAACCTTCTTTGCCCCACCCAGTTAGGCAGGAAAGCCAACATGATGACTTGATGGCTTAGCTAAGTGCAAGGTGCCAAGGTGGATGATTACACTTTTCTTTTTCGGGTTTACTTCGCGCACGGAGGGAAACTCGTTGCGCACGGGAATTTCCGTTGACTCGACGTCACGTGACGTCGGGCCCCCCTCCGTGCGCGCCACCAGCTCCCCTCAAAAAACTATCCGCACACGGGGGTGCCGTGCGGTGACAGGTGGCCGGGGTGAAGCACTCCGGCCATCCGGAGGAAACAATCCCCTCGATGACCGGCACAGATCGGTCATCAAGAGGGTATATCACATCTCTCTTGATGACCGGCATTCCGGTCATCGAGAGGACACATCCCCCTCGATGACCGGTCTATTCCGGTCATCGAGAGGGATGTAGTCGCTCGATGACCGGTCTGTGCCGGTCATTGAGGGATGGCCGGAGTGTCTCAACCCGGCCACCTGTCACCGCACGGCACCCCCGTGTGCGGATAGTTTTTTGAGGGGAGCTGGTGGCGCGCACGGAGGGGGGCCTGACGTCACGTGACGTTGAGTCAACGGAAATTCCCGTGCGCAACAAATTTCCCTCCGTGCGCGAAGTAAACCCGTTCTTTTTATTCTATTTATTTCTGGCTGGATATTTTCAGGGGTCAGCCTAAATGCACCCCAAAAATTCACTTCATGTACACCAACATTTTGTTGTACCCACATGTGCACCCCAATATTACTGGGGTGCACTTCTGGAGTACCCCAATTTATTGGTGTGCAGAACTGCTTACCCCAAAAACATTGGGGTGCAGGTGTTACAACCCCCAGACTGCTTCAATTTTTGGGGTGAAATTTAATGTACACCAAATGAAATGGTGTACATAAGTAGCGCACCCCATCAAGGGGAGTTACTCCCCCACCCACCCACCCGACTTGTTAGACCTGCACACATTGGTCATCAAGGGGAGTAGCACCCTTGATGAGCGGTCTGTGTTGGTCATCAAGGGCCCAGGGGTGCTACTCCCCTTGGTGACCAACAGAGACCGGTCTGTGTTGGTCATTGAGGGGTGCTACTCCCCTCAGTGACCAACAGAGACCGGTCTGTGTTGGTCATTGAGGAGTGCTACTCCCCTTGGTGACCAACAGAGACCGGTCATCAAGGGTGCTACTCCCCTGATGACCGGCACAATCAGTTGTTGAGAGTAGCACCCCTCAATGACCAACACAGACCGGTCATCAAGGGTGCTACTCCCCTCGATGACCAGCACAATTGTTCATCAAGGGGAGTAGCACCTCCCCTAAATGACCAACACAGACCGGTCATCAAGGGGGGTGCTACTCCCCTCAATGACCGGCACAATCATTCATCAAGGGGAGTAGCATCTCCCCATGATGGACGGCACAGATTGGTCATCAAGGAGAGGAATTGATGACCAATCTGTGCCGGCAATCAAGGGGAGGGAGAGTAGCACCCCCCTTGATGACCGGTCTGTGTTGGTCATCAAGGGGAGGTGCTACTCCCCTCAATGAACAATTGTGCTGGGGGTCATTGAGGGGAGTAGCACCCTCAATGACCGGTATGTGTTGGTCATTGATAGAGACGGCCACGGGTACCCATTGGTGGGTACCCGACACCCGTGGGTGGGTACCCGACACCCGTGGGTGGGTACCCGCAGCATGAGCGGGTGCGGGTGTTGTGTTTTGCCAGGAAAAAATTAGCGGGTACCCGTCCGGGTACCTGCCTGTCTCAGATTTTGTGAGCTTGTGACTTGGGCCGCAAACTCCAAGACCTTGTGCCGCAGTGGCCAGACTTGTCCGCAGCTGCAGAAAATTTTGCCAGGAAAAAATTAGCGGGTACCTGTCCGGGTACCTGCCTGTCTCAGAGTTTGTGAGCTTGCGACTTGGGCCGCAAACTCCGAGACCTTGTGCCGCAGTGGCCAGACTTGTCCGCAGCTGCAGACAACCATCCAGGGTACCAGGTGTTTTTTGGGCCAAAATGGGCACCCGGCACCGCCGAGCTGGTGCCGGCGGTACTTACCGCTGGTACCAGCGGTACCAGAAGGATCTGAGGTGGTGAGTGCAATTGGATATGTATGCAAACAACGGACCTGTGACAAGTCTGAAACAGTGTCACAGGACCTCTGTCCGTTTGCACGCAAACAGACAGGACAAAACATCGGCTCCTTCACAGGAGAAAACATTGGTGTCCTGTCCGTTTGCACGCAAATGGACAGGTTGCCCCTCCCTTGTTATAAGGTAATGTATGTATGTGGTCAGTGACCACATACATACATATTCTTCTGAGCAAAAATGGGCCACACCCGCGAGTACCCAGGTACCCGCCTGGTGGGTGCGGGTGCGGGTGAGGGTGTGGGAGTTTACTGAAAATATGTCCCGGGTACCCGGGTGCGCGTGGCCATCTCTAGTCATTGAGGGATGCTACTCCCCTTGATGACCGATTGTGCTGGTCATTGAGAATAATAGCACCTCACATTGATTACCGGCACAGACCAGTCATTGAGGGGAGTTGCACCTCCCCTTGATGACCAATCTGTGCCGGCCTTTGAGGGGAGATGCTACTCCCCTCAATGTCCAATCTGTGTCGGTCATTGATGGGAGGTGCTATTCCTCTTGAGGACCAATCTGTGCCAGTAATCAAGGAGAGAAGCACCCCCCTCAATGACTGGTCTGTGTTGGCTGTCATTGAGAGGAGGTGCCACTCCCCTCGATGAACAATCTATGCCAGTCATCAATGGGAGTAGCATCCTCAATGACCGGTCTGTGATGGTTATCAAGGGGTGCCACTCCCCTCAATGACTGATGTGTAGTCGGGTGGGTGGGTGCGGCAGATACATCTGGGGTGTTGAGTGGCTCACCCCTTTCACAGGGAACATATTGGAGTGCATGGGGTTTGCACCCCAGTATGATGGGGTGTTGTGGCTGTGTACACCATAGATTTCACCGGTTTTGGGGTACCCTGTGGCTCACCCCAAATTACATGGGGTATGAGGTGCTGTACCACATCTTCACAGGGGTGCGCAAAAGTACACCCCAAGTTGTTTGGGGTACATTTCAGCAGTACCCCATTTTGGTGTACATGAAGTAAATGTTTGGGGTGCATTTAGGCTGATCCAATTTCAGAGGGGGTTCTCACCAACTGGTGCTGGGTACATCCCAACAGGTATTGATCAACATTCTTTAGTCAAGCCTCCTACTAAGGACATGGTCACTCTCAACTTCAAGGTCTGATGTGTAATACATGCTGTTAAAATTTTGATATTGAAACCCCCACTTGGGAGGTTTCACAAAATCTTTCACAAGGCTCAACCAGAGCACTGTTTTGCATTTGAATGTTCATTCCCACTTTTTCCTTTTTCTTTCATTTTTTCTTCAGTAATTCAGTAATTGTGAAGTAGCTGAGAATCTTGGACTGAAATTTCTCTCACGAAATAGAAAGAGTGCTACTCTAGGTTCTAACTTGAGAATATCATCCCTATCCCATCCTGTCCTCTTACAGAATATTTGAGGGTAACTTCTGTGAAACTTGGCTGCTAGGTGTTAGCTTGAGGGCATCAACAAAAACCCTATCCCAATTTTCCCAGCAGGGAGTTTGGCACAATGTCACCCCACTCCCAAGATCAATCCCTCAAGTGCAATATGGCTATGATTTATAACACCAAGTTTGATTGGCTTTTTCTCAAACCTTCGAAATTTGGGTGCCCGTTGGGCACCAAGACAAAACCCATCTTGCTTTTCTTTGTAGGAGTTTTGGCTCGATGACATTCCACTTTTAGCAACAAGACCCTTTTCTCAACATTGGCATGGTTGCCGGTGATCAGCATGTGGTAAAATTTGTCAGGGTCTCCAATTCGTACTACTGGGAGGCGTACCTCTGATCCAAAGCCGGGATTCCGGCCCGAAGCGGTGAGGGTTCGCATCAGTTGCGCTGATTCGGGTGACATCAAACCGCGATTGATGCGGTTGCTTACATGGTCTAGAAAATGGGCTTGGAAGGGGGGGAGTGCCGTGCCATTTCCAGTATCACCCTTGCTATGCTTGGTAGCGGTTTCCGTCAAAGGAAGAAGATCAAGGACAGCTTTTTTTCTGTCCCCGAGTCCATAGAGATATATATAATAGCTGGCCACCTCACCCAGCAGGTTGTACTCAAGCCATACTTCACACTCATTGCCTCCCAGACTGAGCACAAGCTCCCCGACAATCAACAAACCTGATCGACTTGCTCAGGCGACCATCATGAAATTTTTAGTGGCGACCATTCTCCTCGGGGCGCTTTTCCGGTTCGCCGCGGCCACTCCAGTGTTTGATATGCTCCCAGCGCTCAAATTTGTGCCCTTCGTGAACGAGCTTGCTGATCGTACGGGCGAGTCGGCAAGCCAAGCCGCCAAATCTGAGGCTGTTGACCCCCAGTCCGGGGCTGTTGAAGCAATCAATTCTGAGGCGTCAGCCAGTGATCCGTTCAACTTAGCTGAAGTCTAATTTCGTGGTCTTCAGAGTCTCCAACCTACTGCAACAAGGTAATTACTTTACCTTTTCTCTCCTTGCTGGACATCCTGCTTTCTTTGGTTTATAGTAATATAGCTTATTTACTTGTAAACCTTCCTTTAACATTTCCTTGACCTACTTCCTCTCTTTCCATCCACTTAGTCTTATAATCTAGACATACAAGAACACATGCGGAGGAAGATCACGAAATATTTACGGCTTTCCTCGACGACCATGAACGGGGCCTCTCAACCCCCCGACAAGCCTACACTCTTTTCTTGGGATGCATATGATTTTGTATGACTTCCGACGTCATTGTGTAATATTCATTTTAATAAATGTTGTACAATCCACTCTAGTTCACACAAATGTGCAAAATGCAAATATCTGCCCCAGCGACACTCTTTAGATTATGTACTACAAATTGTTACATAATTGACAATACGGAACTAACGTGTCAATCAAAACCACAAACTACCTCCACTATCATAATAAAGGCCACTATCAGCAATCAGATGTTGTTTGAGATCAGTTTTCCTGCTCCTCCTTTTCATGGCCACTCAGGATGTTGAATCTTGAATAAAACAATGGCCATTGACGTATGGGCAATTGCAGTTCTGTAGCTAAACATGTTTGAAGCATCTGAATTTTATCTCGAAAGTCAGGCAAATGAATGAATATCCAAATGAGCTGCAACACCCAGTCAGACAGAAAAGGCAACAGGATAATCAACTGATCAATTTGAGAATTCCATTTTGGCTTGAAAAGCCAGCTGAAAACTTAGCCGGTACAGCGTGCCCAAACTTGTGTAGCGGGGCAAAGCGCCGCCGTCGATGCAACAAGCGGCCCGAAGCCTTTACTCACTTTCCCACAAACAACGGTTTTTTGGTATCCAAAGGACTCTCGGCTCGCGACATGTTGCAAAGAGGCGCAAGATCAAGACCTATGTCAACAGTTGTATATACACAAATCGAAGCATCACTTTCGATCAGTCAAATGCCAAGAAAAAGTTTGGAGCCAGGGCGAGAGAAGTACTACATAGCTCATGAAAGGCCGTCCCCGTACCTTCCCTGTCAATATAGACGTACGCAACCTAGCAAGTCCCACTTTTTCCATCCAAATACCTATCATAACACTCTACGGCCGGAATATTTTCAGAAAGATCGATTGAGCAAGCAAAGAAGATGTGGTTTTTATTGAGCGTCATGCTCCTCGGGACGCTTTTCCAGCTCGTCTTGGCTGCCCCATTACTGCTAGCGGAGCTCGCAAGATTCTTGCCGTGCGGGCGGTCGGCCGCCGTTCTTAGCGCAACCGGGTGGACGACTCAGATTGTCGGCAATTTCCGAAAAGCCGATGGCGCCAGATCCCTCATGCATGACAAGGCACTAATAGCAAGTGCGCCTACCATCGGCGAAGTGACCGCTCTCAGGGGCGACTCTGCCACCCAGATCACCAAATGCAAGTTCCCTCATGTCTCCCCAGCTTCCCTCGACGACAAAAAATCTCCTGCAGGGGAGTTCATGGATCCGCTTGGCTCATACTAATCTCAAACCAGGTGTGTTTTTTTCTCTGGTGCTGCGACATCTATGACCTTTTCCAAAGTTTCTCTAATCTGCTTCTTTTCTGATTGTTTACACTTGCTTAATCTCAGGGTAGACTGTAGACATGGATATAGAAAAAGAATTTTGAACCAATTATTAACCTTAAACAACTTCACAATCTTTTTCATTATGTCGTGTTACATTCATTTGATACAAATCAACTATATGAGTGGTATGGTGTGGAACCAAAACGATGCATCCTCTGTAGAACCCTGTTGAATGATAGTCACTCAAGCTCATGCATATGGTAATTATTCACTGTTTAAAAAATTACAAATAGAATCTAGCAACCCCTGTGAAATTGCTATGATTTCAATTTTACTTGAGCCACACAAAATTTGAGAATGGATGTTTTGTTTGTCAATCTTACAGCTGTCATTTGATGTTATATTTACATTACCTCCTCTTGCAAACTCCTCCCTATAACTTTAAGAGAATGCTGTGAAATTTGGCTATAAAATGTTCATGCTCAATAACTGATGAAGCTTCCAGATGAACATGTATGCCGTTTTGGCAGTTTCATTTTTCAATTTTGTCGCAAATGCAACCTGTTGAAGCAAACTGGTTGTAAGCTTTGTTAACACCAAGTTTACCTGCAGTAGAACAGGTGGGAAAAGCCTTTTCATCATTTCAAAACAGCTTCTGTGTAGCAGAAAAATAAAAGCCTGCAAGTATGCAGGAGTGAGTTTTCAATGGTACAAAAGCAAGGCAATCAAATTCTTTGGTGGTCAGATTTCTAAGGCCATGTTTGTCAGTGGTATATTGCAAGCATGATTGTAAATTTTAATTTTCATCCTGTGTGATACCTGATCAAGCCCATCATAACTTCATCAGGTGTCACAAGAATCTACCACCAGGGGAGATTTTGACGCACTCTCCAGAGAGTGCCATACTGTACCCTTTTTCCGTAACTGTGCTGGATGCCTTTGATGAAATTAGTATAAGAATTAATGAAAAATTCTGGAACTAATCCACAAATGATCTGAAACTGATCCTGGATTCATGCATAAACCATCCAGAAGTCATGCAGAAGTCAACTGAAACACAACTGGAATGTGGTTGAAACCACTAAGACAAAATGGCCACAATCAAAGCATAATTCAATTTGAAGTGTTTGGTAATTAAGATGAATTATTGGGTTTCAATTCATATTATTTATATGTGCATGAAGGTGGTAATTGTTTTCACTTTGCTAATGTAACTGTCATGTGCGCATGTGTAAGTTTGTTACAAATTGCAGGTTGGGCATCCCGCAGATCAACAGCATGTACACCCTTGTTAGAATGATGTGAAAGGCCCATCTGAATTGGCATATTTCCCTAAAGAAGGCCGGTATCATCTAGAATTGAGCCAAAAAAGGATGAAAGTAGGGTGAGAATATGAGTCAAGTCAAACTTGGAGGTGTGTGGTCCCAGATTTCAGATAGAAATCCTGGCTTCTTGACATATATAAGCTTGTGAGTTGTTTTTGTATTTGTTTGTTTTCCAATGTCTCCATGCACATGCATGTGAGTTTTTTTCCACTTTGCCAATGTCTCCTTTGTGTACGCGCCTACATTAGGGTGACAGATCACTGGAGGCGCTTTTCACAGCTCCCTTACAAGTAAAAACTGGTCAGAAAGCCATGAAAGCCCCCACAGGTCACATTTACGTTGTTTGGAACCCCTTTGACATAGAGAAATTGATCAACAGAAATTCACCATAAATGAGTAATAATTGGGCATTGATTAACTATAATTTCATGACAGATTGTAATTAAGTTATACTTAGAAAATTAAATGGTTCTATACAACATTGCACAAAGTCCTGTGATAATTCCACATCACTTCTGACACACTTTCCATTGACTTCTGAAAGATTTATCAACCATTTCCTAATACACATCTGAATCACATTAGACCCAGAACAACATAAAATTAGACTCTGGCACTCTATGGAGAGTGCGTCAAAGACTTCCCTGGTGTACATTATCAAGGTTGCAATATACCACTAACAAACACGGCCTAAACTTGGCACCACAAACTTGGAGTGACTGAGAGATGTTTTCTCCTCTCAAGTTTGGTGATGTTTGAGCATGTTGGGAGTCTAACTAGTTCACGCATCTCCATCATTTGCTGTTGAATTTTGAAACTCAAAGTAGTCAAATTCAAAAGTTTAACTAATACTGATTTTGGGATCAGCATAGTTGGATGAAAATATTGCCAAAATGACATAATTATTTAAGAAATGACAAAATAAATATATATATGAGGGGGTTTCAAAGTAGACCCGCGCCTGCATGCAGGTCACTTTTCATAACCCAGTTTTGCGGGTAGACTGCAAGTCAACGTTCAACATTTGAGTTGAACACCGGCTTGCCTTGCCTTGCAAGTGGCATGCGCGGGTCTACTTTGAATCCCGCTATTATCCAAAAGAAAGCCAAGCAGAGATGTAAAAATTAAGAATACATGAAAAGATGGAGGAGAAGCTGTCATGAAACCTACAAAAAGCAATGCAAAAAAATGTATGCAGCAATTACAGATTTCAGTTGGCAACTTGGAAACTTAGCAAGAAGAAGAGCATTACACAGGGCTCAGGGCTCTTGGCAAAATAACCATGCAGGCATTCGATGATAATTGATTTGGTAGGTTGCCACTTTGAAGTTTGTAGATAGCTTTGCTTATTGTTGCCACTCCTTCTTGTTGGGGCTTAGCTAAGCTTGCATCAGTTAGGTCACACCAGGGAAGCTTTGGGGGCACTCCCCAGTGCCACAGCTGAATTTGGGGTTAGTTCTTGTCTGAACTGGGTCAGAAGTCCTTACAATGTGATGGTGAATTGTTCAATTAATGGGCAAGAACTATATACCAATCTAATTTGGAGTGATATGTAACCATTGGACGTGAACTATCATTCAACTCTGTTGAATTCATCTTGAAGTCAATTTCATGTAAATCCTAATGTAATTTCTACATTTCAAAATCAGGTAGCTCTTGCATATCCAAATGTTTTTACATTGGGGTGAACTGCCTTCATCAAATATATATCACACAACACCAGGGATGTTTCCATGGCACTTGCATGCAAGTGCTTTCTGGTAACTTGACAACACATTTTGTTTGAGCCCCGGGACATGGTGGTTGTAAGTCATGCATAACTTTGGACCTGTTTTGGTCAAACCTGTCTGAATTTCAGTTGATCTTTTGTGAAAATCAAGTGTAAGTCTTGTGCAAATCAGTTGAAAGTTCAATTGAGTCTGTGTTCCAGCTGTTTGACATCCAGCCCAAACCTACACCAACATAAATAAGATCCATCTGATCCGATCAAATTATAATCTGAGTTACACCTCACTAATCCCAGCACATATAGAGAAGTTGCTAGACCTGGTGATGGAATTTCGAATCTCACCCCTGTTTAGATGTTTCTTCTCAACAGCTGCTTGTTTGCAGAAAGTTTGCAATCACAAAATGTTGTTTTTTGTGTAACATACTTATGCTTTGAAATTTTATATGCTGACCCAGCAACTCACATCAAATATTCCAGGGCCAACATTTTGCATGTCTTTGCATACAACTAGTGACATTATGAGCATAAACTGTGTTCTGCCGATGCAAATGATGACCAGAGGTTTACTTTATATAAACTTTTATGGATAACCCTTCATATCTCCTCGGTAAATCCACAAACTGAGCCAAGCAGGCTACCATATGTAACGACAAACCAAAAATTGGCACTTGATCCACATCAGAATTGACAAGGAGGTGAAACTGATATATCTCCCTGTGTTTGCCGTCACAGTATCCTCTGAAGTATTACGCAACCTCTCCTTCCAAAATGGCTGATGTTTTCTGCCTTGGTCAAATCCTTATTCCATTTTCCTCAAGATCAACAATCTATCCGCCCGATGTTCCCCAGGTTGCTTTCCTTCAGCGGGGGAACCACCGAGTCCATCTGTTAGGTTCTGAAAGTCTTTTGTTTGGGGATCTCAGCGAGATTGAAAGCAGGTTTATTGGACAGTTGTTGGGACCCATTGGAGGCTGTTCCACTCGGATCACCGAAGAAAAGTTTTCTACTACAGACCAGTCTTTAATAAAACTTCAAGCATTTGTGGTCGCAAAGAATGCAACACTTTCTCAACTGCGGGGATGTGTTTTTAGTCGGTCCAAGGATGTTCAAACGGTTCTTTCTTCATTTTCTAGCGCAGGAATTGAGCTGCTGTCAATTTGGAACTACGACCAAACCCTTTTCTTTAATATACCACACCTGACATCTGCCAATCATCAACTTCCAGAATCTGACGATAACATAAGTCTCCGCCCATACCTTGCAAAGTGTCGCACAATATTAAAAGATCACCAACGGAGTGCCCTTCGGTTTCTCAAGAAGAACGAATCTAGCGAAAACATGATTTCAGAACTCTGGCACCACTCCGACAACGACTGGATCAGGGACAGTGTTGAAGATTGGAATGAACCGGTGGCTAGTAGTGAAGGTGGAAAACCACGAGGGTCAATACTTGCAGATGATATGGAGCTTGGAAAGACGTTGACGGCATTGATGTTCATTCTAGCGACTAGCCAATCAGCCCTCAGCTTTCAGAGGTCTTCCCTTGACAGTACACAATTGATGTCTGCTGCTACCCTTATCATATGTCCTCTGGCGACCCTATCAAACTGGGAAAACAAGATCCGAATCCATTTTCATGCAAATACAATACCCTACTGTCTCTTCCATGGGAGAAATCGAGGAGGCGTTACAAAAAAGGAGCTACTTTCTTCCATGGTTGTGCTGACAACATATGACATGATTGGCCAAACATCAAACACCTCAACAAGTGCACCAATGATTGAATCTCTGAATATCTGCTGGTTCAGGATAGTCTTAGACAAAGCTCAGTAAGTACAAGAGGCAAACTCTCTCAAGGGAAGCAATATGAAGATGCTAATTATGTATAACATGTAGTATGATCAGGAACCGAAGTGCAACAAGGACACAGCTTATTCAACGTCTCAATGCAAAGTTTTTCTTATGTCTATCTGGGACTCCCCTGCAGAACTGCTTGACCAACATACAAAGCCTTGTTGAACTGTTGAAGATACAACCATGGAGTAACGAATGGATATGGAAGAATTTCCTAATACCTAACATAAATGTTGGGTCAAGCCACGCTATCAGATCTCTAAACAGGCTTATGGACAGAATATGCTTGAGGAGGACAAAGGAGGTCTTATTGAATTTGCCACCAAAGACGGAACGTGCTGTGGTCGTACATCTCAGTTCTGACTGGGAGAAAGTATCACAAGACCTCCATCAGACTTTTGTGGAGAGTTTTGGGCGATTAAGAACCTCGGCAGATGTTTGGGATTTTGGTGAATTCTTCCGGCAACTTACAATGATTCGACAATTTTGTAATCATCCACTTTTTGCGAGGGAAGAGGTTGAATTTAACGGGGAATGGGAATGGAATCACTCAGCAAAGGCGGTTCACCTGATCAATAAACTCAACGTATTGGCACATCAAGGAAGTCAAGCAAGGAAACCAAAGTCTGTGGTATTCTCAAACTATGTTGGATTCTTAAGGATGTGAGCTGGACGTTTTTTTAATCTCAAGCTAATACACCTTTGATTTCATCTACTGACAACAAACATTGTATATTTTTGGAAGAATTGAAAACGGCCTTCAAGCAAACAGCATTCAATCCACATGGCTTACTGGGAAGATGAGCATCTCACAGCGTGATGAAAGTCTGGCTCTTTTTCGGTGTAGTTCTGAGTGCAATGTGCTTCTTGGTTCAATTGGAGCGGCTGGAGTGGGGATAGATTTAAGATGTGCAGAAAATGTTTATATCATGGTGAGTGTAAGAGAGCCAAAAGCCTTATTTATGGAGATCTGACATAGGTTTGTATTTTTGAAGGAACCAAGCTGGAATCCGGCCATGGAGGCACAGGCGGTGGACCGTCTATACCGTCTAGGGCAGGTGAACCCAGTAAATGTATATAGGTACTATGTACATGGCACACTAGAGATGAATATACATCAGATACAGAGAAGGAAAGGAGAACTGGCAACGTAAGTATTTCTCAAATTTGTCTGTTGCCTTGAATCTAAGGGAAACCATGTTTCAGGACGTGCACTAACTAGCTGATCTGGTGTCTAGGCTAAGTGTTCCTTCCGGTGGTGATGAAGAGTACCAGTCTGCTCAGTTATTGATGAGTAAATTATCTAGATGAAATGAAGAGTTATCAACTTACACAATTTATGAGTGATCCCTAAGAGTTTGGAGAAGTCAATTGGAGGCCAAGGGTTAAGAAGGAGTTTAGGTGTCTTGGATAGTGTATTGATGTATTCGGGTGAGTAGCAGTTGATTGGTAAATTTATGGGCACGTCAGAAAATTTGGGAGGAGTGGACGACATAGGAACTGAACGCCGGTTTTCAATTGTATAACTGTGTACATATTTGGGGCCTTTGGTGTTCGTTTTCTTGTGGATATGGATTTTGTCAAGTTGCTGAGCAAGGCTGTTGAATTCAGAAGACCTCCATGACAGTGGAACTTTGATGAGCGACTTGTCCTGTAGGCGTTCGGTTTCAGAAGTGCATTTGATGTCATCAAATAACTCCTTTGTTTCAGTTGATATGTCGAGGTTGGACAGTGTCTGTTGGCGGTGTTTCTGAAGCTAGAAAATTGGATTTGGGTACAGAATTAGTATGAGTGAATGAGGATGAGTGAGAAAAGCATATCCCCTACCTGGCTTTGCAACTTGGATTTCAACTCCGATTGTTTCTTGTTATTTTGGCGGATAGGGGAAAACCTTCCAAGCCTAAGACCTTCGGCTCTTCCAAGGAACCAGCGGTGTAAGGTACCCATGTGGAGTTCTTGGTTTGAAGCTTCGCTAGGATCAATGTAGAATCTCTTGAAAACCCCGTATTGGTGGGCGTGTCTCCAGTGCTTGAGAATAAATTGGGCAATAGACTGGTTCCAGGGTGAGTCCCAAGGATATTGCCAAGCAAAGGTTGCTCCGGGAAATCCAGATGCTGCAACATCTTGAAGATATAGAACTCGGAAAACTTCGGGGATCTTCTCGCTTTTGAGGGAGGATGCACTTTCTGGAATGTGAGATATTGGATGAATCAAGATTGAGTGTGGAAGGCTGCAGCCGGTCTGGTAATCTTGAGGGGATGGACAAATCCTCCAGGCTTCTGAAGATTTGGTGTTCAAGTCTAGCAATGTGCGGGTAAATGCAGCAATACTCCGACACAAAGGTGAAGTTGACTTTGGGAGTACATTGGAATAGATACTATTAACTTTACGGGTGTTGGTTGGAGGAGTGTGACCGGTGAAGTGAGAGTGAGTTAAAGTCTTCATTGTGGGATTTTGAGCGAGTTGTTGGGGGGGAGGAAGTCACATAACGTGGTCCTCTTATACAAAATCATTCGGATCTGGGTGAGCAAGAAGTGTTGATCTCATCCCTTTGTGTTCAGAATCTCAAAGGGGTTCTTAATTCTGGGCAGCATTGCATGAATGGCCCAGAAATACATACATAAGATTTATTATGTAAAGTGTTTGGCAGAGGTGGATGAGTACGTTGATGTCACCAAAACGTACGCGCGTACGTTTTGGTGACAATGTGAAGGATGCCCACCCGCCGACTTTAGTGTGACATGTAATCACCCACCACTTTCAGACCCAATATACACCTTTTCCTATGACTCACCTGCAAACAAGAGACGAGATGCTCAACAGGCCACAATTTGATGTAATTGGATAAACTAAATTTTGGGAGGGAGCCCATTCAGGTCCAAAGCATTTTTGGTTTAAACTCACAAATCCGACACAGAATTTGCTTGATACTATCAAACTCAGACGGATTGGACCCAATTGAATCACATCAAGGGAGGTGGAACTTATCTAGGCACTTCAATATTTCTGTTGATCTGACAGTTTTTACGTGCATGATCTTGATTTTGGAGTGCTTCCCCAAATAAATGTAATAGGGGGAGACAACAACAGAAGTTCAAGAAAAATGTGATGTTTGATCTGAAGTTTTGCCAACTGCCTCCTTTTCCCAACAGATTCTTTCACTATGGTAAACATGGTTGTACAACCCTTCAAAGTTCAAACCCAGTAACACATTTCAATATTCCGGATCTAGACCAAAATAATGGAGGTTTTTTTAGCACAAAACAGCAATTTGTGGGTGTGTATTGAATTGGTTGGCTAAGACTGTACCTTGGTGCAAAGTTACCCAGATATTTAGCAAGCATATAGTTAATCAGAAGCAGACAACGGTGCATTGGGGGTTTCACAACTGCTGGTAAAATTGAGTGGCCCTGACATAGAGTGCCCAAGTGAGTTATGGTTTCTGATGCTTAGGTGAATCAATAATCAGTCCATACCTCTTCCTAATCGGTTTCTTCTGGCCATTCAAGTTGCGTGCACGTTGGGGACAGACCAGGAAGGGATCTTATGGTTGTGAGAATCCGCAACCAACTTGCATTGGAGTTGAACACAGTGATTCCAATTGATCCAGTCACGGGATAATCTCTCTTGGACGCTGGTGTGGGTGGGTTCACCGGAAAGGGGAAGTTCGATACTCTCTACAAAACCATCTATCCTATCTTGCATAGATTTAATCCACTTCAGTTGATTTTGATTGAAACAGAATGTGGTGGGCATTGTCAAAATTTGGCAAGTTTGAACAGCTTTGGTTGAGAAGAGGACGATGATGAAATAATTGGCATAAATGCTAATGAGTTGTGGCTATTTAAGGTCAGATTTAATTAAGTTTTTCTGGTGCCAAAATATTCCGTTTATCTTTCTGCAAAGTGAACCATTCAAAAGCAAGTCATCCTCTGGGATTTTACACGGGCATGAGTAATTGAGAAAACTTGCATGTGGGTTGATTGAAGTTAGTCAGTATGTGAGAATTTTAAGAATCACACCATCAGATCAGTGTGTTGAATCTGTCCTTCTTATTCCCCTGCAATGCAGAAGGCAGTGTCTTGCTGTGTATTTGGACAACAAAATATGGTTCAAAGAAGAATAAGGGAGATGATGTGATGAGGCTGCATCGATCACGTGATGCCTTGTTGAAATGTCACAGCAAATTGTACTCAGTAAATTTGTGGGATAATATATGTTGGTAAGGAAGGGGGACCTCACAGCTTAACACCTCCGTCTGGCTATCTAACCTTCCAACACCAATTTCTCATCATTTCTTTTGCCTTAATTATCTGATCCTATGAATAACATTCATCCTACCTACGTATGTCATTGTAAATCTCATGGATGCTATGCAACCCAGCATGAAGAAGAAGGTATTGGCGTGGTTCCAGGAAGAGTACTCTCTAGGGTTGCTTATTGAGAGCACCAAAGTAAGGAATCACAGTTACAATTGAAGGTGTCATCAGTAGTTCCTCCTCCGCTTCTCACAGGTAGCACATCACACATAAGCCGACATAAATCCCAATCCATTTGATCAGTGGTACTGATAATGAGGTCTTCCGTTGTGTTCAAAATTCTTCACTGAGAAGGAACCATCTCACTCTAACATGGTCCTGTGTCAAAATTCCGGAGCCAGTGCACATCCTCTGTTCCTAGAGGAAGATTTCTGCAAACAAGTTATGCTGCAAATGGCGGAGTCCGTACTAAGAAACCGTCTCAGCAAGTCAGGTGCAACTGATTTTCTTCGGGCAGCTCGTGAAAATGCTATTTTGCTCTCGAATATCTGGAGTAGTACCAATAGGACACTTGACGCATCCAGAATTGTGGAACAGATACCCCACACCCGCGAAGCCGTTTTTAACCGCCTCGGACTTAACCCTAGTATGACTACACAAGTGTGCTGTCAAAAGTGCTTTGCTTTGTACCCACTAGACAACAAGACAAAACTCTGCCCAAAAAAATGCAATCAGCCATTCCTATCATCTTATCAGAGATTTTGCAAGTGGGCGAAAGAAAATGAACTGCAACCTAGATGTGATCATGATCTTCTAAAGCCAAATCAAAACAATAAACTAAAGCCATTGTGCACATTCAGCTATGTCAAACTAGAGACTTGGCTCAAGGCACGACTTTCTGAATCGCACTTTGAGAATCTACTAGATACCATCCTGAGTGCTCGATCTCAGAGCTCTGATCAAATGATGGAGGATGTGTGGGATGGAACCGTGTGGCAGGAGTTTCCTGCCACTGAAGAGGGTGATGGGATCTTCACCAAGACTTCTGGGAACCTAGTATTCAGCCTTTATCTCGACTGGTTCAACGCTGAAGGATCATCAAGCCTAGGTTCCCATAATTCTGTTGGTGCAATTACTTTGATATGCTTGAATCTTCCGCCCAGTCAACGCTACAAGATCAAGAACATATTCCTTTTTGGTGTGATCCCAGGACCTAAGGAGCCTAGTCTTGATCAATTGAACCATCTATTGTCACCCTTAGTCAAGGAGCTGCTGTCATTTTGGAAGGGTGTTTGTTTCGAATCTACAGCATCACATCCAGAAGGCAGGATCATCCGTCCCGCAATTTTCCCCCTTATTGCAGACCTTCCGGCACTCCGCAAAACAGCTGGTTTTGGAAGTCACGCAGCAACCTTATTCTGCTCCTTTTGTCTAATGGATAAGAAGGATATTGAAGAAACAGACCCGTCAAAGTTCCCTGCACGATCCAACGAGCAACATCTACTCCATGCAAAAGCGTGGTTTGCACTCGATAGCTACCAGGCTCGGAAGAAATTCATGAAGAAACACGGTGCAAGATGGAGTGTTCTAAATGAACTCCCCTACTGGCGTCCAGTCGAATATTGCTCTATTGAGCTTATGCACGCTCTGATTCTTGGTGACTTAAAAGATCACAGCATGCGTTTCTTGTACCTGCCTTCGGCAGCCAAACAGCTCAAGTCAACTCAGGAGAAGGAGGAGGAGTGGCAGATGGATGCCCACTTTACGGCGCTTCCATTCACTGATCTTTTTCCAAGTGAACCAAAGAAGACAGAGAAGCGGAGGCGCAGTGAAGAGCCAGATGATCCAACTTCAGAACTAAGGCCACCTAAGAGAGGAAAAACATCTCAAAACAACCCTTCCCTCAAGGGGAAACAGCGGGCAAATCAAGCTGATTCTAAATCTCAGTCTCAAGCCTCCTCGCAAACTGGCTCTGAGAGCACCCCAAGAAGCCACTCTTACAATTTCTGAGTTCGAAAACAGACGATTTACAATGAATGTGACGAGAGTGCAGATACTGAACACTCAGAAGATGACCGGAATAGTGATTGCACTGAGAGGGGACCGAAGAGAAACAAATCGTTGACACCACTGGGAAGAGACGGTGCTATCTCACATCGACTAAGGCCTCATGAACTTGAGGTGGTTCGACAAACACTCATTCACACCACAATCCCATCTTGGATTGACCGGGTTCCACATAATTTAGGATCAGCAAGTCATGGCTTGCTAAAGGCTGCTGAGTGGCTTATTCTCTACAAAGTTTACTACACAATTGCATTGATTCCTGTCTGGAAGAAAACTTATTCAGAGTGTGCAACGGAAGAGGAAAAGGAACGAGTTGAAATTTTGCTGGAATCTACGACTCTTCTTTCCCAGATTTCACATTTCCTCACCTTGCCAAAGATCAATCCCCAACATCTCCCAGAGCTTGATGATTTGATAGTGAAATACCGCAAATGCCTCCATCAAGGATGGCCGGAAGAATCAACAAAGCCAAACCTGCATCTGACACAGCACTATTCTGATGTCATACAGAGGTTTGGTCCCCCTAGATCAACAGCAGCGTGGGCGCAAGAACGGGTTAATGGAATTCTCCAAAGATTACCAACAAATCACCACCCATGTCAGTCTGTGTTTTATTTAAATTCTGTTTAGATCATTACCAGCTGATAAGGTCTTTTTTTTTCTGGAGATCAGCCGAGATCCCAAAAACATTGTTGAAGGAATGGCACATAAACTCCACCCTCCAACTTGTTATCCGTGGCGAAGAAGCAAAGAAAGGCGGTTTGTTGGGAAGGGACAATGTGAAGAAGAAGAACAAACCCACTTTACATCTTGACTCACAAATGATGACAAAGTGGAAACGAGCTATTGCGGGGAAAGAGAAATCTAAGGGAAGGCTTTGTGCAAATCCCATGGAGCTTGATCCAACGGTATCAAGCGAAATTATGATAACAATCAAAGGAAAGAACTTCAGCACAGCAAATCACCATCTTGGAAATTCTTATATTGAGTTTTTCTTTGGCCCTGACCAACGGTTTGGAACCATCAAGAACATATTCCGCTCAATTCAAACACCTGGGAAAACATGGATTATTGTTCTTCCTTTCAAGGAACTGAACAAAACTGATGATCCCTACAACGATTATCCGGACCTCAATTGCCGATTGGTTTGAGATGAGTTTGAAGTTGCAGTGATTGTGGAGGAGGAGAAAATTGTTGGACATGTGGCTGTCCTGAAGAACCCTGCAGGAACTTTTGGAATTTTAAGCGAGACCATCACAGCTGTTGGATTGGGCACGGTGGTAAGTCATTCTCATGTGATACGGTTTTTTTGGACGTTATCTGACAGATTGTTTGTCCAGGGATGGGAAGGTCTTGAGATGTAAGATCTATTTGGATGTTTTTTATTCTCATATGTACAAACTTTATATATATGTTTGCTTGGATGTTTTGCTTGAATAAGGGGTGCTTTCCCTTTCAGCTTGGTATATCGATGATACCAGATCTTCTGTTTCTGATCCGAGAAGCAACACAGTGTCCTCTATATATTATTCTGAAGTTACTCTGAACCCAAGACCATGTTCCTTGCTTATTGATTTTTAGATCACTCTACACTCGTCTCTGTCTCCTTCTTGAGAAACCATAAATATTCTCGATCAAAATTCAAAACATCTGTTTGCAATATTTCATCTTCAAATTGAGATTCAGCTACATCAATGGATCATGAGCCTCAGGAAGTCGACGCCGACGGAGGTAACGGAAATGCTGATCAAGCCGGAGGACAGACTGGACCGCAAGGTGGGGGAAATGGTCAAGACAAACACAGCTGGATATCAAAGGTCATCGACAGCATCCTACCTAACATCACTGACGAAGCCAACCGTAATAGATCTGCTGGTAGCTCAGCTCCTTCTGGTGAGTTAGAAATCACAAGAAAAATTTAATTATCATTTTTAAATTGATTTTGATTCGGGCTTTCATCGGCTAGGTTTGCACCCTGCAGGATTGTTGAACACTGACAGCGTCACGGAACGACCCCGACTGGATCCCCATTTCGTTGTTGAGAATGCCAGAGGGGCAAGAGCTCATGTGGAGGAGAATGGGATTCAAATCCGTGGGGAGCGCCGAGCCCTAGGAATTGCTCGGAAGGAAGCTCTCAATGAGCATTGCAACAAGTATTCTTGTGGGATCCAACATTTTATCAAATTTTTCCTTGGAGGACCAGTAAAACCGCAAGAATATCCTTCATCGCCGACCACAGAAGAATTAGAGGCTCTTTACTGGGTAGACAGGCAATCCAAAATGATAATTGAACAACTCGATAGGTTGCGTTCCAGTCTCTTGGCCAAATCTCTAGCGGAGCAAGACTTCTATGTGGCACAGGCCGAGAAGGAGATACGTAAGAATATCCCACTTCCAACATTCCATCCGGCTCCGAGGAAAGGTGATCTAGGAGGTGGAAAGCCAATCAGTCTCCAAACGAAGGGGGATGTTGAGCGAGCGCTAGCCTTAGCTGGAATCTCGAGATTCACGTTTGAATGGAACGTTCCCCGTGACGAGGATTTGACTTGGAACTCTGCGGTTATTGAAGTGATGGGAAAGAAATCTGTGGAATGGCTTGGACAATCAATGAAAATCAGTGAGGAGGAGACTGGACAGGTGGCAGCTATCATTAAACGTTGGCTTGAAACTAAATCGCAAGAGATTCAACAGTACGGAGATATGGATGTTACCCAGTACGATGATATCAAGTCAAAGAAATCAACCAAGGCACAATATCAGAGGTGGCGCAAGAATGTAAGTGCGGTGTCTCCTGCTCAACCCGTTTTTCTGAACCAGTAACACAAGTTGATAATTTGTTTTGCACTGCAACAGATCAAGGAGCAACGATGTAAGATGGGTGATAAAGTCTTTCATAATCTTCCCCAACTGGCGGTAGTGCTGGAGGACAAGAGGTGCCACTCGGATATTGAAGACGGACCGGACGGCGCGAATCCTATTAGTGTATTTCCAGCTTGGCGTAGTGTTCATCTCACAGAAATCCTCCACAATCTTGATCGAATGGTGCAAGCCCAAGCTACCCATCACAAAACAATCGAGACAAACAAGAAGATGTATGCACGTTCGGCACGTAACCACGCGAAGACTGTTGGTGGAGCTATTGGCGTTGCACGTGATTGGCCAAAAGATTGCTATGATCAAGGGTTCTGGAACGGTCTGAGTAAATTCGAGCAGGATACTCTTTCAAAAATTCCGGAAGTCAACATTGCACAGATCGCTCAAGGCTTGACTCAGATTTGCCGAAGGGGTAATTACACCGGCTCCAGTGGTCCATCAGACGGAGGAGTGACAAGCCGTGGTCAGAAACGAGTTCAATCTGAAGAACGGAATGATGACCAGGTGGGAGGTGTCCCAGGCGCTAGCGGAGGAATGCATGTCGATTAATCAAAAATGATGGTTTTTGGGGGGCAGGTGATTTTGTGTTGGCTGTTTCTTTTCTTTTCTAACGGTGGTATCCTTCTAAAAGATGTTTTCTCCAATTGTACTTCATTTTGATAATCTGGAGGCTGGAGATAGTTGAAATAGATTCTGGTATTTTGGAACCGGATTGTGATGCCGATTCCTGTGCAAAGCGTAGATCCCGTGAAGAATGTGGGATCTGCAATCACCAGGTCAATGTCACCAAAACGTACGCGCGTACGTTTTGGTGACACAGGGCAGACCTACAAGTTGTATCACAACTAAGCCCTCTGCCAGGGGTTTCTAGCGCAACAGAGAGAACTTGTGATCAAGATAAGTCCAATTGCAATTTATATGTAGATGAAGTGGGGTTTAAGTCAAAAACAACCAATCCTTCATCTACACTTGTGACCATTGTGATACCTGTTTGTTTGAGAGTTATTTCGTATGCAGAAAAGAGTGAATCCATATTACATATGATAATTCCCCCTGGGTTTATTTGGAGAGGGAAAGACAAACTTGGGTGCTAGGACCTGAATGCATATCTATGTCCTTCATGATTCTTAACGTATGACAAAGTGTGTTTCTTGATGAAATCAGCTGGTGGTGCTCCCTGCTGATAAATAATGAACAGTTGATTATGTATTCCTTTGTCTACAAGGGGATTAATAAACCTAGAAGATGGTCTCTCAGACCTATGTAGATTGAAGATCGAGTCAAATAGATTGTGGTTGTACACAACCCTTTTTGTTGATGCGTCACCTGCTTCCAATGAGAATATATAAGCACGCACTTTTCAATGGTTCTTGTCTCTTCCCCCCACCTCCCATAATTTCTCCACATCACAAGCGTCATTTAATCAACTCCATCAATTCTCCCAACCTATCCTCCTTACATATCAACACACAAAAACAATGAATACCGAGACCCCAAACACTCCTCATCCAGCTCCCTTACCAGCCGAACCCAATGCCACTCGAGAAGCTCCACCAACACCACCCCCAAGTAAGAATTTCATGGCAGTGGATTGTTCTTATTCCTGTTGTTCCTCTTACTGACTGATTAAATCACACAGCTAAAGAGGTTTTAGAGCAGAACTTCCTTGGTCCGCCATTGCCAGCCCCAACGTTTGAAGAGTTCTCAACATCGATGAAAAGTAACAGCCTTCCTGAGCCCCTCAACCCAGACCAATCAATCCTCCAAAGCAAAATACAGCAGATTACAGCAGAGGAATTCAATCGTAACATTTCAACTGCTGAAACAACGTTACTTGGCTTGGTCAATCTGAGGCTGCCAAGGAGCCTCAAGAGGAAGATTGGCGAATGCGCTCATGAAATTAAAAACTCAAAATTGAGTGTGTTATCTGTTGAAACCATTCAAGAGTTTCCTGAACGAAAAGCTGATTTATTCCCTTCACCTTAGCATTTGAGGAGACCGGTGAAATACCAGACAATGAGGGAATCAGTATTACTGAAGCACAGCCACCCCGCCCATCTTCCTGCAGCACAACCTTGGTTTCCACAATCCCAAGAAGATCAACAAAGAAAAGCAAAAAGGCCAACTCAGTTGACCCAGCCTCGCTATTAACCCAAGGACGTGTTTCTGTTCCTACGAATTCCAACACTCCAGCGGCTTCTGATAACGTCAATGGTCCTGACCTCCCGGTGGTGAACACATCATCTGCGACACCTTTACTTGCCAACCCAGCATTGCAAACGCCTGCCACCCCCAGCCAGACCACATTTGACCCAGCCCCACAAACCATATCACCTGCCGAGTTGTTCAAACCTACCGGGCCTCAAATGGACAAGGGACCTTGAGATACCGAGAACAGTGCAGTTTCCGACTCTGCCAATTACGGTGGGAAATTACCTGCTCCTTCTTTCCTGCCCTATGTCATACTTCTATATGCTAACCCGTCAGCAGCCTACTGATAAATTATGGTTTTTGGATTTTACAGCCCCAGGTCCACCTCTGGATAACGCTCCTCAGTCCAAAATACCTGTACCACCTGAATCAAGTCGTGAAATTGAGTCTGGCGGTAACCAAAACGACAAATCTCAAACCTCGGGAATCCCTGCTTCCCTTGCACCAAATACTTCCAACGGTGGTGATCCAGGAGCCACCAACTTGCCAACCAATCTAACTATCCTCAAGTCGATCGATGCACAAATTTCAGTGATCAAGATCTCTCAGGAAGTTGATGGTGTGAGGCCAAACTGGGAGAGGTACAAAACCACATGGGCTGCTCTCTCAAAACTTGCTCAATTTCGAGCTCAATCTCTCCAGAACCCAGGTCCACACAGCATGGATTTTCACTTTGAAAGAACTTCCTGCTCATACACTTCTTGGATTAAAAATATTAGCTCTCTGGGTTAGTTGCACATCCTTGTTTCACTTCATTTCACCTCAATAATTTAACATTCATCGTACTCTCCCCTCAGCCACCGACTTCTTAGCTCCATCTCCAAATGACCAATGGAACTGCCCAGACGTCATCGATTTCGATCTGATTTTGGTATTTGCCCAAAGAGAAAAAACTGGCTCCTCTGAGCCATTTGTCTCTCCCACCTCGAAAACCAAACATCCTGAGTCCACACTCATCCGATTTCTTCACCGTCTCCAAAGCCCACCTCCTGCAGTCATCTCCAAGTGGGCCAAGATAATTGCTGCATCAGTTGAGGTCATGGCTTTTAAGCTCTACAACCCACCACCTCCAACTCCTGATGCCAACGACGAACCAATTAACCAAGGTCTTCAGGTTCTTGAATGGCTTGAAGGACTCAAGAAATTGCTCTCAAATTTTGAAACAACTAGTGAGACCGACCAAACCTCTGCTGATGCCAAAGGAAATGTTGTCCAGCGCTCTCACGCCATCAATGTCCTGAAAGAATTTGCTAAGGTCATAATCGACGTATATATGGGATACATTATATTCCAAGTTCACGGTCTCAGTGGACCTCCACTAAAAAACAGCCAGGTCAAGCGAAAATCTCGAGCCCAAGAAGCCACAGCCAATCTGTCAAACTCAGGATCCAACCCTGGTCTCACTCAAATTGCTGCCGGAGACGCTTTAAAGACGAAAACCACGGCTGTCCAGAAACTCAAGGAAATCCAGACTAGGCAAAACTTCCAGCCCCTCACCTACTTCCTTGTTGGCGGTGTTCGAGGTCTCTTTGTCACTTCCAAAAATTACCGCCACTCCCCAGTATCAGAATGTATGTCATTCATCCAGTCAATGGCGGCAATTAATGAGTGGTCCAAATCACCTCGAACACCAGAGGAACCGATCTGGAAAAATCTGTCAGCATACCTGGTTGAAATCTTCAAACTGGCATTCCAGTCACCCGGTAAAATTGTACCTATCCAAAAAAAGCCAGATCCTCATGAGTTAGCACAGGCTATTACGGTAGACTTTTTGACCCATTGGAGGACCAACCAACCTAGCTGTCCATTTCTCATTCCCCAGGCACCTCGCCAAATCACCAAAAAGTAATGTGTCTCCTTGAGTAGCTCTGTTGCAGTACATAACCCCCTCCTGTTTCACTGTGTCAACACCCCCCTCTTTCAGCTCCTCCAATCTGCCAACGATAGTGTGCCTTTCTCTTCATTTCAGGTAAATGGCTGCCTATGTTCAATATCTGCCTTCCTTAGCTGTTTGTTCTGAAAATTGTCAGATTTTTGTGTGCTCCAAATTGTGTACATAAAAATGACATTGAGTTGAAATAGATTGCACATGAAACTTTTGAAGATTTGCTTGTTTGCCCCAAAAATAACCAAATCGGCCTCTTTTCCTGTCCTGACTCAGGCAGTCTGATCTCTGTCAACTCCTTACTATGTCACATGAGGATTGTCTTGGCTCCTAGGTTCTATGTGCTTTAAAATAAAGCAATTGTCTTTTTCTTACCCTTGTAGTATACCTATTGAAGGCTATCATGTAGAACCCTTGTGATAGGAATTGTGTGAATTTTTGCTCCGGTGCAGACCACCACCCTCTTATCTGAAAGAGAATAATACCTGGAGGAAATATTGTCAATAGGTCCTTTGCACTCATTCCAAATCTCAGTTACACATACGTGACTTTTGTTTGTTACTTTAGACAATAATCAAGACTAGGGATATTCTAAGAGGCTGTTGACCGTCTTTTGCCTCCCTGTAAAAGTGTTTCCTGTCAAAATTCACCGATTTGAGTCTTCCTTTGTTTCAAAGGATTCATGTAGACACATCCAGCAGTGTGGTTATTTGATTATTCTGCACTGGGAATTGGTGAGAGATAATTGATTTTATGTGAATAAGTTTCATTTGGATTCACTTGAAAATCTTGAATGCTATCTGATGAAATCACTTCAAAGTCATTTCTTTGATTTTCTTTCTCTGAAATTACCAAGATGTAGGAATATGTCAGGGAGCAAAGGTCACACAGAAACCTTTGCTGGACATGTTAAGGGATAAGTGTCATGTAAAATCCAGTATTAAACTCAAACTGTGTTATATACTGCAAAGGCAGTCACCTGTTGCACTTTCTCCAATCCAAAAAAACAATATGCTGGCCAGAGAATCACGACTTATGCCTCCCAAACTGCAAAGTACTGCACTTACTCCAAGGAACCTTTTGCACATTCTAACTATACTCTATCAAGGTTTGATAACATTACACAGGTATTTGGCATGAGGAGGAGCAAGAATTTACAAATGTCATATGGCTTGGATAAAGCATCATCATTTTTTATCAAAGAAACACATCAAACAATGTCTCAAAGATGGGAAGGAGGAAACTTTTGGGAAGTGGGAAAAGACAAAGAGGAAATAGGATGAAGTGTTGTATTTTCACTTAAATCTGTTCAAGGCTGAATGAAATGATCTCTTTTTTCCGTTCCTTCTCTTTGGTAACTTCACCAGTGCCCAATCGTCTACGTTTAACTGTTGAATTTTTTTGGGATTTGACCTGAGGAAATATCTGGTTGATATTGAGCGTCCTAAAACTTCGAGGCTGTTGACCTTCGCAAAAAATAAGTGTCAATTGTAACCCAGCACAAGAAGCAGGAGTGGGAAAGTGTGGCAGCTGATCACTTACTGTTGTTTCCACAATGTGAGCATCCTTATAGGATTCAATCCCAGCCTTACCACCAAACTTGATCCAGTCCCCACGTTGAAGCTGACACATTTTACCCAAAAGTTCAGAGTCCCAGGCAAGAAGTCGGATTGAGGCCCCCTGCAATCAGTTTGCATGAGTTCTAAGTGAGTTCAAAATTCATATAACTATCACCTAGTTTCACCAGACAGCGTACCTTCTTTGGTAATGCGTCCTGAACAGTCACATAGCTTTGTCGACAAGCAGTCCAATTGTAATTAACCTTTACCACATATCCAGATCCCCAGACGCGAGCCTTGTGAAATTCCTCGACCAATTCAAAGCTTTGGCCTTGGTGTAACACCCACTTTCCTTCGCCAACCGTAACCTCGGGGTAACCACCAAAAGTACTAGCAGTAAGGTATCCAGTGAAAAAGATTTGGGTTTCAGGATTGTAAATGAAAGGAGGGGGATCTGGGCTGCATGACTTTAGAATGACATGGAATTTTGACAGTTCAGAATATGGGATATGTTGGACTATATCATTGGAACTGATCACAGTGGTGAGATGGATAGTATTATCTAAAGATCCATGAATCAATGTGATATCCACTAGAGAAATGTGCAGGTTTCCAGATATCTCAAACATTGTCGTAAATTTCTAATGTGGAGGTCTGGAGACAGATAACAGTACTGGAGGTATAGGGGGAGTTGATAATCATGAGGGGTTTGATCATCGGTGGACCATTCCTATTTAAGTTATTTTGGTGGGACCTCATGTTCCAAAACCCCACATACCACCACAATTTCTGCAACCAATAGCTGCTTCACCCCTTTCAACTCTTTAATCAAGGGGAGAAGATTTACAGAAGGGAGTCCCACCACATATCCAAATAAATTACCACAGGGATGTTTAGACTTTGGGGTTTCCAATCAATAAATATTTGTGGCACACGTCGAGATGTCTAAGGGACACCAGCAGAAATAAGAAAAGGGCTTCTGTTTAGTTTTTTGGGGATGTTTGGTTGTGCCGTACATAATGAATAACTATATGCAAAACCCTAAAAGCAATATGTAGGTGTTATGTATGCAGAAGCACAAAGGAAATGATCACCATGTGATGCAGCATTGTTTGTGAGGCTTTATGTTTGAGAAAATGATTCACAAATGAAGTGCTTACACCACATTGAACTACGATAGGCCTTTGTCCAAAATGAATTTGACCGGTATCTCCACTCCTGTATAATTTTTATGTAAACTATAAGGGCCAAACACATCAATTCACCACGTATTTCTGCCCAAAAAAATCAATTCCCTGCATATTTCTGCCTCAAAATGGAATAGCTAGGGCTTGTCACCAAAACGTACGCGCGTACGTTTTGGTGACAAGCCTTCTGTGCTGGAAGATTCAACCTCAGCCAGCACCCCCACCTCAAATAAAAACTGTTGAAGCACTATTTTTCATATGACAATAAAACGCCAGTTCACCATTTGATGTCAGTCCAATATATACATCTTATCCTTCCCTTCTCGAAGTGGAGGGGGTAAAGAAATGTAAATTGTTCACCCCTCTTGCTAGCCAGTTAACATGTATCACAGTTTTGAACTGCAGTTGGGTGATATCCCAACTGACACTCCCTGACAGCGTAATTCATCTCAATGCACAGTACCTGCATGCTTGTGTACCTGTATTCATATCCCAACTGTCTGAAATGAATTTTTTTAGGGATATACCTCCTTCAACATATTTTCACCCAATGTCTAATACCAGTTTTTCACAACGATTTTCAATGTTACACACAAGTACATCCCAAAAAAAGTGCCTGGTAATTTAATGCTGGCATATTCCAGGGGAGATCCCCCCCAAAATCTATGATGTTGTCACAGAATGGTTAAGTCAGAAGCCTATGAAAACGTAGCATACTTGTCTTTTCATGTTTAGTTTATTTGATCAAACAAACTACACTAACAGTGACCTGACTTCAATGTATCCAAACCTGATTGTGCCAGCTCCTCAAATCTTCCTCTTGTGATTTGAAACCTCCTCAACAATATCTAATTCACAGTTGCATTGAAGCAATCATCTCCAAACAGATTGGAAAATCAGAACCAAGAGCTGAAGGCATTGATTTGTATTCGATTCCAGGATAGCATCTCATACTTCCTCCGCAAAAGATTTTAAGGGGGGGGCCTATTCCATTTATAGACTCATAAATCCATATCATGTATAGGTATTGGATTGTTTTTTGCCACACAATTTTCAGCTCATCTCAAACTTGATAAAAGTCCACTGCACCAACACCGCAAAAGCCACACCAAAAGGGTATCATCAGCTTTCCCATCAAGAAAATGACACTTGAATTTCTCTGTTTCACTAGCACCGTGCATCAATTTCACGTTGATTGTTTGCATTGTGTTACTTCATTTCAGTTGTATGTGAAAGATCATGTTATTCTTATGCAAACCAAAAGTAGTGATTTAGATTTAGATTTAGATTTTTATTCTCTCCTGGAAGGTTCTTTCAAAAACATCTCAACTCATCCAAAAGTCATGTGATTATGTTAATGTCCCTTTTCCTCATGACTATGAGGCTTCTCATCAGTTTGAAGTGTTGGATTTGATTAACAGTTGAACTATGTGGAACATGTCTTCTGCTTTAATACTGATCAAAAGCACAGCAAAATTGTCTTCACGCAATGCAAATTTTCATGTGTATGCTTCAGAAACTAGCATCCTGCAAATCATAGACCCACTGATCTTGTCTAATCCTATATATGTATACTACATAATTCCTCACTCACAAAGCACCCCACTTTGCAGGCTGGTACAGTTTTGAGTACCCTGTAATTATTGAGGACCATGGAATTCCTGTCATCTCTCTTAAGTATTTGCAACAATTCAAGTTTTTGATTAAAATTGCATAAATTTCAAATGTTTGTTGGAAATAGGCAAACACTTCTTTGCTGGCCGACATCTTCGCTCATGCAGAGTATTCACGGCATCACACATCTCATTATTCTCTTTGAAATGAAACAGCCACTGCCCGCTTTAACTTGAAAATCTGTGCATCTGTCCAGCTTTCCATTTCATAGAGACCTTTTTCACCTTTTGCACATGTGTAACTTGAGTTTTTCAATTTGTTCTAATCTAGTATCTTGGCAAAAGTATTCTCCTTATTTTGTCTCTCATATTGAAGCATGTATGGATTACCCTTTTGATGGTAATTGTCAGGTTGGTTTCAACACCACGGAAGCCTAAGTGTGAATTTGCAGTGCCCAATGTGGGTTCTGCAGTTGAAATGTGCAGAATTGCTGTGCGAGTTGGTACATTAATCCTGAATTTATTTGCTTTCCTGCTGAAGCAAGCCAAATTGCACAGTGGGTGCCTCGAACTCAGGATTCCCAGATGGCTTAACTCAAGCCCCCTCCACGTTGCAGCAAACGCGATTTGCAGGAACTCGAGTTCGCTGGAACTCAGAAATCCTGACTGGTCTCTTCATGTGTCAGTATTAACACTTCCAAAAACTCATCTGCACTTCTAAAACAACCATCACTCTGCCTTGCTCCAATCAATCAACCTTCTTGACCGGTAGCTCATCTCCCTCGCTGCAGAGCAACAAACAAGCAAACGATTCAACCGATCAAACAAACAAACTACTGAACAATCAAACAAACAAACGATCAAACGATCAAACGATCAAACGAACAAACGATTAATTGCGCGCACGATTGCTTGCGCGTACAACTTATCTTTCAAGCAACCGCAGGTAAACAGCTCCTCCTGACTCGGAAACTGTGTATGTATAACATTCTTCATTCCATTCCGAACTTTAGAATCTTCGCTTCCTCCCCATTAATTGATCAATTAATTAATCCTCCAACTGACCATGATGCTTTGTCTCTTTCAGGGCCAATCGTTCTCATCTCACCCCCTTGTATGTACTCCTTCCACTCTGAGCATTCATTGTTGCTAACACAAAAACCTTCCCTTGCTTCAATATGTATCATCTTGAACAATGTCCTTGATCAGGCTCTGACAGCGTCATCACTAGGACCCGGCTTTCTTTTTTGGCTTCAAGAGTGTGAAAACAAACGATCGTTCAACATACCTACATACAAGGAAGTGAGTTGAAGCATTGGCTTGCCTTCCTTTCAATAGATCGATCGATCGATCAATCAATGAATCAATTGATCAAATGACATAATGATGAATAAATCACCGTTTGCTACAGGAAGCTAACATATGTATGATTCTTCTAACCTTACGCTATTGTCACATAGCTTTCATCGAAAGACAAAACACGCTTCATTCCGCAATGCAGAACCAACATAAAACCGTGCCTCCGCAGCTCAACACCCGGGATCCTAGTGTCAACGTTAGCGGACCCAACAAGCGATCTGCAGACCATGGAGATGAAGAGTAAGCAATATTTTCCTTCCTCCTTGACATTATTGCTGGTTTATGAGCAGGTGGTCAATGCTGTTGGCCTGAGCATCCATTCAGGCCCGGTTGACCACCGTGTATGCTCAGTCTATTGGAGGAGGGTTGCTGCAGGATTGGTGCTGTTTGACTGAGCATCTATTCAGACCCGGCCCTTTCCCGCAAATATTTTTTCTCTGTATACCTATGTCTTTCTCAAGATGCCAAGGCTTGACTAACTTGTATCAAAACAGGAACTCATCCCGCAAAAGGGTGCGCCTGGGGAAAAACGTTAAGCGATGGGCGTTGAAGAAAGCAATTGCTGTTTCCCCGTTTCAAGCATCCGCCTCCACTAGTGAGAATCCAGAACAAGTCAATAACGAAAACATTCCTCCTCCTGATCCCAACAACAATGATAACAACAACAACAACAACAACAACAACAACACTACCGAACACATCTACTTCTACCTTGTGCCCCCTAGCCGCCAGGAAGACCTCCAACCCTCAGAACCAATCACCAGCAATGAAACGCTACAACAGTATCATCACTTCACTCACGGAACGTGCATTGCCTTGCCTCGCGGTCAGCCGGCATTCTGCAAGGTCAAATATGTCCCTTTTGATTCAATATCTCCAGAAGAGATTCAAGGTTGGGAGAAACTAGTCTGTCACTTCTTTGACAAGATGCATTATGTTGAGCGGGTGAAAAACAACGGGCCTCAAATGGAAGGATGGATGTGTGCTGATGGATGGCGTAAGGGATGTAAGAAAGAGTTGTTTGGACGTTATTGCTCTGTTGGTAAACTCCGCAAGATGATGATCCTGGCCAAGTACAATCCTAAAGATGAGGCAACCTCAATCAAAGAAGCAGGTGATTTCATCTCACTCCAGCTCCAACACCTTGCCCCTGGCGTCTTTGAATCGTACTGCAAAACCCTCATCAAGAACAACTTGCCATCCATGTCTCACATGGAGTATCCTATGCCTTACGATGCTCTCGACTTCGCCTCTTTTCTCACCTTCACCATGTACAACTTCCACAACGGACCCCACGTTGACACCGATGCCAACCATTGGACTCTTGTTTGCTGGATTCCCATCTTCAACCCAAGGACCGCCTCAGAAGACGACCCAATTTTGGCTGATGAAGGGTTTGATATGGTAGGAGGTCAATTCACATTTAGGAATTTTCAGCTTTGCTTGGACTTGCACCATGTTTTGGGTGTTACTCTCTGTGTTTTCAGGTCCAGGGATCACATACACCAGACTCTTCCTGGAGCTTCTCCATCAGACAAGTACACTCGTATAGGTTTCTCTTGTCAAATGTCTGAAGCTATGTCTAATGCTGTAGTTGCTTACATTACGCTCCCTCCCTTGAAGTGGCCGGCCAACAAAAACAAATAGAAAATGCTCAGAAGAAGTTGTAGTCTGCTCATATTTTCTGACTGCTTAATTCTCCTTTCTTTAATTTTATCTCTTTGCTTGCCTTTTTACGTCTTCAAATTAAATTTTACTTGAGCTTCTTGTTCCCCAAATTTTTGATTTGATATCTAGCTTTCCAGACAAAACTTACACATGCCTTTGCTCATTTTATTTTGACACATTTCAAAGTAAGTCCAAATGTGAGGCTACCAGAACTGTTTAACAGTCTAAAATGGACTTTAATCTACCAATTGGATTCAATACTGAAAAGTTATTTGTCTCCAAACAAAAACATATTTACAGACAAACCAATCTTTTGCATCTAATCTTCAGAAGAAACTTCAAATAACCCTTTCAATCTTCCAAAAAATTGAAATGGGAATCATGAGACACTCACTCTGGTCCATCACTTGCTCTAACTTCCATTTGAAAGCAGAGGTTATATTTGCAAATCAAATGGATGTGGTAGCTCTTACGGAGGCAGATTTGCAGCCAATGTTGTCTAAAATCCCTGCATGCCTTATTGGGGGGCATGAAAGATTTCATTTTCATGAGGTCAAACATGAGAAGGAATTATATTGTTGATAAGAAATGTGCCTTAAAACCATTACACCCAAATTCCAATTCACAGATAATAGATATGCAGAGAATTTGATTTGTGAGAGGAGGTGCCCACCCAGAGTATCTTGGCTTGATAATTCCTTCCTATGGAAAGCAAATAAATTCCTCACATTGAACGAGTCTAACTCTATCAGTCTTTATCTCCACTTGAGGGTGTGTGGATATCAAAATCTAATTTGAGTCTTACTTGCAAAAAGAGACTCCTCAAGTTCCACAATAATTTCCTCCTGGTTGCACCTGAATGTAAACTATGTTCCAAACCATACCTGAAGATGAATTGGAATATAATCTATATTACCTCAATCCTTGCAAATTTCTCTCATTGAAATTTTTGAATTCAAGAACTCACATCTTGTAAGACATGTACAAAGGGATAGGGCTTTAATTTGGATTGGTATTGTTGATGTGATCTTAAAGTGAATCAAACCAATCCAGTTGAAACAATTGTGATCATATCTAAAAATAGGTCTTTTTTTGCATCTAATAAATCATTTCTCATCACTGAACTATAATCTATTTCGTATAATATTTCTGCATATGCTGTAGGTTTGGGGCTGAAGATAGTGTTGCAATGAACATTGGGAAAGTCCAAAATATACACATAACATTATTCCCAACTGTTCTTGCAATACAAGTTTTCCATGATAAGTAGGATATGACATCCGTTTGACGTTGACAACACATGA
Organism: Puccinia triticina; assembly: GCF_026914185.1. NCBI lineage: Eukaryota > Fungi > Basidiomycota > Pucciniomycetes > Pucciniales > Pucciniaceae > Puccinia > Puccinia triticina. The sequence continues at coordinate 2,569,393 of NC_070569.1, forward strand.
GGATGATGAATGATTTATATATCAACCCAAGTTACACATAACATCATACTGAGAACCAAATGCCTTACAACCAACTCCATACCTACTTCCTAGAAGTTACGGAAGGTTCACTCAAAAAAGTTACATGAAAGCACTTGCATGCAAGTGCCATGGAAACATCCCTGGTGCAAGTGAAAAAATGTTTAGTATTTGCACAAGAGTAGGAGAACTTTATTTTGGCTGGGTACATGACAGTGACACAGTTCATAAATTGCTCAGCTGCAAATGCCCCTCTGTTCTGAAAAATGTGTGATTTTCCACCCTATTGTATGTGTGTATAATAGGGTGACAAATCACACACCAACCACATTCTGTTGAGGCCACAGCAACAGGTGCAGGAGGGTGAAATGGTTTGAACACCATCCAAATTGATGTCACCCTCCGGTACAAACAGCGTGTGAGTGGTGCTTTAAACTTTAGTTAAACTTTGGTTACAGAAAATTTGTGTTCTGTGATTCACATTGTGAAAAAACCCAAGAAACTGCTGCCAGTTGACATGCAATATTACAAAGGTGCTGTTTCTTGAGTTTTTTTTCACAGTGCAAGTTTAGTTGCTACTGAGTTACAGATGAGTTCCAGCTGAGTTATGGATACTTCATATATAGTTGTATATCATTACATGTTTGATTCTACATATGATGTAGTAGATGTTGCACCAAGTTATGAAAACAATTCAAGGTAAGGAACTCCCTGGGGAGTGCCTTTAAAGCTTCCCTGGTGTCACCTATCCCCAAAATCTAGATTCCAATCAGCCAGGTTTGTGGTGGTAAATCTCTAATGCTCTGGCTCTTAGATGACGGTGATAAACAAGCAAAAGAGAGTGTAATATTTCTGTTGTCATAGAGAAAGGTGGAGAAAAAATGATGAAAAGAAAAAATCAGAAAATGTGGAAAGAAAAAAACGGAAGAGCTTCCCTGGGATGAAGGTGATAACCAAGCAAAAGAGAGGTTCACTGGCATTCCAGGGAGGAGTCTTTTAGAGAAGAAGAATACTCAACACGGGGGTTGAAAATAACTTAAAACACTTCTGGTCCGGGTCATTGAGTGGGAATGGGATGTTTATCAGGTTGTATGTATGAGTGTCCAATCAATGGCGGTGTTGTCCGGCCATTGATTGGACACTCATACATACATCTGGCCATGGTGTGACTGTGTGTGAGCCTGAGTCTCTATAGTGACAGCAGGACACAAGAAATGGGGGGGCAATAGTTGGATTTCTTGGGATAAAGAAAATACAACTATAAGAGAAAAAGAGAAAGAGAGAGAGAAACTGAGCAGGATCAGGATAAAGAGAAGTACTAGGTTATTCTAGTGGGAATGCACGTCCACTGGCAATGCTACTCTTCAGAAGAGTGCTGCTAATCTGTGCTAAGAAGTGTTACAGCTTCCTCTCAGGAGGGTATCTGGATTAGATAAGTTTAATCCAGCCACAATTTTTTAGCTTCCTTCTGGATAGTCAAGATTCTTAAAGGGAAACCTGAGGGACAGCCCTGTAACCTAGATTTGATGCAAAGGCCAAATGATAATAAGGGACAGCCCTGTGATCAAGAGTGAGGCAAAGGCCAGTAGATTTGGAGGGACAGCCCTATGATCAAGAAGAAGACAAAACCAGCAGAAAGAGCAGATCAAGCAAGACACAGAGTTGTACCTCTGAGATAAACAAGGTTCAGTGAAAGAGGTTACTTACTGTCAATATCCTAGGCGCCTGTGACGGTAGGTATACTGGGAGTGTTGTAAGCTCTTTGGTGGTGATCCTGGGGTTATCTGGGTGGTGGTTCTGGTGTGCTGAGGTCTGTAGATCTGCCTCAGGCAAGGGGGATCCTGACTACGAAAATTTTCACAGTTTGCTTATGTAATTTACATATGTACATGTGGTTTGGCGCGCCTGGTAGCGCTGACACGTCACAGCTGCGCATGCGCGTCACAACTCAATAACTCAGGGAAGGAGTATAGTTACAAGGAATTGATGAGTTGTAACTAGGGTTAAAATTGCATGAGGAAACAGAATATGAAGTCAAAACAAGGTTATCTCTTAAGATAAAAAAGATATAAATTAATTCACATGTAAAAAAGTAGAAAAAGGCAGACTTTAGGTCAGCTGAGTTGACTCTAAGGCTGACACTGTGTATCAACCCAATTAACAGTCTTGATTGGTCATTGGTTGAGAGGTGTACAAGTCTGCAATTGATGGCTGGTCTGACTGGCCATTGGGTGATGATGAGATGGAAACCAGGACGTTTCCATAGTTGATCCAACCACAAAATTTGCTGGTGTGCCACTTCTGGTGGCCTGAAATTAGGCTTAATTTTATCTGTGCAGCGTGGGCAGCATTTCTGGTGGGATAATGAAAAGTTTCAGGTGAAAATCTATTTTGAACCCCTTAATATAAACACATGTAAAAAAAGTATGCTAATCCAAGTTTATTAAATTCACAAAAACATGGCAAAAAAGATCTAAGTTTTGGTGTGCAGCCACATGATGGCCACTGTTGAAAAGATTACCCCCAACACTGTGTGCCATGGATAGACACTCCAGCTTGTGACAGTGCAACAAGCAAAAAAGGGCCAGAATTTTTTATTCTCAAGCAGGGGCCTATCCAAGCAAAGTAGGGGGCCTGCAGGGAGGGGCCAGGACGAAACCGGAACCCCTGGTGGGACATTTGACAGCAGCTCCCCCTCTTCATATACTCAAGCTCAGCCCATCCATAGGCGGCGAGTCGTGATTCCCTTGAAGACTCCAGCCGTATCCGGCGTCATGGCCACCATATCCTTGCCAACGCCACACCTCCCAGTTCCACCCAACAAAAACCCTGCAGCTTCCCAAGCAAGCCTTGTTATTGGTGAAACGACCGTTGATAGACAATGCCGTTGTTGGATTGGATGGCCAGGCAATGGTAGTCACAACATGAATCTTCCTGGCAATCAGCCTTGAAAGGCCCTAGCCTATGTATTAACACAATCCCCTTGTTCCAGGGGCCAGGGGTCATCGAGGGGAGTAACGCCACCTTTCAATGACCGGTCCCGGTCATTGAGGGGAGTAACACCACCCCTTGATGACGGACCGGTCATTGAGGGGAGTAACACCACCCCTCGATGACGGACCGGTCATCAAAGGGAGTAACACCACCCCTCAATGACGGACCGGTCATCGAAGGGAGTAACACCACCCCTCAATGACAAACCGGTCATTGAGGGGAGTAACACCACCTCTCAACGACCGGTCACGGTCATTGAGGTGATTAAAACATCTCTCAATGACCAGACCGGTCATCGAGGTGAACAACATCTCTCGATGACCAGACTGGTCATTGAGGTGAACAACATCTCTCGATGACCAGACCAGTCATTGAGGTGAATAACATCTCTCGATGGCCGGTGCGTGCCGGTCATCAAGCGGGCTCACCCCTCTCCGGTCATCGAGGGGAATTATGACCTGTCTATACTGGCCATTGAGGCAAGTAGCACCTCCCCTCGATGACTGGTACATACCGGACATCAAGGGGTGTAGCACCTCTTGATGACCGGCACACACCGCACATCGAGGGGTGTAACACTACACCCCGGCCATTGAGTGGGGTCTCCTATTGACTGGGGTGAGTAGGCCACTCGAAAGCCGGTCATTGGGTGGGATCTACCGCTTGATGGCTGGTTATTGAGCAGAGAGTGTACTCTACTCGGTGGCCGGCCATTGAGCGGAGAGTGTACTCTACTCGGTGGTCGGCCATTGAGTGGAGAGTGTACTCTACTCGGTGGTCGGCCATTGAGTGGAGTGTGTCCTCTGCTTGATTGCTGGCCATCGAGGAGAGAGTGTACTCCACTCAATGGTCGGCCACCAAGTGGGGTGTGTAATTCCCCTGATTGTTGGTCATCATGTGGAGTGCAAACCCCACTCAATGGCCGGGGTGCGACGGTGCTTTACCCCCATGATGACCGGCGCAGACCGGTCATTGAGAGGAGATGTTTTTCCCCGCAATGACCGGCAGGGACCGGTCATCAAGGTGTGTGTATGCCACTCCATGGCCCGTCATTGAGGTGGGGTGTGTACTCAACTCAATGGCCAGTGAGGACTTGAGTGCACCCCAATGCACTTCATTTGGTATTTACCAGCTGGAGTGCAAAGCCAAAATCCTTTGCTGAAAAGGTGGAGTGCTTGGGCTTGCACTCCATTTTTATTGGAGTGCATCTAGCTGCGCTCCCCTATTTTGTTAAATTTTGGAGTACCCAGTTGTGTACTCCAACAAACATGGAGTGCCCATCTGGAGACTCCATGTTTAAGGAGTACAAAATCAAGGCACTCCAGCTTTTTTGGAGTGCTGGCCCCCCAAAGCCAAAAAAGTGGAGTGCACAAAGTAAAAGTTTGGAGTGCATTTAGGCTCACCATAAATAAATTCAGCACATCATCAAAATTTAATTCAAAGTATTTCCACAAGAAAAAAACCTCTTCACTGTCAAAGAGAGTTAAAAACCAAAGGCAGGGAGCCATCTGGGTAGGGGACTATGCTTGCAGCGGCGAACCCGCCTTGGCCTCTAGTAATGATATATAAGCCAAAGTCATTGTGAGAATATGGAAAACTGAATTATATTTCTTAACTAAGTATAAATAACTTTAAAAGAGAAATACATGAATAACTTTAAAAGAGAAATACATGAAGTTCTTTTAACAGTTCTGTTTTTTAGAGTTTATAATATGATTACCTGAAGGCAGAAAGAATCTGCTAATTGATAACCCGTATTAAGTTTGACCTAGATGGAATGATGACTAAAATTTTACTGGTAATGACCAGCGATGTCTGTCAAAAGAAAAGGTTTCTTTTAGTTAGTTTTTTTGTTTGATCTTGTTTTTGTAAAGACAAAGTGAAGAGTCCTTTACTCAATGATCAATAGTCAGTTTGACAATATCTGAGTAAAAGCTTCTTCAGCTTTGTTTTGATTTTGATTGATTGGTCTTGATTGATGAGATTATTTGAGTAGCTAGACTAGAACTAATTTGATTTGAAAAGAAGAAGAAGTCAGTAAGAACTTCTTCTCCTAGTTTTGATTTGGATTTGGTTTTAATAACAAATGACTTACAAAGAAATTGTAGTGCGTTCGCTAAAGCTGTTTGATGTCGAGTTGCAATTTTGGGATTCATACTGAAAGAAAAGTTGAAGTTGTTAGTTCATCTCAATCAGCTGAGTTTTGAAATCTTGTTTGTCTGTTACTCATGAGGAGTATAGTGATCTGAGATCACTAAGGTTTTTTGTAATCAAAAGTGTTCCGTCATTATTTGGCACAACAGCACAGAGCTTCTTGTGACGAAGTTCATGCGGAAGACCTGTCACAAGTTTGATCATAAGAATAAATGAATATTCAATATGAAGATTTAGCAAGTTATGGTGTTCAAAGTTGGTTTGCATAATTTGATGCATGCATGAATCATAACATCATAAAATCTTTTTTGCAGGGGATATGACTGTCTGATTATGTAATACAGATTTTTCCTCGCCAAAATATTTTTATGATTTTATGATTTATGCATGCATAAAAATATGCAAATCAACTTTGAACACCATAAGTGTACTCAAAGTACTACTCACAATTGTTACTCCTCTTAAGAGGGATGACTGGATTCCAACAGTCATGATGAAATCTGCAAACAACAGTCAACCCTGGATTAACCCTTATCCAATGATGTGGTTGCTAGCTGGGTTAAGTGGAGGACTTCCCATCACTTTTGATGTCAGCCTTAGAGTCAACACAGTTGACCTAAAACTGCCTTTTATCTCTATTTTATACCTAAATGTGTTCATATCTTTTTAACCTTAATACATAATGTTTTTTTGACTTCATATTCTGATTTCTCATGAAATTTTGACCCTATTGATCACTGATCACATTCCAATATCTCTACTCCTTCCCTGAGTTATTGAGTTGTAGCGCGCATGCGCAGTTGTGACGTGTCAGCGCTACCAGGCGCGCCAAACCACATGTACATATGTAAATTACATAAAAAAACTGTGAAGTTTTTTGTAGTCAGGATCCCCCTTGCCTGAGGCGGATCTACAGACTTCAGCACACCAGAACCACACCCCAGATAACCCCAGGATCACCATCAAAGAGATTACCACGCTCCCAGTATACCTACCGTCACAGGCGCCTAGGATATTGATAGTAAGTAACCTCTTTCACTGAACCTTGTTTATCTCAGAGGCAAGGCTGAAACGCTGCGCTGCGCTACAAAAAAGCAGTCTTTCAGCGCAGCGCAGCGGTTCCCCGCTGCGCGGTCAGCCCAAAAAGCGGTAGTGCAGCGCCAGTCCCGCTGCGCTACCGCTGAAAATAGCGGGGTCCTGCTTTTTTCCCGACCCAAAAAGCGGTAGCGCAGCGGGCGGGGCCACTCCTTTCAGCGCCGCGCAGCGGCCACCAAAACAGCTGCGCTGCGCTTTTTTGGCTGGCAGCGGGGGAGCGCTACGCGGCCAGCTCAAAAAGCGGTAGCCCAGCGATGGTTCCGCTGCGCTACCGTTGAAAGTAGCGGGTCCCTGCTTCTTGCCAGACCCAAAAAGCGGTAGCGCAGCGGGCGGGGCCGCTACTTTCAGCGCAGCGCAGCGGCCACCAAAACCACTGCGCTTCACGCTGCGCAGCGCTTTCACCCTTGTCAGAGGTACAACTCTGTGTCTGCTTGATCTGCTCTTTTTTGCTGGCCTTTGTGTTATCCTTGATCACAGGGCTGTCCCTGCTTAACTTCATTCTTTTTCTGTGGTTTTTGCAAGAAACAAACCACATAGGTTTCCCTTTAAAGAACCTTGACTATCCAGAAGGAAGCTAAAAAATTGTGGCTGGATTAAACTTGTCTAATCCAGGATCCCTCCACGTTTCTTTGGTGAGAGGAGGCTGTAGCACTCTCTAGCACAGCTTGGCAGCACTCTTCTGAAGAGGTAGCATTGCCAGTGGACGTGCATTCCCACCAGAATAACCTTGAATATCTGCTTATCTTGAATCTGCTCAGTTTCTCTCTCTCTTTCTTTCTCTCTCTCTTATTTGTATTTTCTTTATCCAAAGAAATCCAAATATCCCCCTCTTCTTTCTTGTGTCCTGCTGTCACTATAGAGACTCAGGCTCACATTTGAACAGATCTGGAATTCCAGATTTTGCAGGGAAATCTGAAATCTGAAACCTGGAACTCTGGATCACTCCGGGGATCTTTGGGGACCTAGATTTCCCTGTGAAATCTGATATCTGGCAGCTCAGATCTGACTTTCCAGATTGACAGGAAGTCCACCAGTTGATCTCCACCAGCAGTGCTAAACTGTCTTGCCAAATATTTGAGTTTGGAAACTGGGTGACAGTTTTAGAAACCTGCACCAAGGCTAGAGCCACTGCTAATTAGAATTTAGGGCAGCAGCCAGCTTGCGGTTGTGAACAGTGAGGTTTTGATGTCAGGGAAGATGGAGGGAGTATTGGAAGAAAGGTTTGTGATACTTGCAAGGGTAAATTTGCACACAGGATTCACAGCAACCAAGAGGTGAATTCACAGATTTGATATGGGTTTGGCACCCCCAGTGGCGTTGCTAAAGTGGTTTGGGCTGCTATGTAGCAACCCGGTTTAGCACCCCCAGTGGAGATACTGGATGACTTCCCGTGGGCTAAAAAGCCAGATCTGTCAGGCCAGGTTAAACCTTACTGGCTGGTGAGAACTTGCTCTCAATCACTTTTCACCAGCAAGTAAGGTTTAGATCTGTGAAATTTTAGTCTGTACAGGAGGCGTAGATCCTACGGGAAGTCTTCCACTCTTGACCCACCTACAAAATTGTGGGTTATGTCAGGTTATGTCATAACTAATTATGTACTTACAGATACAATGTATGCACTCTTGTGTATTCTTATGTATTCCTTCATTCATTTCAAGATTTAGATAAATAAGGATAAATACATACATAAGCATACTGTTGTAGTATGCTACGTAATGTATTATTAAGTTGCATCCTACATGTCCGGGGTAAGTCATCTGTCATGACTTACCGTAGACATGGGACTTTCCCATGTTTCCTCAACTAGACAGCTTTCCTCTATTACATACATACTACATAATAGCATGTATATAGACCTTGTGTTTCCTCAGTTTTTGTATATTCTCATTCATTCTCATTGTTCACTTCTCTCAAAATACATATTCACATTGTCAGGCTCTATTAGGTTATGAGCATTTTCTCTTGCATATTATAAAGTTAGAAAGTTATACAGAGTCTTACAATTAGTTTTTTCCCAAAGAAATCATAGTTATAGTTTTGAGTTAGTGTTTTTTTTGTGTGTACAAGTGTTGTAGTGTCATAGTGTAAATCCTAGTGTGGATATTCCGTGTGTTGTGTTTATACCGTCTCAACGTTACTCAGTTTTATCTTGCCAAACCTTTTTCCTCTCACCTATATTCAACCGGTTTTCTCCCCGCATCATGGCTCCTGTTAACCAATCCCCGAGCTCCATCGCCACTCAATCTTCAAACGCGGCAGCGGCGGCTTCCAGCAGCAATGCGGCTGGCAAGCGGGTCGCGGTCAGCCATTCCTCAGACGATGATATCAATACCGTTGGGGCTCCTTGGGACGAAACGCGTCAACCAGGTCCCAGGGTCAACCTACCAGAGTATGAGGCTCTCCTTCCCCGACCGGACTTTGCGTATGCGTTGGACCCAAAGAACAAAGATCACATCATCAAACACGCATACCATCTGTTTCCTGACGCAAAGAAACTTGTACCTTCCGGCGCAAATTTTTGTACCTGGCTTACCAAGATGGAGGAGCTTGCCGATTTCGTGCTCAACTACCGCAATTATTACTACAAGGACTTCTCTCGTCATCCGGTTGACCACATTGCGCGCGTCATTTTTTGGATTGCCTTGTCTGACGAGATCAAAGAAGACATCAACCATACGGATTCATGTTACGCCATCATGATCTCCATTCGGCGATGATTTACAACATTCAGTCGCGCGGCACAAATCAACCGATGGGCTGCCTTGAGATCTATTGAATGTGATCAAGGGATTCCAGCTACAACTGTCGCAGCCACTTACCGTTGACAATTACTGGACCTTGAAGAGTCAGGTGCCTCTTTAACCCAGGATTTGATTTTCGGCATGATGCTTCAAGAATCTATTGCCCAAGGTTTGGCCTTATGGCAGGAATTTGACTACAGGGTCGATCAAGAGCTAGCCGCACGCCAACAAATCCCGCTGCTTTTTGTTGAAACAATTGATTTGTTGAATGATTGTCAAGAGAAATTCCGTGGTCGGGAAGCAGCTCATTGGGTTTTGGTACCCCCTTTGACTTTTGAGGCTGAACCAAATCCTACGGTGTTTTCGCAGCAATTCTATAGAGAGTCACCCGGATAATGTCTACACTATGGCCACTCATCCTGCAAAGTTCAAGAATTCGCCTTCTCAAGTCAGGCACTGCTTTTGCTGTGGTTCCAGCAGCCACCTGATTGGTACCTGCACTGTTCCCCCAGAATCAGCTCAGAAGCCCTCACTGGCCAATCATCCGGCTCAGAACTGTTTGCAAACGCCTCAATACCAGGCTTACTATCCAATCCTAGCTCCGCCGGTCCCCAGTTACGGTTTCCAACAATTCTATCAACCAACAGTTCATACTGGTAATAGCCTGGCAAACCCTGGTCGTCCCGCTGATAATTATCAGCCTGTTTACCCACAAGGTTATCAACCCCGGCCTGCAGCTCGTGAAGCTTTGGCAGAGGTTCCCTCTGATGTGCCTCAAATGTTTGTTATGCAGCCGGCACCGCAAATGTATGCCATGCCTCAAGATGCACCTGCAATGTTCAACATGCAGCCCGCCCCCCAGATGTACGCAATGCCTCAAGACGCGCCCACAACAAACAACATGAAACCGTCTGCTCAAATGTTTGAGATGGATTTCAATGTTGGTTTGGCTCAGCCTTTGTTTGGCAATTTGTCTTTCTCTGCTGCATCCCCGGCTCCTTATGCAGACAGTCCTGCAATTTTTGACACTGGAGCAACTCATCACCTGACCGGTGACAGGTTAGCCCTCACAAACTTCACGTTGTGGAACTACTCAAGGGGGAGAATAGAGCTTGGAAGGGAAATGGATAGCAACACTAGTACTAATGTAAGCTATGCAAGGGTGCTGATGAGGCTGCCTTCCTGACTAATGCTGAGGGGATGAGAGTAACACTAAGAAAAAGAAGAAAAAGGTGTGGCTGATTTCTGCTTGATCTTAGGAGCTAGTACTATGAGCTTTAACTACTGACTACTGAGGGTAAGAGAGTTGGAGGAGTGATGAGAGTGGGCACTTATAATTTCTGTATCTAAAATTATCTATAAATTCTGCATAAGGTACAAGTGAGGGGGGAAAGACAGTTCTTATATGAAGGAAGGATGAGCACAGACAATAAGGAGTTCTGGCTATGAGAATGAAGGTTGTACAAATGAGGAAGAGTGATGTGAACATAGTAACAGTATGTAATGATGAGCAATGCTGAAAGGGGAATGCTGGTTATGGGAATAAAAGAATGTACTAATGGGGAAGAGTGATGAGAACATAGTAACTACTTGTAATGATGAGCACTACTGAAAGAGGTAAGCACAGATCCAATGATGTAATGTGTACAATAGGCATAGTACATAATGAGAAATGTATGTAAAGGGTTTGGTATGTGAGAATAAATATGTAAAAGGAATTTACTGTAATGATTCAAGTAGGTTACTAATGAAATGAGTATTGTAACTAATGAAGAATGTAGGTTGTCTGTAAGTCTTATATCCTTTATAACTACTGAACCATTGAAGATAAGGGGGTACTATGTATGAGTGACTATAGGTAAAATTTGGCGTAGAATCTGAATATGCAATAATAATGAGGTATTTGTGAATGGCTATGGGGAAATGGGCAATGTAATGATGAATATATGTAAAGAAAAGCAATAAAAATACTACTTATGGTTTGGAATGGAGCACCACATCCTCCCCCAACTTATTGTCTGTCCCCAGGCAATGCACCAAAGAGAAGAGTGATCCAGAAAGAGTTGAAGAATGTTGAATCCAAGAGTCCAAAGTCCAAAATTCAGTGTTCTTCCTCCAAAAGGTGAAATCCAAAGTCCTGAGTAGCAGTCCAAATCCAGAGTCCAGTGTCCAAAGCCAAAATAGAATCCAAGTATAATCCAAGTCCAGTATATCTGAGTCCAAGGTATCCAAGTCCAATCCAAAGTCCAATAGTCCTATGTATCCAGAGTATCCATAGTCCAGTATCCAATCCAAAGAGTCCAGTATCCAAAAGAAGGTCCAATTATCAATGAGGGGTGAATGTTTAAGAAGATCTAACTCTGCTGAAGGCAATATCCTTGAGACAGACACATATAAGACTAATTTCCACTCTGAAGAATACAATAATTTTCCTGCCTAACTGAGGCCAATGGAAGAATGCAATGATTGATGATGAATGATGGGGTTGATAATTGTAGTTTCTGAAGGTTGTGAATGATTTGGGGTTGAATGGCTGAATTTCTGAGTATCTGAGTATATAATGTAGAGTTCTGTGAAGAGAATTTGAAGTCCAGGGAGGCTGATAAGCTGTCCAAAGAATATTCTTGCTCAAGTTGGGTGGCTTCTGAGCTGCAATGTGTTGGAAGAAATTGATTATAATGGTGAATGAATGAAAGGTTGGTTTGTTGGCTGAAGAATTCCTAGAATACAGGGTGAAGATGATGAAGAAATTCCAATATTGAGGTGGTTGGATGTCCAGTAATTGCTATGGGATGGTAAGGAATCCTGATTGATTATTGGATTTCTTCATGGAGTAGTTCTTCAGTTCCGGGGTTCCATGAATGATTGATAATTGTCAATGAGGAATGAATGAATGATTTCTTCTTTTCTTTCTGATGATGGAGGGGAAAAAATCCCTCATATCCTCCCAGGAGGAATCATTGATAATGGTCTTTTATTTCAACATTTCTACGAAAAAAAAGCCTTGAATTTTGTCCAGATGAGGAATGGAACCTGGGTCCATGCGCGTGTGCTGTTGCAAGAGGGGTCCTGATGTCTGAGCAGGGGCTCCGTGCAGGAGGCGCGCATGCGGACTGACGAAAAGAAAAGTAGGAAATGGTCGACCTGTATCTTCGGAACGGCTCGATGAAATTTCTTGAAACCGAGTTCATTCGAAAGATACGATTCTCTAGATTAAAATGGTATATACTAATTATTTTTAAGGGTTGAGTATCAATTGTGTAGGGCCGGTTAAAGATCCAAGCGAGATCCGCGGGTGCGCGTAGTAGTAACACCGCGTCAATATAAGGCAAATTGTTTTCGGATATAACTCAGCTTTCAGTCGATGGAATTGTCTAATTCCGGATTCGTTTCAAAGAACGGAAAGAGAAGATGAATTAAGGATTACGGTATATTTAGAATTAATTCGACCGATAGGTCGCCGTGAACACTGAATGAAAGTTGTGAATGAGCCCGTGGAAACACTAGGGTGACTTTGAGCGCGTATAATTCCGAAACCGCTCGATAGAATCAGCTGAAACCGAGTTCAAACGAAAGGTGAGATCGGGAAGATGAAAACTGGAAAGATTAATGTTAATTTTGAGGTCGGCCGAATCGTTATTGGAATGGTTCAAAGTTTCATTATGATTTCCGCGGTTTCCGCCGCAAGGGAGTTGAAATTAAAGGAATACATAATGAAATAAGCCCAAGGTACCGCCGAGAAACTGTCCAAATGGACTCCTGAAGCTGGCCATTTGACTGAAAAAGACTTTAGGAATAATGAATGACGTGTAGGCGATCCAAAAGTGATCCAAGGATTAATTAAACTGGGTCAAACACCAGAGTCAATAATAAAGAAATGAAAGAAAAACCGCGCCAAATGCTTCTGAAATGTGAAGGCGTCCATAGTGACGTCATAGAATGAAGAGGAGAACGTAAATATAAGGCCCTGGTCATCGGCCAACGGAAAGTTCCGTTATCCATCATTATCCGTAATGTTATTCTTCAACGCCTCCTCCCCGCCATCGTTGTCTCAAGAAAACCTTAGTACTCCTGTGAATCACCCGTCAGATACCTCCGTCTTGTCATCGCATCTAGACAAAGAGGCCGCCATTAGACCGTGTAAGGACTGGAAGTCCTTCACTGAGAGGATCAGTGGAGCGGAGGGCCAAAGGCCTGAAGTTCTATGAAAAGAGTGTGATTTCAAAAGAATGAATGAGAAAGGGAAACCTAGGTGAAGACCAGCTTGAGGAAAAAAGGAGAGAGGAGTCCTTCAAACGGGAGTACAAGATATATCGGGCAACAATATCATGTATAAGCATAAGTACATATGTGTCTAATGAGTTCAGTTTGAGTAAGTGTGAAACCTGAGTGAAACTCTTACAGTCTCCCCTCCTATAAAAAAGGAAAAGAAATAAAAAAATTAAAAACAAGTTCAATGAGATAGAGAATTGAGTAGATTTCAGGAGGTAAGAGAGGAGGAAAGGAGGGGGAGGAAGGATTGAGGCTGATGTGGGTGAAATTCAAGTGAGGAAGAGGGAAGTTTTGAGACTTTTGTTGAGACATGGAGAGGAGGAATGGGAAGAAGTTTGAGGGGGGGTGAGAGTTGAGGATGACAGTGTTGATTGGGAGTTTGGAATCTGGGAAGTTGATGTTGGTTGGGACTAGGAGATGAGTTTGGATAACTGCCAATAAGGCCCGTCAGTTCGATAAGTTTGAAGTGCAAAAGTTAGTTCGTAATGGCAACGGTGGCCAAGTCAGTCGGAAAATTCCAAGCGGAAGCGTTCGTAATGGCAACAGTGGCCAAGTCAGTCAGAAGGAGTCCAAGCGGAAAAGTCAGTTCATAATGGCAACGGCGGCCAAGTCAGTCGGAAGATCCAAGCGGAAAGGTTGAGATGGGTTGCAAGTTGATGGAGGTTGGCGCAGGAAAGATGGTGTGTGGGGAGGAAGGGAGTCAGGAAGTTGTTGGCAGGTTGAGAGAGTCGTTGGGGAGTCGAGGGAGTCTTTGGAGGGTCTAGGGAATCGTTGGGATGGGTAGGAAGTCGTCGGGAGGCTGGGGGAGTCTTCGGGAGACTGGGGGAGTCTTCGGGAGACTGGGGGAGTCTTCGGGAGGCTGGGGAAGTCTTCAGGAGGCTGGGGAAGTCTTTGGGAGGCTGGGGAAGTCTTCAGGAGGCTGGGGAAGTCTTTGGGAGGCTGGGGAAGTCTTTGGGAGGCTGGGGAAGTCTTTGGGAGGCTGGGGAAGTCTTCGGGAGATTGGGGAAGTCTTCGGGGCAGTAGAGAGGTCGGAGGGGCAGTAGAGAGGTCGGAGGGGCAGTAGAGAGGTCGGAGGGGCAGTAGAGAGGTCGGAGGGGCAGTAGAGAGGTCGGAGGGGCAGTAGAGAGGTCGGAGGGGCAGTAGAGAGGTCGGAGGGGCAGTAAAGAGGTCGGCGGGCAGGAGAGTCATCAGCGGGGAAGGAGAGTCATCGGCGGGGAAGGAAACTTGTCAGCAGAGTAGAGAGCTCGTCGGCAGCGTGGGGAGGGTAGTCAGTCTTTGAGACCGCCAGACGAGTCTTCAGGGACGCCCAGGAGGTCTTCGGGGCGGCTAGGAGGTCTTCGGAAGGTTAGGAAGGTCGCCGGGAGGTCAGGGAGGCCTTCGGAAGGGCGGGGAGTTGTTGGAAGGTCAGGGAGCCCTCGGGGAGGCCTGAGAAATCGTCGGGTAGGGTGGTCAGGCAGGCAGGTTGGGTCAGCAGCGAGGGGTTGAGCCGGCCAGAGAGGTGACGAGTATGGTAGCGGTGCGGACGGTAACAAAAGGAAAAGACGACGGGACCGGAAAGGTCGCCGGGCGGCCAGCAAGTTCTGTGGTAGGCCAAGGATGCCGTCGGGAATGTCAGGCATCATGAGAAAGGCTGTCTGAGGGGCAGTGAGGTTGTAGGTGGGGTGTTGAGGTCGTCGGCGGTGCAGGGAGGTTTTTTTTTGATGGGGCAGGCGAGCCGCGAGGGAGGTGAAGGCATCTTAAAATACGGCAGCAGGGCTTGACAGTCGTCTGCAGTCCAGGGACGTCGTCAGCAGCTCAGAAAAATCACCAGCAGTCGCAGGAGTCGTCCAGGAGGCCAGAAACTTCTTTGGGAGGCAGGAGGGTCGTCGAGGGGGGTAGGAAGTCGTCGGAGCGGCTAGCAAAATGTCCGAGAGGTCAAGGGCTTGTCGGGGACCGTTGAGGTGGTCGAGAATCCGGTTGGGGCGGCAGCAAACGGTACAGGCGGAGGACGGGGGGGTTGACAACTGTTTGTCATCGGACCTTCAGGACCACAGAGGTGCAGGCGTGGCAGGGAACGGCAAAGAACGGGGGGGCGGCAGCCTTCAGACGTTGATCCTGGTCGTTCCGGGCGTTAGATCCAAGCGAGAAGAGAGTGGGGCAAGCGAGGAGGGGGCTGGCGTCGGTCGGATTGTCCGGTCCTTCGTATCTGGGAGGAGGAGGAGAGGGCCTTCGGCTGCTCAGAAAAGTCACCGGAAGAAAGAAAAAAAAAAAAAGTTGGCCAAGCAAAGACGAGTTCGGGCAACCAGGAGCCAAGTCCATTCAAGTCAGAGAGTATCAGCGCCTGAAGGTCGAGTCCGAAGCAGTCCGAAGCTGGACTAGAGCCAAGTCGATGAGGTGGAAAGAGACCGTTGAAAGAGAAAAAAAATCTTAGCATAGAAAAAAAAAGTGTAAGGACTGGAAGTCCTTCACTGAGAGGATCAGTGGAGCGGAGGGCCAAAGGCCTGAAGTTCTATGAAAAGAGTGTGATTTCAAAAGAATGAATGAGAAAGGGAAACCTAGGTGAAGACCAGCTTGAGGAAAAAAGGAGAGAGGAGTCCTTCAAACGGGAGTACAAGATATATCGGGCAACAATATCATGTATAAGCATAAGTACATATGTGTCTAATGAGTTCAGTTTGAGTAAGTGTGAAACCTGAGTGAAACTCTTACAGACCGTCTTATGAAATACCGTTCTCTATTCAAAGAGCGCACTCGTTCGTCGACAACGTCCACGCGTACAACGCCGGCACGCAGGATAGCTTCAAGCCCGAAGAGGTCGATGCCTTGCGCCATTACATCCAACAAGGACTCCTTTCCTTTGCTCGAGAGGACCTGGACGACCCGGTTGCCGCACGAAACGCACGCCTTAGGTTGTATAGCCGGTTCCACGACGCTTTTGCACATGTATGTCGAATTGATTCTGTATGTATATGAAGAGAATTTTTAGAGAGAGAGAGTTGATTACAATACTAATATTTTTTTTTTTATTCCTGTTTTTATTTTGATTTTTAGATGGATACTCATTCCATCATAGAGGCCATGGTTGAGGAAACTGAGGAGAGGAATGCCCTGGAGCTATTAAGGATGAGGGACCAAGTGGAAGAGGAAGAAGATGGTTGGAGGGTAGAAGCAGAAATGGAGAGGATAAGAGCTGAAGGTAAGTTCTAATATATTCTATTTTTATTCTTTATTGAGGATTTTTACTAATGTTATGCTTTAATTTTATTTTTATGTCTTTTGATTTTTATTTTTAGATAAGGAGAAGGGAAAAGAGAAGGAGAAGGAGAAAGAGGAAAGTGAAATGGAAGAGGGTGATGTAATGATAAAAGAAGAAGAGGTGAGCTTTTGATTTTATATTTAGTTATTTTATTTGAGATTTGTTTGAACCTGATTTGTATTGATTTATTTCTGATTTGTTTATAGATTTTATTTTATTTTGTTTTTATGTTATTGTGTAAGAAGATGAGAAAGAGAAAAGAGAAGAGAAATGCATTGATTATTCCTTGTTTATTGTTTTCACCTGGAGTGGTATTCCTTGACATGAGTTGCAGCAAACCTTCTGGCCAATTCTGTGCCATCCAATTCTTCCAAGATGTAAGATCCTCCTGGGTTTTGAGCTTTGATTCTGTAAGGACCATTCCATTTATTTTCAAAGAGCTTGCCAAATTGAGAGTCCAGAGATTTGTTATACACTACTACTAATTGACCTTTCTTTAGTGGCTGCCTTGATGTTTTCTTTTTGTTCCAATAATCCACAGAGTTTTTCCTGGAATCCATGAGCTGCTGGTGTGCTTGCTGCAAGATGGTATCACTGTTTTCAAGCTGCTGAGTCCTAGCCAATAAAAGATCCTGAGTTGATTCTACCTTTGACCAATCCACTCCAAAGAAGGTTTCCAATTCTAAATCAATGGGTAAGATGGGGGGCTGTCCAAGAACTAGCTCATAAGGTGAGTAACCAGTTGATCTCTTGGTGGAAATTCTGTCTGCAAATAAAACTAAAGGCAAATAATTCCTCCACTTCTTGCCTTCTTTTCCACAGAGCTTGACCAAGGTATCCTTAATTGCCTGATGTCCTCTTTCTACCATACCATTTGCTTCAGGATAATAAGGGGTGGTGACTTTGATGTTGATTCCGGATTCCAGAAGGGATTTTTGAAATTGTTGTCCAAATTCAGAGCCTCCATCCACTGTGACTGACCAAGGGGCTCCATATCTGTAAATCCAGTTGTCCAAGAACCACTGAGAGATTTTCTTTGCCTGAATCTTTTCTAGTCCAACTGCCTCTACCCATCCAGAAAGGTCATCTCTTACAATTACCAGGTACTTCCATTTGCCAGCTTTGATGTGAACTGTATCCAAACTGACTCTTCCAAAGATGGTTGCTGCTCCTGTAGGTTTCCTGGGTTCCATTGGCAATTTTGAACTCCTCTTCTGGCAAGCTTCACAAGACTGGACCCACTTGGTAACACCTCTCTTGAGACCTGGCCACCAAAATCTGAGTTTAATTCTTCTGTAGGTTTCAGCAATACCTCTGTGGCCTAAGGATTCATGAAGGGAATTGAGGATGGATTTCTGAGCTGAAGGAGAGGTGACTACTATCTGGGAGAATGGTTTGTTGATCCTGTGCAAGACTCCATTGGAAAGGAAAAAGTTGGCTGATTTGTGCAAAATTTGCTTGAATTCCAGGCTGCTGCATCCTAGAGGTTTGTTCATGGTTGAAAGGTATTCCTGGAGATGCTTCCAAATTCCTTGCTGCAAGTTACTTGCCCCCTCCCCCAACTGAGCTGATGTCCCCAGAAGCAGGCCAAAAGAAGAATGTTTAGTTCCAAATCCAGGGTGAGGTTTGATCCAGGTTTCATCTTCATCAAAGCTAGGACAATCATCTTCATCAGAATCAGGGGGTCTTCTTGAAAGTCCATCAGGTAAGGTGAAAGTTTTTCCAGGAGTGTGAACAAGGTCATAGGAGAATAACTGAATAAATCCAATCCATCTGTTCATAGGGGCATTGGGAAGTGAAGGGTTGTTGATCATTCCAATAAGGCACTGGGCATCCACTCTGAGTTGAAAATGTTGACCCCACAGTTTGGTTTGAAGTTTCTTGAGGATCTTGGCAACACCACAGAGTTCTAATTTGGATTGTGAGTACTTTGATTCCCTGGGTGAAAAGACTACTGACTCATATAACACAGGCCTATCCAATCCATCAGAATCCTGTTGAGTAAGAACAGCACCTGCAGCAATAACACTGGAGTCCACTGAGAGTTTGATTAAGCCAGCATCAGGTCCATAGTCCAATTTCTTTAGGGTGATATCAGTTCCAACAATCCTTTTAAGGTCCTCAAAGGCATCCTGGCAATCTTCAGTCCAATCCCAAGAGGAGTCCTTCCTGGTGAGTCTTCTGAGTGGAGCAGTAATGGTTGAGTAATTTTTAATGAACATTCTAACATATACACAGATACCTAGGAATCCTCTGACATCTGAAGGAGTGGTGGGAGTTGGCCAGGTTTCAATTTTGTTGAGCTTCTTGATGGATATCCTTCTGCCTTCCTTACAAACCACATGGCCAACCAGATCCAGAGCAGGTACACAGCAAGCAAATTTCTTCCCAGAGATGGTGAGTCCAGCTTCTTCAATCCTGAAAAGAATCCTTTCCAGAGTAATGGCATATTCATAGATAAATCTTCTGATCTGGGGGTTGTCCTTTAGAGTTTCTTCATTGTAGTCAGAGGTTGGTCCCTTTATACCTCCATCATCCACAAAGATTCCCATATGTTGAGGTAATTCATCCTGGAGTATCCACATCATTTGGGCCTGGTAAACTGCAACTGAATTGGTGGCTCCTTGGGGTAATCTGGTAAGTTGAAATCTTCCAAGGGGTGTTTCAAAGGTGGTCAAAGGTCTGGATTCTGGAGCTAATTCTCTTTCATCATATCCTCCCATAATATCACCTAGTCCATAGCAAGCCCTTCCAGTGAATGATTCAATGAGTTCCTCTGTCTTTAGTGGTAGTCCAGCGTCCTTAATGGTGACTTTGTTGAGTTTCTGAAGGTCATGTACAATTCTGAGCTTACCATCCTGCTTCTTTACACAAAATATAGGGCTGGAATAACTGGAAAAGGATTGTTCATAGAGGCCAGTGCTGAGTCTTTCTCTTACCAATTCTATAACCTGGTCTTTGATGGGTGCAGGGATTGGAATTGGTTTCTGTTGCCAAGGTTCATGGGGAATGACTGGAATGATATAAGGCTGTCCATAGGTGTGTTTAAGAAGGCCTCTTTCTGTTTCTACAAAATCCAAAGCACCTTGTCTAATCACAATTACCCATACCAGCAGGAGATATTCTTGAGAAGAAAGCCATCCAGGAGGTCCAAAATTGATGAGGTCCAGCCTTTCTTGAGTAATCTTGGAGGTAGGAGTGAATGGTGGAGGAAAAGGGCTTAAAGGAGTGAGGTAAGGATCTCTTGAGAGTGGTGGCCTTGATAATGGGGGATTGAGAGATAATGGCATTGGTTGGTTTACTGGTTTTATTTTTTTTAGAGTTGATTTATACTTTGCTGAATGAGTGACTACAGTTTGTTGCTTTTGGTTGTTTTCCAGGGTTGCAGTTGTAAGGGAAGGGAACTGAAAACCTGGTCTCAATCTAAAAAATTTACCAGTCCAGAATTGGAAGGTATGCTGGTTTCCCACTTCTGATTACTGGGGAGTATGATTGGAACCAAAAAAGTCTGACCAGCTGAATCCATGATTGAAAGTGCTTCTCCTCTGGCTCCATTGTAGTTGATGTTAGCTGAGACATCCATCAAGAAAGGCTTTCCAATAATCATCTGAACTGGTCCTTTGGCTACCCAGAAATGAACTGTCCTGACTACTTTCCCAATGGTTACCTCCACATCTTCAGCAATTCCAGGTATATCAGTAAGGTGACCTCCAATTCCTTTGAGCTTCATAGATTTAGCAGTGAGTACTAATCCAAGTTTATGTGCAAGAGTTTCAGGAATAATGTTGACCATAGAGCCAGTATCCAAGAGTGCTTGATGTTTCTCTCCTCCAATAGTGATGGTGATGTATCCAAGGGGGCAGGAGTAGTGAGTAGTGGGTTGCTCCTGTGCTGGTTCTTCTCCATCCTCCATGTCTGTGAAGCTTGCTGATTTGACACCATCCAATGGGACCCTTCTGTTGGTTATCTTCTTCCTGATACAGTCAGTAACTCCTGGTGATATAGCAAAGATTTCTCCAAAGGCCAACTCCATCTTTCCTGCAGTCAACATCCTACTAGCCACTTCCTCCTCAATTCCTGGGTACTCCTTGGCCAAAGTCTTTTCCAAATAGGTCTTCTTAACTGGTTTGTCCTTAGGTGCAATGGTTGAATCCTTGTCCTTATCCTGGAATCTGACTTGAGGGGAGCCTTTTGAAGTAGGGGATTTGGAAGCACTAGGAGTAGGGGGCTGTGTCATGTGAAGTAATTCCTCTGTATCCATGTCCATTAGGTCCTGTTTCTCCTTCCTGATCCTTTTGTCTGACTTAGCTGGTTCCTCCTCATCCTGATCCTTAGAGTTGTTTCTGGTCCTCTTTCCAAGGTCTGCTTCATAACTGTGGGTTTGATAATAGGCTGGGTCCTCCTCTAGTTGGCCAAAAGAAGATGTGAGCTTAGTTTTAGAGTACTCTTCCACTGGGGTTCTGATTGGTCTGCTTGGAATCCAAGGAATAACTGATTTGTCTGGAAGTCTGTAATCTCTGCCATCCTTGATAACAGCACCACTAGACATGTCCTGGGCAAGTTGAGAGCAGCTGTTGGTTCCATGGGTTTCCTGATGACAATAATAGCATTTGAATGGCCAGGTCCTAGCAGGTTTGTCCATGTGGGGAGGTAGTCCTTTGCCAGCAGTGAGGGATGCAAGTTGTTTGGTAAGGAGTTCCACTTGTTTGTCCAGAGAAATAGAAGCAGTAGGAGCAGTTCCCTGAGTAGCAGGTGTGGGTTTGAAGGTCCTAGGTGAGTTGTCCAAAGTGAATTTCTCTTCTGCCCTCCATTCAGTCCTTCTGTTGACCACTGATCTTGAGTAAACTTCCTGGTGAATGTAGGTAAGAAGAGTTTCAGTGTCTGGCAAGATATCACCTCCATCCTTTGAGGCTAGCATTTGATTGTCCCTCATCAAGCTCCTAGTAACTCTTTGATCCAGATCCTTGTGAAGAGTTTCCAAAAGAATGTGTCTGAATTCCTCCAGGCTGGTACTGTACCCCATTCTTACCAAGTAGTGAGTGATGGTTTCAAACTTGTTTCTGAATGTGTTGAAGGTTTCCAAGGTGCTGATTCCTCCATCCTGGGCAGATTTGTAGACTAGTTTCCTGAGATCCTCCCTGGTATATATGACCAATGGCTGAGAAGTTCCAAACCTGGTGAGTAGCTGTTTCTTCAGGGTTTCCCAATCCAAGTTTTCATGGCCTGACATGTCTTCCACTTCATCCTTAAGGTCCAACCCTTTGATAAAAGCAATGATTTGTCCAGCCAGTTCCTTAGAGTTAGCACCATCATCTCTTCCAGCACTTTCATACCTTCTAATGAACTTCTCCACAGGCATGTTGGTTCCATCAAAGAAGAGCTCTTTGTCCATGGGTTTGATCTTTACTCCTCTGCTGACAGGATCCTCATACCTAGGCATAGCTGGTTCCCTATTTAAAAAGTGAGTGTTGGACCTGGTAGAGTGTGTTGAGTCATCCCTTTGGCGCTGGAACCTGGGAAAGCGGGGTGGTGGTGCATTTAAATCTTCTGAATCTTCTGAAAGCTGATTGGTATCTCTATATCCTGTGTATCTAGGGATACTGGAAGTCTGAGGTCCAGGTGGAGGTCTGTAAGAACTGGAGTTGACTTGTGGAGTAGAAGAACCCTGGGGATCTGGAGCATTGGAAGAAGGTTGATAACCTGGATCATTGGGAGGAACTTGAGTCTGACCAGTGTTGGAAGTGGTGGAGTCCTGAACTGCAGCATTACTGGATGGATCCACTGGAGGGTAAAGACTGGGAGCAACATTGGTGTTGGGAGATCCTTGGGCAGACATGATTGAAGCAGATAAGTTGACTCTAAATCTGAAGGGTGTTGAAGGTTGATAGTGGAGATGCTGATAGTGTTACTGTTGGTTGAAGTTGATTCTAAAAGCAGGGAGTTGATTTGTAAAGAAAGGAGTATGAGGAGTGTAGGTGAAGTAGTATGTAGCTGATGGTAAGAGTGTTACTAGAGCTGAAGATATCTGAAGTATAGAAAAGCCACTGTTGGGACACCACTTGTGGAACTACTCAAGGGGGAGAATAGAGCTTGGAAGTGAAATGGATAGCAACACTAGTACTAATGTAAGCTATGCAAGGGTGCTGATGAGGCTGCCTTCCTGACTAATGCTGAGGGGATGAGAGTAACACTAAGAAAAAGAAGAAAAAGGTGTGGCTGATTTCTGCTTGATCTTAGGAGCTAGTACTATGAGCTTTAACTACTGACTACTGAGGGTAAGAGAGTTGGAGGAGTGATGAGGGTGGGCACTTATAATTTCTGTATCTAAAATTATCTATAAATTCTGCATAAGGTACAAGTGAGGGGGGAAAGACAGTTCTTATATGAAGGAAGGATGAGCACAGACAATAAGGAGTTCTGGCTATGAGAATGAAGGTTGTACAAATGAGGAAGAGTGATGTGAACATAGTAACAGTATGTAATGATGAGCAATGCTGAAAGGGGAATGCTGGTTATGGGAATAAAAGAATGTACTAATGGGGAAGAGTGATGAGAACATAGTAACAACTTGTAATGATGAGCACTACTGAAAGAGGTAAGCACAGATCCAATGATGTAATGTGTACAATAGGCATAGTACATAATGAGAAATGTATGTAAAGGGTTTAGTATGTGAGAATAAATATGTAAAAGGAATTTACTGTAATGATTCAAGTAGTTTACTAATAAAATGAGTATTGTAACTAATGAAGAATGTAGGTTGTCTGTAAGTCTTATATCCTTTATAACTACTGGACCATTGAAGATAAGGGGGTACTATGTATGAGTGACTATAGGTAAAATTTGGCGTAGAATCTGAATATGCAATAATAATGAGGTATTTGTGAATGGTTATGGGGAAATGGGCAATGTAATGATGAATATATGTAAAGAAAAGCAGTAAAAATACTACTTATGGTTTGGAATGGAGCACCACAACGTTACTTAGTAAACCTATCCCCCTCCGTGTAGCCACTAATGGCCCCCCTTGTTTCATTACAGCAAAGGGAACGCTAACTTTTCCGGGGGCAAGTTCAACCCCTACACTGATTCATGAAGTTCTGTACTGCCCTCATGCAGCGCACACGCTCATTTCACCGGCAGTGTTTTGATTGGCTGGATTTTCCCTCTCTTTTCAAGCTGACTCCTTTTACATATCTCATGTTTGCCACTTCTGGACTCGCTCAACCCTCAACCCCATTTCTAGGAAATGGGATCTCCCGGCTCCGTTACACTCTTTTGTTTCTTCTCATTCTTCTATGTCTCCTTCCTCCGTTGTTCCTGCGACCAGCGCTATTGTGTCTCGTCCAAATCCTGTCGCTACTCAAACTGTCACTCATTTTCCGCCCATTGTTATGCCTTCTCTGTCTGTCGCACCGCCTTTCTCTCAGCAATATTGTCCTGTTTTGTCGGCTGTATCACCTGTTGAAGTATCTGCTGTAACCGTGAAGAAAGAATTTGTTCCCTTCAAATATTCTGTCCCTGTTGCAACCTCTCGACCTTTTGAAATGCCACATTTAACTGCGGATGAATCTCTGCTCCTTCACGTCCATAGACATTTTAGACACGCAAGTCTCAGGACTATCTGGCGAATGATGATGCTCGGTGTGGCCTTAGGCCTCCCTAGGACACTTCCCCAAGGGGACATTCAGTGTCCTTCCTGCATGATCTCAAAGAGCGTGAACTGGAATACTTTGACCTTGGATCGACGCGATTTTCAGCCCATGGATGCATGGAACGTTGACCTAGTTGGGCCTTTTGAGCTTCCGGCACTTGGCGGCAGTTCATATGTTATAACAATCCGCGATATTGGTTCCGGTTACACTGAAGTAAAGGTGTTGTTCAAGAAAAGTGAGGCTTGTGGCGTACTCCAAGACACCATATTACGTCTTGAGCGCCGTACGGGTCGTTGTTTGAAAATCCTACGTTCTGATAATGGCGGGGAGTTCAACAGCAAAGTCCTTGGCAATTTCTTGGCAGCAAAAGGTATCACCACTGAGCAGTCTGTTGCGTACCATCACTACCAGAATGGCACCATTGAGTGCTTCAATTGTACTCTCCAAGACATGGGCCATACTATTCTCTTGGACAGCACGCTCCCCAAAGAATTCTGGGGCTTGGCTTTTGTATGGGCCTGTCATACACTCAATTGCATCCCTAACGCGGCCAGTGGTGAGATGACACCCTTCAAACGTTTTTTTCGGCATCAAACCAAACGTAGATTGCCTCCGTCCGTTTGTTTAATTAGCTTTTGTTGAGGGGGACCAGGTGGACTGAAACTCAGAGGGCTACCGGGATCACGAGGGGCTTGACCGTGAAATATAAGGATAGATTTCAGTGGGGAAAAGCTAGAGAGTGAGAGGCCGGTAAAGGAGTACATCTGGGCTACTTAGTAGAAGCATAACTAGCTATAAGCATACAAGGAGTACATACGGGCTACTTAATCTTAACATCCCCCCTTGCTGATAACTAAGTTATATTTTCAGTATCATAACAGTAATAAAAATTTGGAAATTGTTTCTCTACAAGTTTGAATAGACTAGTAAAGATAGAATTCCCGTTCAGTAGGCTGGTGATAAGCGTACTAAGAAAAAAATAGGGTGATAGTTAATTGAGGATCAGTTACTCGTAGATTACGTCGACTTCGTTTTCGTTGTCGTAAGAACCTGATTCATAACCGCCCAGCTTGACGGCGGTGGCGGCGCCAGCTTTTGTTTTTCCGAAGTTCTTTGGTTTCGGACACTCGTTGGATCGATGTCCACATTTGCCGCAGTTTGAGCAGGCGACACGTTTGTTATAGGCGGCAGAGGCAGAGGCTAGATCGGTGGTCCTGTTGCCGTTTAAGCTGACTTCGTGGGCTTCCATAGCTCCGATGACGTCGTCGAGGGACATTTCCGTTGCTGTGTAGACGATGGCATCCCAAACGTTTGACCAAGAAGAGTCGAGTCCTCCAACGAGACAATCGGCAATTTGACAATCGGTTGGGAGTTCTTCAACCGTCAAGAGATCGTCGGCAGCTACCCGAACATGACCGATCCACAGAGCAATAGGCTCATTCGGGTTGTGACGAGCGTTCCAAAATGCTTCGTGGAGACGCATACGCCGGGCCCTAGTGTTTTTCTCGTAGGCGTTGACAATGGTTGAGAAAAGCCGAGAGGCAGGTTTAACCTTGCGATATCGTTGGGAAAGCGGGTCGGACAGGGTTAGCCGGATTGTATGACAGGCTAGATCCAAGAGTGAATCCCAATCGGAGGCTATGTAGCCTTTGGCGAAGTCGGCCGAACGGATTGCCGAGGTGTCCTGTTTAGTATCTTCTTTAGGACGAGGTAGAGTGCCTTTGACGATGTCGAGCGTGTTCTGCATACCCAGGACGCCTTCGAGTCGATCGCGCCATCAAGGAAAAATGGACTCCGTGCCGTTCAAGGTTGCAATCAATGCGAGGATGGAGGAAACATTGTGAACTTGGCAGAGGTTGGACATGCTGGTTGAGACAATCAAAGATGTAATTGGATGATTAGAAATTCGGTCGAAGGCCAGCGGCGAGTTGATGTTCTGATTCCGAGAGGATGAAGACGAGCGGTCGAAGCAATGTTATCGAGCGAGACTAGGAGGGTCTCATAACCTGTTGAGGGGGACCAGGTGGACTGAAACTCAGAGGGCTACCGGGATCACGAGGGGCTTGACCGTGAAATATAAGGATAGATTTCAGTGGGGAAAAGCTAGAGAGCGAGAGGCCAGTAAAGGAGTACATCTGGGCTACTTAGTAGAAGCATAACTAACTATAAGCATACAAGGAGTACATACGGGCTACTTAATCTTAAAAGCTTTCGTCCACGTACCTGCAGAAAAACAACAAAAACTGGACGACCGTGCATTACAAGGTTATGCTGTTTTTTACCTTCCCGGATCAAAAGGTTGGGGTTTTTTGGTCCCTGATCTCGGATCTTATTGCCATTCGGCGGTTGCTACATTTCCCGATTTTCCAAGCTCTATTTTGTCGTCCCCGAGTTTCTCATTCGCCAATACCCTCATTTTGCAACTGGGAAGTTTTGAAGATGAGGAGCTTGTTCAGTCGCAAGACGAAATGGTTGATTTTATCTGTAACTCCATCCTGGAAATCCTGGACCCATCGGTTCCTACGACCTTTAAACAATTGGCAAAGGATGTAGACAGTAAGAAATGGCTCGAGGCCATCCAGGAAGAACTATCCAATCTTCATCGACTAGGGGTTTGGTCTACTAAACCGGTTCCAAAAGGTACTAAAATACTTTGTGCTAAATGGGTATTTGCCAGAAAACTTTTGGCGACTGGCGTTGTAATCTGCTTCAAAGCCCGGTACGTGGCAAAAGTTTTTGCGCAGGTTGAAGGAGAGCACTTCAACGGCACGTTTGCACCTATGGCGACTTTTGTCTCTATGCGCCTTGTGTTGTTGATTGCGGCCATGAATGGTTGGCCAGTTCATACTTTTGATTTTGTAGCCGCCTACATTAACTCGCCTATCAATAAGGAGGTCTGGTCGCCCCTCCTGATGGTCTTGAAGTTGCTGCCGGGCACGCCTGTCTACTGCACAAGGCTCTTTATGGTACCTGCCAGGTGGCGCGCTGCTGGTGGCAGCACCTGTTGGCGACTCTTGGCAGGCTTGGGTATGAAAGTTCTCAGTTCAATAGCAGCGTCTATGTCCTCCGCAAACGTGACGGTCCTTCTGTTATATGGATACACGTGGACAATGGGATTGTCACGGGTTCCTCTTCTCAGATCCTGCGGGACCTGGAGTTGGCTCTCTCGGACATTTTGGAAATTAAGTGGTTGTCTTCGCTCTCCAACATTGTTGGGCTCAAAGTAGCTCGGGATTCATCTGGTTTCAGTCTTGGGCAACCTAAGCTTGTATCTAAGTTAATTTCTTTACACCGGTGTGGTATGCTTTATGGTTGCCCATCTAAGCCCATTTCAAAATTTCCTTTTTTCTCATATGTACACTCTCAAATTGACCAATATGGCGGCACCACTGGATTCTACGGCCAAAACTACACAGGACACCATGAACAACACACCTTACACCCCTCTGGATCAGAAGATACAACCCCTTCAAGACACCATCAGCCAGTTTCACACACACAAACACCATACTCAGGTCATGTAATCCGTTACATGAACCACACTTACCCAGGACATGTAATCCGTTACATGGACCACCCTGACAGCTTGTCTAAACCTTTACATATACTTTACCTCATCAGCTGCACTCATTTCATTGTGCTTTGCACATATCATGCAGTGTCATGCAGTGTTATGCACACTTGATGCAGGCTTATGCAGTCTTATGCAGGTGCATGCAGACTAGTGTAATAGGGGCTGCAGTCTGACAGTTGACAGATGACATCATGCAGGTGTCAAGATAGCAAAAACCCCTCATGCAGCTTGCAGATGACATCATTTGACAGGCCAGGCCAGCTAAAATATCTCACCTCCTATTCCTCATTAGCTAAATTCCCTCATATGACATCATGACCTCATGTGACCTGTCAACCACCATTGAAAATACCTCATTGTAGTCTTCAGGGCAGCTAAAACCCCTCATTCTCTTGTTCCCCTGGAGCTCAAATGTCTCACTCTTTTCTATTTAAGGAGGCTCTCCTCCCCCCAGTGTAGAGCGAGTAAAAGGAATAGTGCGGACAGGGGGAATCGAACCCGCATCTCCCCGATGCATGCTGGGTTGCTCTACCGTTGAGCTATATCCACAGGTGTGAGGTGTACCAACATATACTACCTCTACACACCCCCTGTACACCTACACCAGTGACAGAGCCCACTAATCCTCCCAGAGGCTCATCCCAGGTACGCAGCTGCCTATAGCGCTGGGCTCATAACCTGTAGAGCGAGTAAAAGGAATAGTGCGGACAGGGGGAATCGAACCCGCATCTCCCCGATGCATGCTGGGTTGCTCTACCGTTGAGCTATATCCACAGGTGTGAGGTGTACCAACCAGTGTACCTTAACTGGAAAAAGCTCGTTCATCGTGTCTTCAAATTGGCAAAAGTGAGTCATGTCCTCACTTCAGTCAACCCTGTCCGTCGACCAACCACGTGGGAAGAGGACAACAATCTCGTCTGCGCCATTCTGGTCCAGATAGTCGACGAATCAAACCTACGCCATCTTGCTGACGAGGACAACGCCGCAGAGATCTGGGATGACCTGTCGAGGGCCCACCAAGACTCCTTGTCTGGGGGCCGCGTCTACTGGATCCGCAAACTCCTCAACACCAAAATGGAAGGCGACGATATTCATGCCCACATTAAATCGCTGGCAAAGGCGTACAAGCGGCTGGATTCTCTAGTCACTCCCGAAAAACCACTTACCCCTGAGGACGTCCACAATGCCGCCCTCCTAAGCTCCACTGCGTATCGGGTCTCATGAACCAGGAAGGAGTCAAGACTGAAACAATAGTCTCTTCTCTGAAAAACGAAGCCATTCGCCGCGAGTCCCAAGGCGAAACATATCTGTCTCGTCCACGAAGGCGATGACTACTAAACCGAAAGGCTCCCCTACCGGCCCTAAAGGAACCCACACCAATCCCGCAAAGAAACCTCGGCGATGTCCCCTTTGCAACTGCGATTCTCATGATCTTAATTCGTGTAACAACACACGAAAACTAATCGCAGAGCATAAGGCAGCGCAGAAGGCTTGCTGGGAAGCCAACCAACAAGAAAAGCCAAGCACCTCTGGTGAACCGGCAGGACTTCCGCAGCAACCCTTGGCCAGTCTTCTCACAGGTACGACAAAGATGGAGACTCGGACTATTCCGGCTTGGAGCTAGAATTCACGGCAGGAAACGCAGTGGCCTCGTTGTCTGCCTCATCCAACCCAATCCAAGGAGGCAATGTGAACATTGATTCTGGCTGCTCTATGTCGATGACACCGGATGGAGGCGCTCTCACCGATCTGAAGTTGGATCGTACTCTGGTTCGACTGGCCGATCACTCAGTCGTCAAAGCAATGCACCAAGGCCTAGCCCATCTCTCCATTGAAGGAAGCAAACCCATCAAGACTCTGGTCGTGCCAGCACTACACAAACCGTTACTGTTGGTCGCAGGGCTATGCAATGAGGGTCTTACCGTGGTCTTCACCAAGTCCTCATGCGATTTCTATCCCACCAAAGACACTTGGGTTATAGGTTTGCTTGCCGGAAGAGGATACCAACGGGGTAACCTATGCTACCTGCCGTCCGAGCCTGTGAGCTCATATTCCTCTTTGTCGTTTCCTACTCCCTCTTTTGATTGGTCCCTTCTTGGTTATCACAACCATTTCTCTCACATCGGTCTCAAACCTCTGAAACATCTACTGAAAACAAATCGCATCTCTCCATCAGTTATGAATGAAATCGATGTCCAGAACTGTCCGATTTGTGTTCAAGCTAAAATGCCTCGAAGGTCGTTCAAGTCACGCTCTTCTCATCGCGCAACTACTCCCGGCCAACTCATCCACCAGACATTGGCTCATACAAGGTAAAGTCCCGCAAGGGCTATCCTTATTTCGTCACATTCATCAATGATTGTTCCAAGTTCCTTGTTGTCTATCCCATGAAATCAAAAAGCAATGTTTTTGCATGTTTCAAGCTTTTTCATGCCTTCTTTTAGAAGGATGGAGTCCACAAAATCTTAGCGCTCCGCTCCGACAACGGTGGAGAATACGTTTCCACCAAATTTGGCTCTTATCTCTCCTCAGCTGGAATCAGGCATGAACCCGGTCCACCCCACTCACCAGAACTCAACGGAGTAGCCAAACGAACAAACCAAACCATAAGCAATCTAGTGCAATCATCTCTTCTCAGCTTGAATCTACCCAAATCCTTCTGGGCAGATGCACTTCGCCATACGCTATTCGCATACAACTCCTACCCCTGCAACACACCGATGGGATTCACCTCACCAAACTCTATTCTCAATGCACCTTCTGTCAATCTAAGCAGTCTACATCCTTTCGGCTGCTTGGTCTGGTACAAAGTACCAGAAGCCAACAGAAAGAAACTCAATCAGAAAGGATGATCCTCAATCCTTCTGTCCTACCTCTCCAATGGCCACAGCTTTTGACTTTGGGACCTGGAAAAACGGTCCGTGATAAAATCCCAAGATGTTATTTTTGACGATACCGTCTTCCCCTACGAGTCAAAGCTAAACGTCTCCCCTCCCCCTATGTCGGTAGAAGTTCCCTGGCCATCGAACTCAGGTCTGGAAACTCCTCAACTTCTTGGTGTTCCTCAAACTCAGGTAGATCAGGAACCTTCTCAACCTCCGGTTACTCCTCGCACCCCATCAACACTCGCCATCCTAAACACTCAACAAAATAGCCCACCCCCACCAGATCTGCCTCTAGACATCCCTCTGAAGCAGAGATTCAATCAACGACTCACGGCCTCGATGCACGCGCCAGGAAATGCTCCTCGAGTTCCAATTGGAATCTCGTCCAACTCTGACCAATCCCCACCACACTCCCCTTCAGTGGATTCCTCTCCCGACGTGTCTGTCATTTCCCTGCCGGATCTCTCTCCTCCTTGAAGACTCCCCTTACCATCTCCAAAGAGCTCCGCCTCGCCCTCTCCACACAGGTCCCCTTCTCCGTCTCCCCCCGCAGTCAAGTCCCCAACGCCTTCTCCGCCAGCACCCTCTTCGCCTTCTTCCCCCAAAGTCCACCCACCATTGCCGCCACCAGCTTCTCCTCCTTGCCGCCGTTCGGGGCGAGATTGTAAACTCACTCAACGTTACGGCAACTGGGCTAACTCAGCGTCCGCCGACCCAGATATGGATACACCTAAAACCTGGAAACAGGTACTGAAATCGCCAAACAAAGAACGGTGGCTCATGGCCGCGAACAATGAGTTTGCCTCCCTACTCAGGATGCAAACATGGAATTTAGTCCCACGCCCGGCAAAGAGAAGAGTAATCAAGTCAAAGTGGGTCTTCAAGGTGAAGCGCCGCACCAATCATAGTATTCAAAAACTCAAGGCCAGGCTGGTGGCCATGGGGTACTCACAAATACAAGTCCTCGACTACGACGAGGTTTTCTCTCCTATGCTTTGATTGGAAACTCTCAGACTCATCTTCACTTTGCTAGGCAGTCGCAGGTGGAAAGGGCGACAAGTGGATTTTAAGACCGCCTTTCTTAACGGTCACCTTGATTCCCCCGTTGTGGTGGCCCCTCTCGTGGCCAGCTATTCAGGAGCATCACCGCCGCCAGCAGGATCATCAAGACTCAAGTTTATTTTCACTTCCCAAGACTCAATTTCCACGCTGGGGTGGACAGAAATCCGTCATTGGGTCCCGCGACTCAATGAAAGTTGATTAGGTAATCCGTCATTGGGTCCCGCGACTCAATGAAAGTTGATTAGGTAATCCGACATTGGGTCTTGCGACTCAATGAAAGTTATGGTGCAGTCCCGACTCCCCAGGCCTCAAGATCTCTTCTCATCACATTTCCACCTTCAACTGGCTCCCCTATCTCTCCTTTTCCTTCTGTCCATTTTCCCATCTCCCTTCCTTCTCAGTTCCCCATGCCTCTTCAGCTTTCTTGGTCCTAACACAGCGCCTGATGTGGGTTTATTTCCTTGTTTGTTTCTGATTTCTTTCTCTTCTGTTTGTTCTGCCTGTCTTGAGTGTTTTCTGTTTTCTCTTTCCTCTTTTTATTTTCCTCCCTCTGGTTCTTTTCTTCCTGACTCATCACGCTGTGTTTTCCTTAATTTTCCCTTGTGTTGTTTCCTTTCTTCTTTTTTATCTTGTTTGTTGTGAGTGTGTGCGCGTGTAGCGCGCGGAGGATGTGATGAAATGTATGTGACATGTCGCCCGGAGTCCAAGTTCAGCTCGAACTTGGATGATGGGTGGCCATGGCATTCTGATCCCCAGAATACGGTCCATCATCAGAGCTTAGAGATCCGATCTTCAGAGTCCAAACCTTCGAGCTCCGCTCGCCGAATCATCAGCATCAGAGTTTTCTAGATCCCCTTCCTTCCTCTTCCTTAAGATCACATTTCCCTTTCCCTCCAAACAAACAACCGCCGCCGCGGATCCAAAACCCCGGCGAACATCTCAAAACCACCCAACCACACAGCTATCTTGAATCCTTTCAGCGCTCATCCCTACGGACCACCCACCACAAGGGCAGCCTAAACCGCACCTTCCCCTCACACGACTGCCTCCGCTTGTACGGACAGGAGTCCCTCACCGTGTACATGGAACAACCACCCGGCTTTGAGGATCCCACACATCCTGATTGGGTGTGTGAGGTCAGTTGCTTGCTGTATTGCCTCAAGCAATCGCCAAGGCACTGGAATATCGAGCTACACAAAGCGTTAATTGAAATCGGCTGGTCAAACTCAACATACAATCCTACACTCTACTTCAAGATCATGAACAACAAACTAGTTGCCGCGCTCACCACACACGTGGACGACCTAGCAATAGTTGGCGAGCCTGTGGTAGTCGATTCTATCATTGCGGCCTTGGGCGAGTGTTTCAAGATAGGAGCCAATGAGGAACTCAACCACTTCCTTTCTCTCAAGATTACCAGGGACTACTCAAACCGACATGTTTTCCTGAACCAATCTCATTATATCAAGGAACTCTGCGACCGCTTTCTTGGTGGTCAGTTCACCACGGTCTCCACTCCCACTGACTCCACCTTCAAAGACCTCGGCAAGCGTCAAGAATCAGACCTGGCCTTGCCGGGGCCATACCCTCAGCTCATCGGCTCTCTATTGTGGGTTTCACAATGCACAAGGCCAGATATAGCGTTCGCTGCTAATTGCCTTTCTCAACATCTCCGGGACCCCTTGTCTGATCACTGGAAAGCCGGTATTTGGGTCCTCAACTATATCATCTCGACAAAGTCCTTGAAACTTTGCCTTGGTGGGGACCTCACCTGTGCCGGCTACTCGGATTTGGATTGGGCTGAGGATTGCAATGATTGTCGGTCAACTTCAGCTTACACTTACCGAGTTGGAGACGGCGCTATCTCTTGGAAGTCCCGCAAACAAGCCACAGTATCCCTATCCAGCATGGAGGCCGAATACAAGGCTCTTTCAGACTCCTGCAAAGAGGGTCTTTGGCTACGACACCTTCTCACCAAGCTTCACCTCCGCCCAGACACCGCAATTCCAATACATGTTGACAACGAGGGCACTGAAGCACTTGCCAAGAACCCCAAGCATCACGCCCGCACCAAGCACATTGTCAGGCTACGTGATTCCAAGGACAAACCCTTCTAGCTACACGTGGTGCAAGAATAAGATAAAAGAGTATAAAACTCTAAGACAAAAGTATAAGGGATAATTCCAATGGATATATTGGTAATTATGGCGTAAAATATATGAAAAAATGGCGTAATTATATTAATAAAATTAATATAATTAAATAAAGAGGGGCCTGATAAAATCAGGGGTGTTTAATCCCTCAAAAGCAAACACTGGGGCCTGTAAACAGGTGTGGTTTAAATCCCAGGAAGGAATGGCAAAGAATCTCAAGAGAAAGGGGTTTGAACTTACTAGTAAAAAGCCCTTAAAGTCTTGAGGTTCTTCTGGGTAGAAACTTGGCAGTTGAAAGCGCTTGAAGAGGTTGATTCTGAAGGCTTGGTGGACACTGGGCAGTTTCTGGCGACAAAATGAGGCTAAAAACAACTACTAAGGGAATTACCAGGCTAGAAACAGGCTATTGAGCACGTGTTGAAGGCGGGTAAATTCAAGTAGGTATGTAAAAGCGTGAGGAAAAGCCTTTGGGGCGGCCAGAGGGCCCTTTAAATACCCGTGGCAGCTCTCTGGGGCGCCTGGGGGAGCTACAGGACCACTGGCCAACTTGTGGGCGCTTTTTGGCCAGGCTGTTGATGCTACAAGGGCTAATTCTTCTTTGGGAAGATGTACTAGCCTATTTGGGGCGCCTTCAGGCGAATTTCCATCCTGGCTGATGGCGCCATAGAAGCTAGTCTTCTTTGGGAATATGTACTGGCCATTTGTGGGCGCCTACAGTTCAGGATTCCCTCATCCAGGCAGATGAGCTGTTACGTGTCTCATATTTATTCAAATGGGCCACAGTGCTTCCCAATTGGTCTGTACTGTGTATGCATTAGGTATTGAATTGTTTTAATGCGGCAGGAATATTCTGTTTGCATCCATGTGACATCATTACATATGTACAGCTTATGTAATGTGTGTAGTGTTTCACGTGGAGGGGCAGAATTGATGTCATTACTTCCCTGGTGGGCGTGCTGTAATGTACAGGTAGCCCTTTTGGGGTTTCATTCATTTTTAGAGCTCTGGGCTGTCTTCAGGTGTAGCGCGCAGCCCGCGGGTTTAGAGTTAACTCAACCTAAGTTGGGCTATCTTCTAAACTTAACATAACACTTCAGTTTTGTGGCTATTGAAGTGTTATAAGCATATGTACATATGTATACAAGCATAAAGGTTGCTCAATTCAAAGATACCTTGTAAATTCTTAATTGGGTGATTACACAATGAGGCAGTGAGAATTAAGGGTACCTCTGAGTGGGGTACCCTAGGTTTATTTAGGTGTAGATTAAGAATATAAAATAATATTCAGATTTTTACTTATGTAAGAGACAGTAATGATGTCTTAATTATTTTTATGTTTTTATTTTATGGTATTACATGTGTAAGAGTGTAATAATATCTCTTTCATATGTAATACTACTTTTTATTTTTATGTTACGGTGGCTCTGCTATAGTAGCCAGCTGACACACATCCACGCCAGATACCACTTCATCCAGGAGTGCATGCGCGATGCTGAAATCTCTCTGCTTCATGTCTCAACCAAAGATATGTTGGCTGATATGCTTACCAAGCCGCTGGCCCGCGTTGCGCTCAAAAAACACAGGCAAATGTTTGGCATTGTTGAGTAGTTCCTCTCCCTTCCCTCCCGTTCTGACTTCTGCCCTCTCTCCTTGAATTCTTCTGTCCTTCCTCTTTCTGTCTCCTTCTTGTCCTGATCACTACAACTCTTCCTCGAACTTATTTTCCCCACTACATTTCTTTCATTCTTTTCTTTTTTTTTTCTCTTCATTCCATGTGGTCAGCAAGGGGGGGTGTTGAGTATTATACTCAGGTTTTGTTTCTTTGTTATGCTTCTCACATTTCACTCATCTAGTCATTTCACAACCATGTCACACGTTGTATGTAGACTACCTGAGGCAGCAGGCGTGGAAGGATCCCTTTCATCATCCTTCCACGAACCTTGAACAACGCCCTGCATCGTGCCTGCTGTTCTCAGGTAGGTTTAGTTTCTTCTTTCTTTCTTCTCTCTTCTCCTGTTCTCTTGTCTCTTTTCCACATTGATGTTCTAGTCTAACATGCAATTATTATCCTTCCATGAACCTCGAACACCGCCCCGCATCGTGCCTGCTGTTCTCAGTTCACCTCATCACGTTTCTCCAAATGTCCCGGTACCAAACACTGGAAATGTCTTCAGCACCTTGTGAATTATGTCGCGGCAACTAGAGACCAACAGTTACTGCTCAAGCCAAAACCCGCTAGTCCACGACTTGTATGCTTCGCGGACGCCAATTGGGGGGGAGAATTTTCCCGCTCTAAAGAATGTCAAAGTAGAACCAGGTACCTGTTGGAACACCGGTATCCGGGTGTTTTTTCCACAAAACTGGCACCCGGCACCGCACCCGGCACCGCCTGGCGGGTACCAGCGGTACATAAGCCAAGTACCACGGGTACCACAAGGGCTTTTTTTTCATATTGCTCTGCACACTTACAATTTTTTATACTTTGCTAACTATTTATTTACTATTCTCATATAATTGGAACTTTCTACGGCAGGCATACATATCAAAAAAATAAATCAAGCAACATTTTTTTTTTTTGTTTTAGGCATAGATCAATTGTTGTCCAACTCAATCACTTTCCTTTTGTTTTTCTTCCCGCTCTTCTTTGCATCAACCATTCCATCTTTCAATGAGGCCAACACACCATCTTTTATCATGTTATTTTTTGAATAAAATGCCACGTTCATCCCTCAACTTATTGAGAGGGGTGCAAGTCGGTGACGCTTTGACAAAACATAATCTTGACCAAAGCTAAATGCTCGCTCAACATCAACGGATGTTGCTACAAAATTAAGTACAAGAGAGAGTTATTATATTTAGAAAAACCAGAATTTTGATCATGTTTGACTTACCTGGACAACTTAGAACATCCAGCGCCATATCTACAAGGCCACCATGCATGTAACCAGCACGCTTCTGTTTCATCCACCACTTGAGAGGGTTGACTGGCTCGCTGCCATCCAGAATGAGACCTCCGGCAAGCCAGATATCAAATGCATCAGTCGAGCCATTTCCCCCTTGTGCAGCCGCAGCGTTTCCCAGTCCTGCAAGCATACTAGTCTTGGGCTTTTGATAGATAAATAGAAATATTACAGTCAGATTTATACTGGTGTTTATTCATGTAAAAACCGGTGAATTACCTTGGAGGAGGAAGTTGGGGCAGTTGGGAGAATCAACGGCTGTTTGGGCTTATAAAAGGTTGTCCACATTTCCCGGGCTAGGCGGATAGCTTCAGCAATCCAGTTGGGCTCACAATTAGCCAACTTGAAATACTCGTCCTTAAACGACAGGTGCAATACTGTAAAATAAATTTGGTTAGTAAGTGAAAAAAAGCGTTGAAATCAAGAGAATTGTATTTACAAATAGAAATCCTGTAGAGAGGAGAAGCGTCAGTTAAGCTATAGTATTTGTTAGTTATCCTTAATCCATATCTGCAGGCGTTCCTGAGTGCCGGAGGGTATTTTAAATCACTGATAACGGTTGATAAGTTCTTGGTAATTTGGTCAATGTAGACTACAATGTTCAATAGGCGAGACAATCCGGCGGTGGATACTTGAAGCGTTAGCTCCTCAAAAATGTCAAGGACGTGGGCTAAATCTTGTGCTAAGTCAATATCAGACTTATCCAAGTGATACTTGCGCTTGATACCGTGTTGCTTATGCCGCTGCCAGTCAAAGATTTGAGGATCCCAGAATGACAGTCAGTAATCTCAATTTGATTCCAGGGTTGATTGAATAAGAAGGACTGACATTGCAGCATCGCAGCGAATGATGCTTTTGAGTTGAGCAAATGTTGAGTTCCCCCAAGTACGTACATCCCTTTCCACACTATGAGGAGTCTGACACTCGCTCTTTTGACAAATTGTGACAAACTCCGCCTTTGAATTTGGAGAGAACCGCAAATTTTTAGCAACAGCACAAAACTGTAGAAATAAAATGGTAAGTTTAATTGAAGAAAGACTTTTTCAGACTGTAAAGAAAATTACCTTTTCAAGTGTGAGTTTACATCCTTCGGTTGTATAGTTATCTCCTTCTTTCTCTTCACTGGCTTGTTCAATTTCAGCTTCGCTGAGAGAGTCGCCGTCGTCGTCTTCTTGTCTGCGAAATGATTCGTCATTGCTCTCTTCATCCTCTTCATCTGTGAAGTGGGTAGAAATGTTGCCCCGGGGGAGACTAGAGCAGCATCCAAAACATGAATTAATAAAGAAATCAGCCCCAGGAGGAATGAGAATTGCCCTTACAGTCTGATTTGTTCCTCGGTGTCATTGTATTCAAATTCTTCCTCATCTGAGTCAAGATTGGCAATATTTGAGCTTCCTACATGAGCAGTTTTTTTCTTATCCTTATTTCCAAACGGCCGGAGAATTGCCTGCGCTATCAGGTTGGGGATATGGGCGAAACAGCAAATCCATTGTGGCTTGCCCCAAAAACGTGGCCACTTTAATTTCTTGATCTCCCTCACCATGACTTCATTATTCTTAGCGTTGTCGCTCACAAGATCACAGATCTAATATCAAAATGGTTTGTCAGTATTAAAGAAAGGAAAAAAGGCCCGGCAATTGGATGATGAACAAAAAAAGGTCACTGGCCTTGTCCTGAATCCCAAATTTCTCCACAACTAACCAAACAGTATTGGCCAAATACTCACTGGTGTGGCTATGAGAAAGCCAAGCAAAGTCTAGTGGCATAGCCTCTAGTTTCATATCAGATTTCTCATCCTCTACTAATCAATAGATTACCGCGCCCAAGATATCAAAGCCATTTGGTGACTGCCAGGCGTCTACTCCAATGTATAACGCTCCTTGGTGCTCCTATACATATAAAATATTAAAATATGAACAAGACTAAAAAGATAAGATATTCAAAAACTGGACTCACTTTCAAAACAGTGCAGTAGTTGTGTTGGATTGCCAAGTAGAGAAAGTGGATATCCTTTGAGATATCGTGCGGTCTTGGTAAATTCTTTACCACTGTTGGATTGAGAATTGCCTTGTGGCTAGCATCTACAAGCGCTGAAAACGGCCGAGCGGCTTCAGCGCACCATATTGCACAGAGTTGTGGGACCTAGAAGAATATCAAAAGTTAATTTCATGATCTCAAGACATAGAAATTTGGGCTTACCTCCTTTGGTTGGATTTCACCTGTGCCTGTAATGCCTAGAGAAGCCAACAATTTAGTGGATTTAGCATCCTGGTGTTTGCGCAAGCAGATCAAGGCATGTTTGTTCAGATTGCTGCAAGATGAATCCCTGGTCGGACAATTGATCTTCGTGCCACATCTGATGCTGAATGTCAGTCCAAACCAAAGAGACCTTTAGATATAAATAAAATATACACTTACAATTTGCATGGATAGGCAATCATGCGCCTGCTGTGCTTGTTGAGTTGATTGGAAAGCTGGGGTATGTCATAAAATTCATAGCTTGTGCTCGCTCCATTTCTTGCGAGCTTCTGAGCGCGTCCTATATCAATATGATATTTGGTGTGAGCTGGTTAAGATACAATGGATAAGTTTTTTGCACTCACGTAGCTCTTCCTTGTTGGTGGGTTTTTGACTTGCGGAAGGTGTCATCTGAGTACTGGTTGGAGAGGTGATGTTTTCTGGTTGGGACGGAGTGTCATCTTTGTCCGTCGTATCTTGGGATTGAGATGTGGGTACCACTTGACATTATTTATCCCGCTCTAACTACGGGATTCTTGTTCTGTTTCATGGGTGCCCCATACACTGGGTGGCACGTTGACTGGCTACCATAGCATCGTCGACTGCACATGCAGAATATATGGCTCTGGGCCACGGTACAAAACAACTGCTTTGGATCCGCGATCTGATCACGGATATAACTGGATCTGAACCTACTGGCCACTTGCTCTGTGACAATCAAGCAGCCGTAAAAATCTGTTCGGACAAGGCATCTACCAAATGTACTTGTCACACTGATCGCGAGTTCTACATCACAAATCAGGCCCTCTTTTGTAAACAGGTAACTCTCTCCTGGGTCAACACAAAAAACCAGTTTGAGGATATTTTCACAAAGAACTTGCCGGCTATGAATCATCAATACTGTGAGCCTGAGTCGCTATAGTGACAGCAGGACACAAGAAATGGGGGACAACAGTTGGATTTCTTGGGATAAAGAAAATACAACTGTAAGAGAAAAAGAGAAAGAGAGAGAAAGAAACCAAGCAGGATAAGATAGAAGAGAAGTACTAGGTTATTCTAGTGGGAATGCACGTCCACTGGCAATGCTACTCTTCAGAAGAGTGCTGCTAATCTGTGCTAGAAGTGCTACAGCTTCCTCTCAGGAGGGTATCTGGATTAGATAAGTTTAATCCAGCCACAGTTTTTTAGACTTCTCTCTGGACAGTCAAGGTTCTTAATGGGAAACCTGAGGGACAGCCCTGCAACCTAGATTTTGAGGCAAAGGCCAAGTGATTATAAGGGACAGCCCTGTGATCAAGATAGAGGCAAAGGCTTGTAGAATTGAAGGGACAGCCCTGTGATCAAGATAGAGGCAAAGGCCTGTAGAATTGGAGGGACAGCCCTGTGATCAAGGAGGAGGCAAAGCAAGAAGAAAAGGCAGATCAAGCAAGACACAGAGTTGTACCTCTGAGATAATCAAGGTTCAGTGAAAGAGGTTACTTACTGTCAATATCCTAGGCGCCTGTGACGGTAGGTATACTGGGAGTAGAGTAGGCTCTTTGGTGGTGATCCTGGGGTTATCTGGGTGGTGGTTCTGGTGTGCTGAAGTCTGTAGATCCGCCTCAGGCAAGGGGGATTCTGACTACGAAAATTTTCACAGTTTTCTTATGTAATTTACATATGTACATGTGGTTTGGCGCGCCAGGTAGTGCTGACACGTCACAACTGCGCAAGCGCGCCACAACTCAGTAACTCAGGGAAGGAGTATAGTTACAATGAATTGATGAGTTGTAACTAGGGTCAAAATTGCATGAGGAAACAGAATCTGAAGTCAAAACAAGGTTATCTCTTAAGATGAAAAAGATATAAAGTAATTTATATGTAACAAAGGTAGAACAGGCAGCTTTTAGGTCAGCTGTGATGACTCTAAGGCTGACATTCCCTACCACCAAAAGGGTTGTATTTCTGTAAGAAATTAAACCACAGGGTT
Source organism: Puccinia triticina (assembly GCF_026914185.1). Classification (NCBI taxonomy): domain Eukaryota; kingdom Fungi; phylum Basidiomycota; class Pucciniomycetes; order Pucciniales; family Pucciniaceae; genus Puccinia; species Puccinia triticina. The sequence goes on from NC_070569.1 coordinate 2,610,398, forward strand.
AGACCTCTTCTCACTTCTGAATTTCCTGAGAAGGATAGCAGAGTCTGGGATGTCTTTCTCAAGGAGCCATTCATCATGATCAGCACTCATACCTTTGTATCTAGCTAAGTACATCATAACATCTCTGTTTTCCACTCTCAATCTCTTGTCTCTGAGAATCTTTTGTATGACTTTACTCTGAGGGGTCTTATCCATGGGGGGGATGACAACTTTGACTTTCTGTCTCAAGGGGAACTTGTCTGGATTGGGGTCTTTGTATGGTTTCACCAAGCTGACAGGAAATGTGGGATGTTTCCTGCTAAACTCTTCAGTCAGTATCACTTCTACAGCATTTTTCCCATGTAAAGCTTTCACAAGGAATGGTCCTGTGAAGGAGTCTCTCATCTTCTTAGGGCCAGACAGGTTGTTGAAGTTTGCTGTGGATATTAGGACTTTATCACCAACTTTAAAAGATGGTTCTTTGTGACTCTTGTCCCATCTCTCTTTGTTGTAAGATGTAGCTTCTGTTATGCAGTGCTCAGCATGTTTTCTGGCTTTCTCAAAGATCTTTCCATAGGCAAGAGCAGTAGGATGAATGTCTACAGAGTCTTGCTTCAAGAAATTCCTGGGAAGGTTTGGGATCCAGCCTTTTTCTAGGATGGCAGGGGGTTTTCCAGTGGTTGAATGTATGCTGGTGCAATATGCTAGCTCAAGGATTGGTAGAAGTGAAACCCAATCATGAGTGTAACCATCATTGTCTTTGAATTCTAGACCATATGCACAAAATCTTCTGATCATATCTTCAAGTGTTTGAATCATCCTTTCAGCTAATCCATCAGTCTGGGGGTGGTAAGCAGTGGAGAAGGAGAGTTTTGTTCCTAGCATACTATGCAAACCAGTCCAGAATTCAGATGTGAACTTAGGGTCTCTATCAGAGATGATGATTCTGGGGATTCCAGTCCTAGGCATTACTCTGTTCCAAAACAGTATGGCAGTGTCCATGGCAGAGTCATCCTTGAAGCAGGGTACAAATATAGGGGTCTTAGAGTATCTGTCCACTATTACCAGACAAGCATTGAAACTAGCAGCTCCTCCAGGGGACAAGGAAGTTACCCAATCCATGTTAATAACATCCCATGGTTTTGAAGGTTCCTCAATTTTCATAAGCAGTCCAAATCTTTTGCCTGTGGCTTTATTTGCTTTCTGGCATCTATCACAGGAGGAGCAGTATTCACCAGTGTCTTGTTTCCAGTTAGCCCACCAAGCAGTATCAGCTACTTTTTCTAAAGTCTTATCTTCAGAAAGATGACCAGAGTAGACACTTTCATGGCATTCATGCAAGATGGTGTTGATACATTCTTTGTCAGCTAGGACTAGGACAGAGTTGTGTTTCTCTCTGAAGTAGATGAGGCCATCAAATATGGAGAATCTTCCTTCATCATATAGCTTTCTCCAAGGATCTTGTAAGGAATTTTTTAACTGGGCATCTTTAGCATCTTTCAACAAAAGTTCAGACAATATGGTAGTGTTCTTGTCTTGCTTGTAGCCTTCTCTCACTGAGTCAAAGAACTCATTCTTGAAAGTAGAGACATGTATGCCCATGATGGGGAATCTATCATCATCCTTGTCTTCTGGGTCATAAGCAGGGTTACTGGGATCATTTGGCAAAGCTCATCTGCTCAGTCCATCAGCATTCTTGTGAATATTCCCATCTCTGTGGATTATGGTCATATTGCCTCTGTATTCTTGAATAGCAATCTGCCACCTGAGCATATGTCTGTTGGGAGTCTTCATGTTCAACAGTGATCTCAAAGCTGTGCAGTCTGTTACAACATGAAATACACTGCCATCCAAGTAGTAATGGAGTTTTTCCAGGGCCCAAACCAGACATAAGCATTCAAGTTGACTAGCACCATATCTTGTTTCACTGTCCTTCAGTTTTCTGGATATGAAAACAATGGGGCCTTCTTTTCTCACTCTATCAATGACTTGGACTTGATGTAAAGCAGCACCTAGACCAGTCATACTAGCATCTACATATAGTGTGAAAGGATGGGCCCAGTCAGGAAACAATAGCAATGGAGCTGTGGTCAGTTTCTCTTTTAACAAGTTGTAGGCTACTATTCTATGATGAGTCATCTCATATATGACATCAATCCTTGTCAGCTCAGTCAGAGGTTTGGCTATCTCTGCAAACTTCTCAATGTGTTGTCTGTAGTAACCAGCAAAACCAAGAAATGATTGCATTTCTTTCCTACTACTAGGCACAGGTTTTTGGAGGACAGCAGCTACTTTATTCTGGTCTATTCCTATGGCAATACCAGACACAAGATGGCCTAGAGCTTTGATCTGATCAAATCCAAAGTTACACTTCTTCAAGGAGATTTTCATGTTCATGTTAATGACAACTTTCAGGATTCTGTCTATCCTATTGAGGTGTTCCTCCCAAGTGTTGGACATAATGATGATATCATCAATGTAGATAATGACCCACTTCTCATCAATTTCCTTTCTGAATTCAATGTCCATCATTCTCTGGAAATGAGAGGGGGCATTCTTGATCCCAAAGGGCATTCTAAGGTACTCATAGATTCCTTTGTGCATAATAATCCTGAGTAGATGTCTGGAATCTTCTGCAATGACATTCTGGTGAAAACCTTTGAGTACATCCATGCTAGTCAGATACTTAGCTTTGGCCAGGTTGTTCAGAGTCTCACTGATCTTGGGAATGGGATACCTGTCTGAAGCAGTGTATGAATTCAAAGCTCTGAAGTCTCCTACCATTCTGGACTTTCCATTGTGCCAGGCAATGATTACAGGAGTAGTGATCTCAACTACTTCATTATGACCAACTTTCCTTAGAACATTCAGGTTTACTAGTTCCTCAATGTGTTGTTCAAGAGCTTCTCTGCTTTTGGGGCTGGCAGGATAAGGAGGTCTTCTGAGGAGAGGAGGATAGGGTCTCTCAGTTGTCAATTTGATATGAACTTCATGACCTTTAATGGCACCAAGGGGCTGGTTGGTATTGGAGAAGGCAAGGTTGTTATGGTGGAGGACTTCAAACAGCTTCTCCTTTTGCTCAATAGTCAACTTATCACTGAACTTGGCTTCACAGAGTTCTTCTGTAATAAATTTCTGCAGTTGAGGATTGGACTTCTTTACAGCAGAAATTTCATTGGAAGGGCTCATTTTCTCCAGATGATGAGACTTAAAACTGAATTTCTTCCTCTTGTTCTCATTTCCAATGGTAAAGAATCTCTCTTTGCTGTTTGTGATGTCAAAGCCATAAAGAGACATGTAATCATTTCCAAGGATAAGATAGTCAATTCTTGCATTTTTCATGACTACAAATTCTGCTAGAATTCTGACAGAGCCTTTAGTGTGAGGAAAAATCAAAGCTATTTCTATTATGCCCATTGGTTGTAATTGGTCACTACAGCTGTGAAATTTTGCATGGTTAATTGGCATGAGCTTGTTTTCCCATTCTGGTAATATAGAGTCTAGCAATTTGTTGCTGATGATTGAGCAAGAAGCTCCACTATCAAGAAGACATGATTGTTCTCTGGATTCAATAAGGACAGTGGTAAGATTTGCTTTTCCAGTAAGATGAGCTTTTCCTCTATCAGGTTTACATTTCATCAGTCTAGCATCCTCTATGTGGGAAGACTGGCAGGATTTGTCCCATGTCTGGGGTTGATGAGTTTCAGCTTGAATTTCAGCAATGGAGAAGTCTTGGTTTATCTCACACTCTACAGCATGTGTTCCAAAATCAAAATCAACTAAGGGGTCATAATTGGCACCATTCCCATTGTCCATGGCAAGAATCATATGATTGGTTCTATGATTCTCTTCTTCTTCATCTAGTTCTGATTCAGACTTGTGTGGTTCACCTTGATCTTCTCCATTGTCACTCTTGGGATCATCATCATCATCCATTCCTACATTATTGATCCTGTTCTTCTTCTTAGGGCATTCCCTGGAGAAGTGACCAGGTTGTTTACAGAAATGGCATATAAGTTTTTCTTTCTCAGGGGCAGAGACAGGATTCTTTTTGGCAGAGGAGTCAGTTGGCTTATCAGTTTTCTCAGGGGCAGGATTGCTTCTCCAGTGGGATCTGTTTGGAGTGTTATAATTGTTTGTCACAGGCTTGTTCCTTTTCATGACTCTGTCTATGACCTCTTCAGCAATTATAACCATATCCTCAAAACTCATTTCAGTGGCATCTCTTTTGTATCTGCTTTTAATAGCATGCTCAAGGTTTGGAGGGCATTGCTTTAAGATTTTCTCACAAATAAGATACTGACTGAGTTCAGGTTGATAAGCTTTCAGTCTTTCTCTCTGATTACCAAACCATTTATGGATTTTCCTCCCATCATAGGCAAAGTGATCATTCTCAAACTCTTGTTGCATTTTCCATTTCCAGTTCTCAGTGCCAAACTTGTTTCTGATGGCATTCTTCCACCAAGCCCAAGATTTGTTTCCATACTGGTCTCTGATGCCTAGGTACCAATTCCTTGCAGTGTCAGTTAACAAGATTGTTAATCTACTGATTATCATGTTATCCAGCATCAAGTAGTCTCTGACCAGGATATCAGTGTTTTTAATCCAAAGCTCATGATTGTAAGGTAATTCTCCAGAGAATTTCTCCCAGTCTCCATTTTTGGGGATACCTTTCCACAGTTCCTTCCTCATTTCAAAGTCTATTGCTCCATGATCAATGTAGGGGAATTCCTCTTGGGTCTTAGCCTCAGGAGTATTGCTAGCAGGCTTAGGAAGGTTATCTCTTGGTGGTCTCTGGGGTTCAGGAGTAGGAACAGGAGGAGGAGGTCTGTGTTCCTGTTGTTGCTCATGGTGGACATTCTGGAAGGGATTATTGTATAAGAGATGAGGGGGTTGGTCTCTGTCATCTGGTATTAACACGGAATCCAGCTTTGAGCTCACAGTGTTTACTACAGAAGATATGTCACTGAATCTTCTCTTAGATTGTTCAAATCTGTTGTGCTCATTGGCATGAAGGTCATTGATCTGATTACCAATGGAAGTAAGATTGTTGCTCACTTTCTCTTCAAAATCTTTCAGATTTTGGCCAATTGTATCCATGTTAGAATGACATTGTGATTCATTTACCAGAATCAAATCTTGAACTGTCTCAAACTTATCATCTATGTGTTTCTTCAGTTGTTCTAACACATTGTTATTCACTGTGGACTTCTCTCTGGCACTTTCACCTATGTTATTCAGGATTTGATCAAGCAAAAAGGGAATGAATTCATCTTTAAACAGATCAAGAATTGAATGATTCAGGACATCTTTAAAATTGCTGACACAAGATTCAAGAAGAGTACCAGGAATGGTTTCAACAGTACCAGATAATTCAGAGAGAAATTTAGAGAACAAGACTTGTAATTTTTCTTCTAGGAACAAGGGACCATTTCTAGAAATTTCAGAGTTAAGGTTATTGAGAAAAAATTCTCTATTTGAAGGATCAGAGAGATTATCAATATCTAAACTGAGGCCTAGTGGTGAATCACTACTTAAGGAACTTTTGGGTAAAGATTCATCTAGTAAGGGCCTCTCCCTCTGGCTCTCCCGCGTCCATAGATTCTCCTCACTCCTCGTGTGGCTCTCATCAGGTATTCTCCTATCTCTAGTACTCTCTGAGTGTCGTCCTGGGGGCGTCTCCAGTTCCTCCCTGATCCTCTCCAATTGTCTTGAGGATGAGGGGGGTTGTGGTCTGCGTATCCTTGCTGCGTGTGAGGATAATGGGGTGGATTGACCCCGCCAGGTTGATAATGAGGGCTGGGGCGGAACAATTGAACCACCTCTCGCGGTATAGAAGCTGGTATTGGCCTCACTTGGAGCGCTTGCGGCGGCGGCGGCGGCGGTGGTTGCTGCGGCATTTGAGGGCCGTGGTAAATCTGACCTTCTGGACGCGGTTGTGGAAGTTCCTGACGGTTGGAAGGGGTAGGACCCTGGAACTCCTGCGTTGGTACTCGGTACTGTAAGCCCGTAGGCTCCGGAGTCGGCGTGGCTATCATTGGTTGATAGTTGGCGTGTGGCGCTACGGCTAGCTGCGAATGGTGGCGGATTGTTTGATCTGCCGGGTTCTGTTGCGCCAGAGATTGATTCAATTGATGGAGCTCCTCGTTGGGGATCCATTCTTGGCATAGACGGATAGCGTCTGCTCTCCCAACCAGCTCTATAATCATTTCTTGCGTCATCGAAGCTTGGGAGAGGAGTCTCTTCATCGAGGCCGTGTTCTGCGCCTCTCTCGCTCGGACAAACATGTCGAATTGATCGTTGAAGAGGTTGATGAGGCCTGTCAGCTCCATTTCTTCTGGGATCAGATCCATCGGGCCGGAAGACTCTTCCCGTTGTGGGTTCTGAATGGGCGGAAGGAGGGCTAAACTGGGGGAGGCATTCGGCCTCATACCCTCGGGGTTGGTAGGCTGGGAGGGCGGTTGATCCTTCTGAGGATAATTCGCCGTAGGGATCATTTGTTCCCTGTCTACTGGGCGCGGTACCGGCGTGGACCTGTTCGAGGCTAGAGCTATTGATGTCTCTCTCGCCTGGTATAGCGCCGGAGGGATCCCTGTGTCTGGGGGAAGCGGCTCCTCCTCCGGGAACTTGAGGAAATCCTCTTGGAGCGGCGGCAATGCTGACTCTAGCTCTTCGAAGCCTTTCCTCGGCGGCTGGACTGAGGCGGTAGCGGAGGCGCTGTTCTGCTGAGAGGTCTCTGCCATTTCTAAGGTGAGGAGGCATGGTGAGCACGTGTAGGAAAGTTGGTAGTCGAGTAGGAAAAGAAGAATAAGGATTTTTTTAAAGGTTAAGTACCTGAGGATTTAGCTTTAGCAGAAATTCTCTTGCTTTTCCGCGTAGTAGAAGAGGTTTTTTTCTTATTTTCCTTTGCGCTTGACTTCGCTGAGGAATTAGAGTTCCACTCGGCTATATTGACGGGAGCAACAGTCTTCTTTCGACGAGTTTTTTGTGCTCTTGCAGTAGCAATAGGGGTCCACGACGAGCTACTGATAAGATTGCCGTTGCGCGGGTTTGTCACTATTCTATTGTCGTAGTTTTCGTCTTCTGCGCTAGTCTGCGCCGTCACGAATTTTTTTACGGTCAACTTCGGCAATTATAGATAAGAAGGCGGAGAATCTTTTGAGCATACTCCGTTTTTCTCTATCTCCTCTTGATTCGAAGATATGGAGGGTTCTGGGGAGGATAAGTCCGACGAAGGGATGAATAGCGGCGCGGAGGAGTCGCAATTCTGCACTTTCACGAGTACACAGGACGTAAAAATTTTTTTTAAAGGGTTCAGTTAGGAATTTTATCAATATAAGAGCAATTTGGGATAATTTTTAGAAGATTTTCAGCGTTAGTAGGATATGTAGAAAATTTTTTTTAAGTGATTTTTTCGAATTTTTAAGAGTTTTTTGTTTGATTTAGTCAGGAGGATCAGTCCTTTGGCTTTATAGCAGTCTAGAATTATGAAAAGGTGAGTAATTTTCCCAATGAGGCCCCCAATTGTGAGCCTGAGTCGCTATAGTGACAGCAGGACACAAGAAATGGGGGACAACAGTTGGATTTCTTGGGATAAAGAAAATACAACTGTAAGAGAAAAAGAGAAAGAGAGAGAAAGAAACCAAGCAGGATAAGATAGAAGAGAAGTACTAGGTTATTCTAGTGGGAATGCACGTCCACTGGCAATGCTACTCTTCAGAAGAGTGCTGCTAATCTGTGCTAGAAGTGCTACAGCTTCCTCTCAGGAGGGTATCTGGATTAGATAAGTTTAATCCAGCCACAGTTTTTTAGACTTCTCTCTGGACAGTCAAGGTTCTTAATGGGAAACCTGAGGGACAGCCCTGCAACCTAGATTTTGAGGCAAAGGCCAAGTGATTATAAGGGACAGCCCTGTGATCAAGATAGAGGCAAAGGCTTGTAGAATTGAAGGGACAGCCCTGTGATCAAGATAGAGGCAAAGGCCTGTAGAATTGGAGGGACAGCCCTGTGATCAAGGAGGAGGCAAAGCAAGAAGAAAAGGCAGATCAAGCAAGACACAGAGTTGTACCTCTGAGATAATCAAGGTTCAGTGAAAGAGGTTACTTACTGTCAATATCCTAGGCGCCTGTGACGGTAGGCATACTGGGAGTAGAGTAGGCTCTTTGGTGGTGATCCTGGGGTTATCTGGGTGGTGGTTCTGGTGTGCTGAAGTCTGTAGATCCGCCTCAGGCAAGGGGGATTCTGACTACGAAAATTTTCACAGTTTGCTTATGTAATTTACATATGTACATGTGGTTTGGCGCGCCAGGTAGTGCTGACACGTCACAACTGCGCAAGCGCGCCACAACTCAGTAACTCAGGGAAGGAGTATAGTTACAATGAATTGATGAGTTGTAACTAGGGTCAAAATTGCATGAGGAAACAGAATCTGAAGTCAAAACAAGGTTATCTCTTAAGATGAAAAAGATATAAAGTAATTTATATGTAACAAAGGTAGAACAGGCAGCTTTTAGGTCAGCTGTGATGACTCTAAGGCTGACAAATACCAAGTCCGGGTAGCTATTGGAGCGGTCTTGTGGAGTGGGGGGGTGTTGTAGTATGCTATGTAATGTATTATTACATTACATCCTACATGTCCAGGGTAAGTCATCTGTCATGAATTACCGTAGACATGGGACTTTCCCATGTTTTCTCGACTAGACAGCTTTCCCTTATTACATACATACTACATAATAGCATGTATATAGAGAGCTTGTGTTTCCTCAGTTGTTGTATATTCCTGTATATTCTCATTCATTCTCATTTATGGTATTCAAAATTGCATAATATTTTTTTACATAAAATCACAAACTGCAATTTTGGCTGGGAGATGTCACTTAGGGCCTGTACCATGGGCCTCAATTTTGAAAAATTTCAACTTTTTTTGCCCTGTACACAAAAATTGAAAACTAGCGGAGGGTTCCAAGGTTGAAATTCTTCACATTTGGGCTCAAGCCTACATTTCAGCCAGGCTCAGTTTTTGTCCCAAGAAATTTTGAGGCAAATAAAATTGGAAAATTTCAATTTTCAAGCCCTATGGTACAGGCCCTTAAAGTTTTATGCACGCTGACATCTCCCAGCCAAAATTGGTTTTATGATTTTATGTAAGGCTCTGTCTGGCTGTCCACAAAAATGTGGGAGCGTAATAAAAAACTTTGCAGATTATTTTTGGGGGGACAGGGGATATTACGCTATCCCCTGTTCCTGTTTGGCAGCCCACCGAGCGTCATAAAGTTGACAAAAGGAGTTCAAGCGCCATTATTCCCCCGCCATTTGGTATATTTCACCCTGACCCCAAAATTTGCGGTCATAATTGCTCCCTTCAGCCTCGAATCCGTGCGACTCAATGGCAGCCCGACGCACAAGACCTCCATCCTCAAACCCTCCCCCCCAATTGACCAAGGCTTCAATCCCGCCTCCGCTTCCTGACCCATCCAAAGCGAGGCTACAATCACCATCAAGATGATCAGCTTGATGACTTTTGGCTGGCGTTTGTCTTGGAAGCAAGGCAAGAGGCGGATGTTGTCAAGGGTTGCGGAGCCCGGGAGGGGCATTGTGGCATCAGATTTGAGGAGGAGAGTGTTGAGATAAATCTGGGACAGCAGAGAGGAGTCGATGGTGTGTTGGAAAGGATGATTTATTTCAATGACAAAGAGAAAAAGAGAGAAGAAGAAACAGAGAGAAATGACTAACCTGGGACAGCAGAGAGGAGTCGATGGTGTGTTGGAAAGGATGAAGAAAGGCTTTCCAACACAAGCTGCCCCAGGTTAAATACACGAGTGAGAATGAAAAAGAAGAAGTGAAAGACATGTGACATGAAAGTGAAACGAGAGATTGAGGCAGGAAACAGAAAAATGAGATGAGCACTAGATGCGCATTCTCAACACCCCCTCTTGCTGAGAACTCGAGTGGAAAAGAGATAAAGCTACTGAGGACAGGGAAAAAAAATTTTGGAGATACAAAAAAAAAAAAAAAAAAAAAAAAAAAACTACACAACTCCAAACCGGGCCCGGTGTTTTTCCAAAAGAACTCGGGAGAGGGGTTTTGTCAGCATATCTGCTAGCATGGCGTGTGTCGAGACATGGAAGATCTTGACTCTTGAATCCTTAACGCATTCCCGAACAAAATGATACCTTGCATTGATGTGTTTCTTTCTTGAGTGATGTTCGGGGTTGTTGGCTAGGGCTTCGGCCCCTTTGTTGTCAACATGGAGCGGCAACGCTTCTCGAGGACGAAGGCGAAGTTCAGTGAGGATGTTCCGAAGCCAAATGCCTTCCTTGCCGGAATCAGACAAGGCCTTATACTCAGCCTCTGTGCTCAACAATGAGACAGTCGCTTGTTTCCGAGATTTCCAGGAAATAGCACCATCGCCGATCCTGAATGTGTACGCAGATGTTGAGCGACGATCCTCCCTATCTTCAGCCCAATCTGCATCGGAATACCCACTACAGACAAGAGACCCGCCGAGCCGTAGACGAAGGTGTTTGGTGGACACTAGATAGTTAAGAACCCTGACCGCTGCTGTCCAATGAGAGGCAGAGGGGTCCTTCAAGAATTGTGATAGCTTGTTCACGTCAAAGGTGGACCAGTTTCCAAGGCGGTCGGGTGCCTTTCTGGACCTGTTCAAACGGCGGACCGGAGGAGGGGAAGGGATCCTAGGCGGAGAAGGGGGAAGAGGAAGCGAACTAGGGATGGGGTCTGAAACTGCAGGAGGAGAAGGCGGCGAGGCGGCGGGAGCAGGGTTCGCAGCTGACGGCTGGGGACCGGGAGACCTAACCTGAACAGGAAGTGAGCCACCTTGCTCCCCAGGAGATGGAGAAGCAGCGGGAGGAAGAGGAAGAAGAGAGGGAGGGGAAGACGGCCGGAGGACCGGCGAGGGAAGACTCATTGGCGAGGGAGTAGACTTACCGCCACCAGGATATGACGCCTCAGATGGTGAAGATGGCCCGGATGAAGCCGGACCGCGGTGCTGGTTGAGCGGAGCGTGAATAGAGGCCGTGAGCCTTCTGTCGAACCTGTTTCCCAGAGGCACATTCAGAGGTGGGGACTCAAGAATGGAGGGACAAAGGTCGGGAGCTGAAGGGGGAACGGGTTCAGGGCGTGGGGACGGCTTCAAGGGGGGGGACCACGGGATTTCTACGTTGATTGTGGGTGGGGGGCCTACTGGACGATGGTCGTAAGGGAACACCGAATCGTCGAACAGCACGTCGCGAGTTTTCAACGCCTTCCTGGATTCCAGATCGAGAACCCAGAACCCGTTTCCGTCAGTAAGATAGGACAAGAAGAGAGATGCCCGAGCTTTCGGGTCGAGTTTAAGTCGGTTCGCCTCGGGTACTTTGTACCAGACCAAACAGCCGAACGGGTGAATGTCAGCCAAAGGAATGGAGTCAACTCCAAGGACGGAGTTGGGGGAGACGAAGCCAGAAGGAGTAGAAACAGGGACAGAGTTGAGAGAGTAAAGGATGTGACGGAGGGCGTTGACCCAGAAAGATTTTGGAAGCTTGGAGCCCAAAAGCTGACAGCGTACCAGGTTTCCAATAGTCCGGTTAGCTCTCTCGGCGACTCCGTTAAGCTGAGGGGAGTGAGGGGGACCCATTTGATGCTGAATACCGTTTTCAAGAAGGAAAGACTCAAAAGCCTTTGAGATATACTCGCCTCCATTATCGGAGCGAAGGCACAAAACCTTGTGGGAGCCGGATTTCTCAAAAGATGCCTTGAAGATTTTAAAACATTTGAAAACTTCGCCTTTGCATTTCATGGGCATAAGAGAGACAGCCTTAGAGCAATCGTCAATAAAGGAAACAAAGTATTTATAGCCTTCACGGGAGGGAACCTCGAAGGAGCCAACATCAGAGTGGATTAATTGACCAGGAGAAGTAGAGCGGTAAAGAGACCGAGAATAGAAAGGAGATCTATGCATTTTCGACTGGATACAGACCGGACAGCGTTGCACGGCAATCTCGTCCATCGAAGAGAGCCTGATGTTGTTCAGGCGGAGGAGGTGCTTAAGAGGCTTGAGACCTATGTGAGATAGGCGAATGTGGTAGTCCAAAAGAGAACTGTCAGTCCCAAGAGGGGAAGCCACGGATGCAGACTTTGACGTCACCTCTGCAGATGGCAAGTAGTAAAGGTTGCCCTTGCGATAACCGCGACCCACGACCGAGCCAACGACCTCGAAATCCCCTTCGTCGTAGATGTCACACGAAGTGGGAGTGAACACAATGCGGAGAGAGGAGTCGCAAAGGGAAGCGACGGAGAGAAGGGGCTCGTGGAGGCTGGGGACAACCAGAGTCTTAACGGACTTCAGGACGTCGATCGGGAGAGTCGAGACCCCTTTGTGGGTGGCGTGGACAACCGAGGAGTCGGCGAGACAAACAGGGACCAAAGAAACCTTGGGGCGAGACACCTGGTGCAGATGGGGGGTCATGTTCATCGAGCACCCAGAGTCGATGTTAGCGTTGACGGATGCCACGGAGGAAACAGCCCTGTCAGAGACGCCTGGGACCGTGACGTTGCCGGCGTAGGCCGAACCCGAGTGGTCCGACTCATCGTCCGAGTCGCTCCCGAGCTCCACAACAGTGGTGAGACCAGCTTTGGCGGGGGTCTGAGAGGATCGATGGCCACGGCCGGAGGAAGAGCGACGAGAGCCCTCGGTTTTGGAGGAATCCTTCTGAGAGTCGGAGCGGCGTTTAGATTCGCTCCCTTGGCCCTTGGGATGCTGATGTTCGCTTAGGATGCGAGCAGCGTTCTCGCATACGGCAAGGTCGTGTCCTTTGATGCGGCAGAACGTGCAGAAAAGACTCTCGTCACGGGCGGGACGGCCCTTGGAGGTAGATGCGGCCCTAGCCTTCGAGACGGAGATGGAAAGATCCTCTTCACCACGGGACTTGCGTCGAAGAGACTCCGCTTTGAGAGCGGCGACTATGCGGGAGGAAGTAACCGAGTCCTCATTCATAAGAGAGGATACGCAGTGCAACCAATCGACCGGGAGAGAACCGAGTAGAGCGGCGGCATGGATGTCGTCCACCGTAAGAGGTTTGTTGGGAGTGACGAGGGAGTTGAGGCGTTCGGCACAGACGGCCATCTCCTTGATGTGCGTTTCGATGTCGTCGGTGGACATGCGAATGGTCACCAACTTCCTCAACCAGTAGATTCGGCCGCCGGCAGTGGAGTCGATGTGGGCGGATTGAAGGGACTCCCACATGGCTGTGGCGTCGGTGGGAAAGGACCGGATGAGACGGAGGTTGTCCTGGTGTACCGTTCTAGCTATGAACGAGCACACATCCGCATTGTCCTTGGCCCACTTTGCTGGACGGTCTTCGAGTTTGACCGGCTTGAGAAGGTAGGCGAGATTTAGAGAGGAGAGGTGGACGGTGACCACAAAGCTCCAGTCCAAGTAGTTGGAAGAGGAGTCCGGTGCCGAGAGCTGGGGAATGCCGGCTACCTTCAGAGAGGAAGATGAGTCGGAAGTATCCGGAACAGCGGGGGCAGCGGGTTGAGCCATTTCGAGAAGAGGACAAAAGAGGCCGGGGTGATCCTTTAGGTGATGTACAAAACAGAGAAGTCCGAAGGTAGCGAGATGGAAAAATTGCGCCGGTTAGGTGCAACTGGAGCTCATAACCTGTTGAGATAAATCTGGGACAGCAGAGAGGATTCGATGGTGTGTTGGAAAGGATGATTTATTTCAATGACAAAGAGAAAAAGAGAGAAGAAGAAACAGAGAGAAATGACTAACCTGGGACAGCAGAGAGGAGTCGATGGTGTGTTGGAAAGGATGAAGAAAGGCTTTCCAACACAAGCTGCCCCAGGTTAAATACACGAGTGAGAATGAAAAAGAAGAAGTGAAAGACATGTGACATGAAAGTGAAATGAGAGATTGAGGCAGGAAACAGAAAAATGAGATGAGCACTAGATGCGCATTCTCAACAGAGAGAAGTGCAGGCCAGACTTGTTTTTGAGTGGCGCACCAAACAGACAGGACTGCTGTCGCTATATGACGGTGGCCGTCCCCAAACGGCACTCTATAATTGCGTAAGCCCAGTAATAATACAAATAAGGTTTAATAAAGCTTATTTGGATTATTACGCTGCGGTTTATTACCACGTATGACGCTGGGCCCTGCCAAACGGGGCCTAAATAGTGACATATGCAATTTTGAATGGGACTTGAAAAATCGAATCCCTGAAATCAATTTTCCGACTCCCAAAAGTCGCGGATGTCGCAGAGACCGCTTCTGGACGTCTCCCGCAGGTCATCAGGACCCAATTTTGGTCCAGGGCCCATTTGGGAGTTGGAAAATTAATTCCGCCTTCCCAAATGGGAGTTGGAAAATTAATTTCGCAAAAATTGATGAAAAAAAAGAAAAAAATTATATCTTCTCACTGGGAGGCCCAAAGCCCCCCAAGTTTTCACAGCGCGCATAATACACCCTGAAGCTCCCATGCTGAAATTTTGGGCATCACCCCACGCCATAAACGGTGTGTGCTACTGTGCCTCTAATTTGGCGGATTTCCTACTAAGGAAATCTACCAAACCCTTAGCTACGGCGCCCCAAAGTGCGCCAAAATTTCACAGCACAGAGTTAAATAACCTCTCTATAAATGGTTAGCTTATGGGCAGTACTCTACTAACAGAAATTAATTTGGAGGGGGTGGCGGCCTCCGCCACAGTTAATAGTGGCTCCGCCACAGTTAACAGTGGCTCTGCCACAGTTAATAGTGGCTCCGCCACAGTTAACAGTGGCTCCGCCACAGTTAACAGTGGCTCTGCCACAGTTAATAGTGGCTCCGCCACAGTTAACAGTGGCTCTGCCACAGTTAATAGTGGCTCCGCCACAGTTAACAGTGGCTCTGCCACAGTTAATAGTGGCTCCGCCACAGTTAACAGTGGCTCTGCCACAGTTAATAGTGGCTCCGCCACAGTTAACAGTGGCTCTGCCACAGTTAATAGTGGCTCTGCCACAGTTAACAGTGGCTCTGCCACAGTTAATAGTGGCTCCGCCACAGTTAACAGTGGCTCTGCCACAGTTAATAGTGGCTCCGCCACAGTTAACAGTGGCTCTGCCACAGTTAATAGTGGCTCCGCCACAGTTAACAGTGGCTCTGCCACAGTTAATAGTGGCTCCGCCACAGTTAACAGTGGCTCTGCCACAGTTAATAGTGGCTCCGCCACAGTTAACAGTGGCTCTGCCACAGTTAATAGTGGCTCCGCCACAGTTAACAGTGGCTCTGCCACAGTTAATAGTGGCTCCGCCACAGTTAACAGTGGCTCTACCACAGTTAATAGTGGCTCCGCCACAGTTAACAGTGGCTCTGCCACAGTTAATAGTGGCTCCGCCACAGTTAACAGTGGCTCTACCACAGTTAATAGTGGCTCCGCCACAGTTAACAGTGGCTCTGCCACAGTTAATAGTGGCTCCGCCACAGTTAACAGTGGCTCTGCCACAGTTAATAGTGGCTCCGCCACAGTTAACAGTGGCTCTGCCACAGTTAATAGTGGCTCCGCCACAGTTAACAGTGGCTCTGCCACAGTTGATAGTGGCTCCGCCACAGTTAACAGTGGCCTCCGCCACAGTTAACAGTGGCTCTGCCACAGTTAATAGTGGCTCCGCCACAGTTAACAGTGGCTCTGCCACAGTTAATAGTGGCTCCGCCACAGTTAACAGTGGCTCTGCCACAGTTAATAGTGGCTCCGCCACAGTTAACAGTGGCTCTGCCACAGTTAATAGTGGCTCCGCCACAGTTAACAGTGGCTCTGCCACAGTTAATAGTGGCTCCGCCACAGTTAACAGTGGCTCTGCCACAGTTAATAGTGGCTCCGCCACAGTTAACAGTGGCTCTGCCACAGTTAATAGTGGCTCCGCCACAGTTAACAGTGGCTCTGCCACAGTTAATAGTGGCTCCGCCACAGTTAACAGTGGCTCTGCCACAGTTAATAGTGGCTCCGCCACAGTTAACAGTGGCTCTGCCACAGTTAATAGTGGCTCCGCCACAGTTAACAGTGGCTCTGCCACAGTTAATAGTGGCTCCGCCACAGTTAACAGTGGCTCTGCCACAGTTAATAGTGGCTCCGCCACAGTTAACAGTGGCTCTGCCACAGTTAATAGTGGCTCCGCCACAGTTAACAGTGGCTCTGCCACAGTTAATAGTGGCTCTGCCACAGTTAACAGTGGCTCTGCCACAGTTAATAGTGGCTCTGCCACAGTTAACAGTGGCTCTGCCACAGTTAATAGTGGCTCCGCCACAGTTAACAGTGGCTCTGCCACAGTTAATAGTGGCTCCGCCACAGTTAACAGTGGCTCTGCCACAGTTAATAGTGGCTCCGCCACAGTTAACAGTGGCTCTGCCACAGTTAATAGTGGCTCCGCCATATTTAATAGTGGCTCCTCCACAGTTAACAGTGCCTCCGCCACAGTTAATAGTGGCTCCGCCACAGTTAACAGTGCCGCCGGCAAAGTTAACAGCGCCTCCGCCACAGTTAACAGTGGCTATGGTTAATAGTGGCGGAGGCGCTGTTAACTGTGCCGGAGACGCTGTTAACTGTGCCGGAGGCACTGTTAACTGTGGCAGAGCCACTATCAACTGTGACGGTGCCACTATTAACTGTGGCGGAGGCCGCCACCCCCTCCAAATTAATTTCTGTTAGTAGAGTACTGCCCATAAGCTAACCATTTATAGAGAGGTTATTTAACTCTGTGCTGTGAAATTTTGGCGCACTTTGGGGCGCCGTAGCTAAGGGTTTGGTAGATTTCCTTAGTAGGAAATCCGCCAAATTAGAGGCACAGTAGCACACACCGTTTATGGCGTGGGGTGATGCCCAAAATTTCAGCATGGGAGCTTCAGGGTGTATTCTGCGTGCTGTGAAAATTTGGGGGGCTTTGGGCCTCCCAGTGAGAAGATATAATTTTCTTCTTTTTTTTCATCAATTTTTGCAAAATTAATTTTCCGACTCCTATTTGGGATGGCGGAATTGATTTCCCGACTCCCAAATGGGCCCCAGACCAAAATTGGGTCCTGATGACCCGCGGGAGACGTCCAGAAGAGGTCTCCGCGACGTCCGCAACTTTTGGGAGTCAGAAAATTAATTTCCGGGAGTCAATTTTTCAAGACCCTTTTGAATACCATAATTGTTCACTTCTCTCGAAATACATACACCATGGAGCGCGCCCAACCGCGGCTCGATGAGGGTTCCAACGTGGAGGCGACCTCCGCAACCCCGCCCTAAACTTTGGGTGTGCCTCTGAGCGGGAGGTCACGGGACCCGCGGTCGGCACAACCCCTCACATGGGCCCCACGTGCAGAGCCCGCGGTCGGAGAACTGCCAACGGTGGCTCGCCGTGGGGCGCCGCGGTAGGGGTCCGGTGAGCGGTTCAGGAATGGCTCAGCTAAAGGTATGACTTGCTGCCGGGATGGAACCCGGATCGCACCTGCACCCCGAGGAGGAAGGCACTATCAGCGTTGCCAGCTAGGAAACCAGACATTTCTATGGGGGTCCCGCAGATTATTGTTTCATATAGACCGTTTTTCTAAGTTTTGTCAGACGAAGTCTGCGGATTTGGACAAGACTCATCCTTTTTTTTCGTGATTTCTCACTTATGTAGCCTTTTCCCAAGCATGGAAAGAGGCTCAGAAAATATCTTTTTTTTTAAAAAAACAAACCATTTTTGGGTTGGCCTGTTACAAGCTCAACCAGAGTGCAACATTGGTGCGCTACTCAGCGCCAGCCATGATCGGCTTGGCCCACCCGCTGAGTGAAGCTGTTTGGGCTCTTGTCATGCCCAAACAGCTTTCCCCGTGGGCACGCTGATTAGAGCCAGGATGGGTTGGCTGGGTTAGCCACAGCCGACCCATCCAACCCAGTGGTGGCTGAGTTGCCTTGCCCGCGGTGCTGGATGGGTCGGGTCAAGGGGGGCCTGACCAATCTTCAACACAATCCAATCCCGCGGTCGAAGTCCGGGCGGGCAGGTTGGCGCCCACCGCTGACCGCGCCGTTGGGCCCACGTCAACCCAAGCTCAAATTTGAGCGGTGGTGTATTCACATTGTCAGGCTCTATTACACCACGGGAGTGCGCCGACGTTGGTTTGCTGATGGTTTCTGCCGGCAACCTGACCCTCCCCGACCCGGCCAAACCTTCCTGCTTGCCGCCGTCGTGGTGTCGCGGTTTGCAGCCACAGTGTCGGGCCAACCACAAGCGCTGCCGCATATCTGATGGCAGCAGGGGCAGCCCGCTGATGTCCCGACCCTTGTGAGATACCATCTCGCGATGCCTGAGACATTGTGAGATGGTGTCCCGCGGTCGGGCTGCCCCGCCCATGGCGTCACCCCGCCTGATGGGATGGGCAGGCAATCGTCAGGCCGCCATCCCAAGGGGCCTGTTCACACGGCCGTGAGATGGGGACCTGCGGTCGGGGCGCCCAGGGCTTGCCGTCAAGCCAACCAGACAGCTTGACCGGATGGGGGTGCTGCTCAACCGATCCGCTGTCCGAGGATTATAGGACGGATGGGGGAACTGCTTGACTGATCCGGTGTCCGAGGATTAGAGGACCGTTCACTCATGTCCGACGGACTACCGGAGCATGCCATACGGCTCAACAGTCCGGATTGCTTGCTGCTGAACGTTTGGTTGGACAGATAATCATTTCATAGGCTATGACCATGTCTATATACAAGTGAGCGACCCCCGTCAAATAACAGGGCAGGACAAAAGAGATAAAGAAACGACCCCGGATGGGGACCTGAGTTGTGTGATATAGAGGCGTAACAACGAGAAGGAAAGAGAGAGATACAACACCCCAACATTTGGTTGGGGTAACAGACAGGTCCAGTTCGGACGACTTGAGCGATATGTCGGCGAGGGAGTTAAGCGGCGGGTGTGCGGTTCGACCTCAGCCGCAACCTCATCAGGGGTTGGGAGCTTACCTTGACCGTGCGGCGGTTGATCCACGGCTGCTCGTTTGTTGCTGGTGCGGCCTCGTGGGCACGGGTGAGTGCTCTCTCGGAGATGAGTGGAGCCTCGGGAGGTGAAGATGAGGGAAGATGAAGGGGAGGAGACAAGGGTGGGAGCAAACCAGGGGGACATAAATTATAAATTCCCAATCAAAGGGGGAAAAAAGTGGGTGCTGCGGACTGCTTTGATTCAATTTCCCAGCAGCTGACCATGCAAGGCTTCGTGGTTCAGCTGGTCAATGACCGAGCGGCTGTCCTTAGGGACTCTTACGGTCGGGCTGCCAGCTTGCATGCTGGGCAGCTGACCGACAGCCTGTGAGATTGTCGGGCTGCCGACAATCTTGGGCGTTGGTCAACCGGCGGGTGACCGTCAAAGGCCTGGGAAACACCTGGCGGCAGTCTGCCGGGTGCGGACCAGGTCAGCCAGTGGGCAGCAGACCGTCCGGTCGAGCCAGCGATTGTCCGCCCGGCAACAGACCGGCAGATCGGCGGTGGATCAACCTTGGTCAAGCCACCGTGGGTCCTGCCGGCAACACCCGGGCAGACAGGCGGCGGATTGACCGAAGTCAGTCCGCCGTACCTCTTGACGTCAAGAGGTACGGCGGACTGACTGTCTCGACACCCCGACAACGGGCTGCCCTGTTTTCACACGGTAGCCCGACGTGGGCCCCTTTGTCGTCGGGTTGTCGGTCCGAGGGAGCCCAAATCGCTCTCGTGGTGTACATACATATGTGCATACCATTGAAAGTCTTGGCAGTGGCAGTGTCCGCATAGAGCCACATTACGTCATCGAGCTCAGAAGTTGTCCAAGCTTCTCGAGGGTTTCGATCTCGCCAAGTCTTGACTCCTCCCCTTGCAAAAACAGTCGAGGAAGAACCACATTGATGGTCCACAAGAACACATTCAAGCCGACACTAGTATGGAAACCAACCCACCACCTGGACAACAAGAACAATCCACTAAGCGGCGTCGCTATCGTAAGCAGCATCTTCCACGCACCCCATTTCCTGTGGGACTGACTAGATAGACTTTGTACACATCTCAGGAGTACCCAGATCTTGCGATCGATGTCGGACTAGTAAAATCAAATGTGTCTTCGAAGTCAGTCCAAATTGATCTGTGTAATGCCGCTTACATCTTCATACTCACTGACTCTCTCCACTTGCCCTTTTTGGAACACAGGACGGCCGATGTGCTGCCTGCGTCAACCTTGGAGTACCTTGCACCTTCGCGAACCCCGGTAGCCTAAAGGAGAGGCCACCCACCAGAAAGTGCGTACCGCTCATCCCATCTTGTCTCGAAGAGAAAATGAGTGAACTGTGAGTTTTTCTTTATCTTCAGGGATGTCGAACATCTTCAGGCCAGAATTCGGTCACTCGAAAGACTCATTTATGCTATCGATCCGTCCTGCGATCTCTCAAACTTACCGGACCCACCTCAGTCTCATCCTTCAAACTCAAGACATGGTCAGTCTGCAAACATAAAAAGAAGAAGAACTTATCTGCCTACATAAACTCATTCCGGTTATCACACAGGCCGAAAGAGACCATCAACTTCCCCACTAACCCTTCCCGAAGACATCCATCTGTTGCCCAACTCCACCTCGACAACTCCAGTGCAAGTAACTCCATCGGTTAGTGCACTCAGTTCGCTATTCAACCCGACCCGGTTCCAGCTCCATAACCCGACGGCAAGCCTACTGCCATCACTATCAAAACTCGAAGATCTCTCGCCCGTCGATAAGATCATCCGTCATGAACAACAAAAAGTGTCTTATGGTAACCCAGACTTCTACCCGCCCCCGGACCTGCAACAGAGCTTGCTAGAAATTTACTTCCAACAGGTCCATCCGCTCATCCGTGCCGTCCATCCTCCCTCGTTCATCAAAGACTTCAAGGCCGGCCGGGTTGATACTGACGATGGATTCAGAGCCTTCTGTCTTAGCATCTTCGCCCTTGCCAGTCGGTTCTCAAAAGACCCCAGGGTGTACCTCGATATCGAGGGGAACCCGCACGGTTATTTACAAACGGCTGGACTGCGCTATTGCCTGTCCGCCGCTTCCTACCTTTTCCGACCTATCCCCTCCCCCGCTACGCTGTGTGAACTTCAGGCTTTGGCTCTCGTAGTCATTTACTCTCTCGGTGCTGTCAATACGGATCTCGTCTGGTGTGTACTTGGTGTTGCTCTACAAAGGGCTCAGGTACTTATTTCTCTCTTGCCCCACCCCCCCAAACTCCATAAAATGACAAACAACTCATATTTGATACATACATACACACACATAAAGGTAGCCGGGATTCATGTAGAAAATAATAGTCGTTGGACAGATTCTCCTATCGAGGACAGCTATCGCCGCAAGGTCTTCTTTTTCTTGTATGAGTTTGATTCGATAGTGAGCGGCACATTGGGCAAACCAGCTTATATGCAAGAGAGTGATTTTGATGTTCGTAAGTGAAAAAGTGTAATCAGCTGGCTGTCAATTCATTTGCAAACCTTCGTTCATGTTTTGCTTTGTTTTCAATGGTATGCACATATAGTTCCCGGTGATCCTGAACTTGATCGCGATCTCGAAGTGTGTGTGAACCCATACTTGAACCCAACTGGCACTGAAGTTCCAACAGATCACATGGTGGATGAAATCTTCCAAGCATATAATATGATGCAAAGCTCACTCGGAGGATTGAAAAACTTACTCCCAGTAATCAACCTGATCAACGCTCAAAGAGACATGCACCCAGGCGTTAAATTCTCGAGTTGCGTTAAAGCGATGATTAAACAGCTCGACAGTAGTATGAACACTTGCATCCAAAAGATTGCAGTCAAGATCAATCTTCATCACCCGAATCCAGACCTGATCAGTGCTCCCGCGTTGCTCTCTTCGGTCGCCGTAAACTCGTCAGTTTTTTTCATCGCTCACTTATTCAGGTTCAGAGCGATAAATGACTCCTTTCATTTTTATTTTGAATACAGATGGTACCATGAATTCAGATTATTGCTTCACCAAGTCTTATTTAACTCGAAAGAAAAAAGCCAAAGCAACGAGCCGAACAAGCCAGACGACAAGCAGCAAGCAGGCATTCCAGGACCGTCAACAACGTTCAAGAAGTCGAGCCACCCTTACCTAGATATTTGTGTTGAATCAGCCCGGGCGATTATCCGCTCACTAAACCAATTACACCAGCGTAACTTACTAGCATACGGTTTTTTCTGGATCCCCCTTCGACTGAAGAACGCACTCGTCATCCTGGTCTGTTCGCTCGTGAAACAACGCAGATCATTGTCCGAAGACGAGCGTCAAGCCAGGAGTTTAGAAATATCTTTGGGTGTTCAAATCTTGAACACGATGGCGCCTAGGTTGGTTTACTTTTGATTTTAGTTTTTCTAGCTATATCATATCATCTTGATCTAGAGAAGCTGTTTATGTTTTCGAAATGTTTTGGGGATAAAATGATAGCACGTACATTGCGGGAAAATGTTCACATATGGTGATCAACCTGTACAAGAGTGCAATCCAACACAACCAACAACAGGCCATCAAAGCGGGCTCTTCATCCACCTTGTCAGCGAGCTCATCCTCATCAACCCCGCCTGCGCCCTCGGGGACCGATTCGAAGAACCACTCGTTTTCGAAACCGTCTTCGGCGACTGCTTCGACCAACCACGATCAGTCCGGGAAATCTTCGGGGTTCGCTCCCTCATCACCCACAGTAACAACTTTTTCTACTGCTTTCTCCTCCACTGACCAGCAGACTCCGAACCTTGATCCCGAGTGCACATGGTGGGCTGATCAGTTCCTTTCTAATCCCAATGGCCCTTTCCCAAACCTTGTCCCCAATCAAGTCCCGTCTGCTCCTTCTGACTTCAACGACCCCAATCTCAATCCTTTTAACTTTTGGCCCTCTTCTTCGCCTCCCAATCCTCCACCTCATTCTTCTGCTTGAGGTCCATGCCCCAAACCTTTCCTTCTAATTGAAGTGTCTTATTCTCAACCTTTTTGAGCATCATGCATCCCACATTACCTTTTTTTCGCAGTGCAGTCATTTCATGGGGGGGAGACGCCTTTGTAGGTGTATGTGTATATATGTTCAATACCCATCTACAAAAAAAAGTATGTGTCTAGGGTGTTTATATGTATATGTGTTTGTACTACCTTTCTGTCGTGTCATGCACTAAAGTGATGTTGGCTGCTATCAGCTTATTTTTATGTTATCATACAATAATTTAGGCTCAAGAAAGACATGAAGGAATTGTCAGAAAAGCAACTTGATGATCTTGTTATCTGCCTTTTATTCATTTGGGTGTTTATTTTTTGGGAGTTGAAAAATTGACTCCCATGAATTAATTAATTGACTCCCAAAATGTGTTTACGTCGCGCGGACTGCCTCACAACGTCCACCCCGGGTCCGCGGGACCAAATTTTGACCCGCGCGGATTTTGGGAGTTGGAAAATTAATTCCGCTATCCAGAATGGGAATCGGAATTTTAATTTCACAAAAAATGACAGAAAATAAAGAAAAATTTATACCTCTGCACTGGGGCACCTAAAGCCCCCCAAAATTTTACAGTGGCCATAAAGTACTCTGATGATCCTCACAGTATTGGCACATGTAAGGGTCTGGTGGACCCTCACTGGAGACAAGGAGGAAACGGGCAAGTGGGACAAGGCCGGAGCCTTTGGAGCTTTCTAGTTCCAACGTGTACTGGATTTCAGGGGGCTAGCCAGTAGAGAGAAGGGTTCAAGATCTCTGTAAGTACAACTAGAGGAAAGAGAGAGAGGAGAAGGAGAAAGGCTTACCTAGCCAGTAGAGAGAAGGGTCCAAGATCTCTACTGGTCTAGGAGAGAAGATAGGCAAGACTAAGTACAAGGAGCTTATGTAATCATGTGATAGGCCTTGTGAAACCACACTGAAGGTGGGGGTTTACAGCGCACCCCAGGAAAGGGGTGTGCTACTGTGGGTCTAATTTGGTGGATTTACTACTAAGGAAATCCGCCAAAGCCTTAGCTACAGTGCCCCAAAGCCCCCCAAAATTTTACAGTGGGCATAAAAGCCTCTGAAAGGCACATGGTGAGATTCTTGGCAGTAGGAAACCCCAGGAAAGGGGTGTGCTACTGTGGGTCTAATTTGGCGGATTTCCTACTAAGGAAATCCGCCAAAGCCTTTGCCACAGTGCCCCAAAGTGAAAGTTTTGGATCATGAAATAAAATACTCTGTAACCAAATTGTTAGCTGCAAGGCAGTAACACACCAGCATAAAATAATTTTGAGGCAGCTGGGGCTTTTGGCCCTACTAATGGCCTTCACAACAGATAATAGTGCCTCTGCCACAGTTTATAGCGCCTCCGCAAGATTTAATAGTGCCTCCGCCACAGTTAATAGTGCCCCCGCCACAGCTAATAGTGCCTCCGCCACAGCTAATAGTGCCTCCGCCTCAGTTGATAGTGCCTCCGCCACAGTTGATTGCGCCTCCGCAAGAGTTAATAGTGCGTCCGCCACAGTTAATAGTGCCTCCGCCAAATTCATTAGTCCCTTTGTCAAAGTGAATAGTGCGTCCGGCACAGTCAATATGTGGCAGAGGCACTATCAACTGTGGCGGAGGCACTATTAACTGAGGCGGAGGCACTATTAGCTGTGGCAGAGGCACTATTAGCTGTGGCGGGGGCACTATTAACTGTGGCGGAGGCACTATTAAATCTTGCAGAGGCACTATAAACTGTGGCAGAGGCACTATTATCTGTCGTGAAGGCAATTAGTAGCAGATAGGGCCAAAAGCCCCAGCTGCCTCAAAATTATTTTATGCTGGTTTTTTACTGCCTTGCAGCTCACCATTTGGTTAAAGAGTATTTTATTTCATGATCCAAAACTTTGGTGCACTTTGGGGCACTGTGGCAAAGGCTTTGGCGGATTTCCTTAGGAGGAAATCTGCCAAATCAGACCCACAGTAGCACACCCCTTTCCTGGGGTTTCCTACTACCAAGAAGCTCGCCATGTGCCTTTCAGAGGCTTTTATGCCCACTGTAAAATTTTGGGGGGGCTTTGGGGCACTGTAGCTAAGGCTTTGGCGGATTTCCTTAGTAGGAAATCCACCAACTTAGATCCACAGTAGCACACCTAGAGATAGTCATTCTGGACCCGGGTACCGCACCACTTTTGGGCCCATTCCAGGTACCTAGTACTGCACCCGGCACCGCCTGGGAGGCACCCTGGGTACCGCGGGTACCGCCTGTGATGTTTTTTGGTGTGGCAGCGTCCTGCTGTCCTGCTTGCTCCATCCAGTTTGTTGCTGTCCTTTGCAACAAGCTGGAGGGCAAACAAGCCACTGTTCGCCGGGAGGGACTCCTCCCAGCAAGGACTGGCTCTCCTCTTTGACCGGAGGAATCCCTCTGGTCAAGGAGGAATTGATCCATCTGATTGGAGGCATGTACACCTCTTTGACCGGAGGAATGGCTCCGGTCAAAGAGGCAAGTCCACCCAGCGAGCTGGATATGCGTCTAGCTCTCCGGGTGGACATCCCTCGCCGAGCTGGATACATAATATGTATCCAGCTCGCCGAGATGGATACATAATATGTATCCAGCTCGCCAAGATAGATAAATAATATGTATCCAGCTCGCCGAGATGGATACACAATATCCAGCTCGGCTAAGGAGGTCTCATGGCGAGCTGGACACATCCAGCTCCCTTGGAAGATTCCTCTCGGCGAGCTGGATACATATGTATCCAGCTCGGCAAGGGGACTCCTCCAGCTCATCAGGAGGTTCCTTGGTGGCCGCGAGCTGGATGCAATATGTGTATCCAGCTCCCCAGGAGGAGTCCCCTTGGCGAGCTGGATATGCCGAGAGGAATCCTTCCAGCTTGCTGGGAGACCTTCGCCGAGCTGGATCTACCGAGTCAAGGCCCTCAATCCCCCGGGGGGTGGGAGGTACTTGTAGGCGGTACCCGGGTACCGCACCGCTTTCTGGCCAAAACCCAGTACAGCCAAAGCGAAAAAGCTTGCGGGTGCGGGAGGCCAAAAATTGCCTGCTGCATTTCAGCCACACACCTGAACAGCTCCGCTGTACAGGATGTCACATCGCCTCCGGGCGACTGGTTGAGCTTGATTTGCGTGTCGGGCCGACTGTTGGGTGGGGCAGCTAATCTAGGCAAAGCGGCCAATGGGGGTAAAATTGCACCAGGATTCCAATGGTGCAACCCTCAATACCCCAATGTTAATAATGAAGGAAATAGCATTTTTCTTCCGATGATATTCCTGTATGCAGCTTGACATACAGGACCTATACAGGCTTGAAGGGCAGTGGCTGAGATTCCAAAAGTGGGCCTGCCGGACCGCAAGCTTTTTTGCTTTTGCTGTACCTAGTACCGCACCCGGCACCGCTGCGCGGGTGCAAGGGGTACCCGCCAAGCGGTACTAGGTACCTGCCGCGGGTACCAAATGACTATCTCTAAGCACACACCTTTCCTGGGGTGTTCCAATACCGTGAAGCTCATCAAAGTGCTTTATGGCGGCTGTAAAATAGTGGGGGGCTTTAGATTGTTATGACACATGATTTCATGTGTCATTTATTTCACACACTTTTATGGGGTTTGGTTTCTCACCAACCCAATCATGTACATATTTTTGGCCCATAAATAGTGATGCCTATCAAATACATTTCCCCTTGGGGGAGTTTCTCATCTCATTCTCGCCATATCCTGATATCCTTGCTCTTCATAGATGCCCCAGTGCGGAGGTATAAATTTTTCCTTATTTTCCGTCATTTTTTGTGATATTAAAATTCTGACTCCCATTCTGGATAGCGGAATTAATTTTCCGACTCCCAAAATCCGCGCGGGTCAAAAATTGGTCCCGCGGAACGGGGGTGGACGTTGTGAGGCGGTCTGCGCAACGTAAACATGTTTTGGGAGTCAATTAATTAAGGGACTTGAAAAATCAACTCCCGGAAATTAATTTTCCGACTCCCAAAAGTCGCAGACGTCGCGGAGACCGCTTCTGAACGTCTCCTGCGGGTCATCAGGACCAAATTTTGGTCCGGGGCCCATTTGGGAGTCGGAAAATCAATTCTGCCATCCCAAATGGGAGTTGGAAAATTAATTTCGCAAAAATTGACAAAAAAAAAGAACAAATTTGTATCTTCCCACTGGGAGGCCCAAAGCCCCCCAAATTTTCACAGCGCGCAGAATACACCCAGAAGCTCCCATGCTGAAATTTTGGGCATCACCTCACGCCATAAAAGGGGTGTGCTACTGTGCCTCTAATTTGGCGGATTTCCTACTAAGGAAATCTACCAAACCCTTACACTGCCAGCATATAAGGCTTGGATGCTTGCATCCCCGTTAATCTGGGGTGCGCGCAACCGATTTAAAATTGGTTGCGCGCATCCGAGGCAATCCGCACCCAAGTCAACATTGGGGGACAGCAACCCAAAGGTTTTGCTGTCCGATTCAAAGTCGGCTGCCGGAGCAGCCGAGCCAAAATCAGCATGATACCTGACCGATCAATTCAATTCTTCGGTCAGGGGTCAGCCGAGTCAACCTCGGCCGCCACCAACCAAGTAGTGGAAGCTCGGTTGACAGTTCAACAGAGCTTTCATATGATCGGTCATCCACAACCAATCATATGAAAACTCGGTCGGGGGCCCACCGAGGAAAATGAAAATTGGTGGCTCAATAACCGATGATTTTGAATCATTGGTTGTTGGCTAATCCAAGGAAACTTTTCCCGGCAGGTTAACCTATCAAGCTGCTGGCCGAGCAGGTCACCCGGCTGGCCAAGCGGGTTCAGGTACCTGGTCAGCGAGCAGATCAACCTGCTGGCCAAGCAGGTAAAAGTACCTGCTTGCCGAGCAGAAACAGTTGCAGGTAGCTGCTCCGGCTCAGCCATACCTGCGCGGCGACGAGCAGGTCTCCTCGCCGAGCAGGTACTTCTACCTGCTTGGCCATCAGGATGACCTGCTGGCCGAGCAGGTACAGTTCCATGTACCTGCTCCGGCTCGGCCAGCAGGTCAACCTGCTGGACAAGCAGGTAACAGCTCAGCAAGCAGGTTAACCTACTCGCCGAGCAGGTACTTTTACCTGCTTGGCCAGAAGGATGACCTGCTCCGGCGAGCAGGTTGACCTACTCGCAGGTAAAAGCTCGCCGAGCTGGTACATTTACCTGCTTGGCCATCAGGACGACCTGCTCGCCAGCAGCCCCACCTGCTCGGCGAGCAGCCCAACCTCTGCTCGGCGAGCAGCCCTGTGAGAATACAGGACCAGACCCCAACCCGCAGCAACCGCATAGGAAGCTCGCGCGGCAAGACAAAACCCAAACCCAAACCCCAGCTGCTAAGAAAGGTAAGCTTTAAGCCCCTTTCGCAGTCCCAGACCTAACCCAGATCCCAGACCAAAAGCTAACTGTATCACTCCGTCAATTGCAGCACCCAAACCTTCATCGGCAGCCACCCCGGCCAAAGCCAAGACAAAGCCAGCGCTAAAGTTCAAAACCCTGTACGTCCCGAGATAAGATCGCAGCACTTCTAGCAAGGCTGACTGAATCTTGTTCTTTAAACAGAACACTCGCGGAACGACTCGGCAACAAACCAAAAGACGCCCTCCTAGACAGGATCACAAACGGTCTAACAACTGGTAAGTGATCCAACGTCCTCAGACCATAGACATACAAAAAGAAAGTACAACAGCTGACTTGAACAAACTTTGTTTGTCAAGCAGACCAAAACAGCACGACAGAGCTCTGCCGCAGGGACAAAACGAAGATCCTAAACTAGCTTCGTCCCGTACTCGTGAGTTGGAGACCAGACAAGAAAAACAGAAGAGACGTGCGTTCTCATTGCTAACCAATATGGCTGCATGAACCACAGTTAGTTTCCATAACTAAACCTATCAGCGAATCCGCACGGAGTTCGTCAAGCTACCACATCCTTGTCTCCCCAGTCAATCCCAGCAACAACTCGAGTCCGCCTCAAGTTGCTTTCAGGTACTACATGCGCAGACCTTCTTGTTTTACATTATAAGTTGTCTCGAGATTTTAGTTGTACTAGTTTCTGATTGGAATAAATCCTTTTCAGTAGCTCCAATTTTTTCAAGCCCAACCTGCTCCGCGAGCAGCATATCCCTGACCTGCTCCGCGAGCAGGTCAAGCTGCTGGCCGAACAGGTCAACCGGCTGGCCGAGCAGGTACTTGTGCCCGCTTCGAAGCCGCTACAGGTACCTGCTCGTCGAAAGCACCTGCTTGGCAAGCAGGTCAAATCGCTGGACAAGCAGGTTGGCGAAGCGGGTACAAGTATGTACCTGCTCCCTGCTGGCCAAGCGGGTAAACTACAGGTACCGGCTCGGCCAGCAGGACCTGTACTCGCGAGCCCAGCAGGCCAACCTGCTGGCCGAGCAGGTATTTGTATGTACCCGCTTTGGCAGGAGGTCAACCTGCTGGCCGAGCAAGTTAACGCGCAAGCCAAGCAGGTAAAATTACTGCTTGGCGAGGTGGTCAAACTGCTGGCTGAGCACATCAACCGCTGCTTGGAAAGCAGGCCAAACTGCTGTCCCAGCAGGCCAATCTGTTGTCCCAGCAGGCCAATCTGCTGTCCCAGCAGGCCAATCTGCTGTCCCAGCAGGCCAATCTGCTGTCCCAGCAGGCCAATCTGCTGTCCCAGCAGGCCAATCTGCTGTCCCAGCAGGCCAATCTGCTGTCCCAGCAGGCCAATCTGCTGTCCCAGCAGGCCAATCTGCTGTCCCAGCAGGCCAATCTGCTGTCCCAGCAGGCCAATCTGCTGTCCCAGCAGGCCAATCTGCTGTCCCAGCAGGCCAATCTGCTATCCCAGCAGGCCAATCTGCTGTCCCAGCAGGCCAATCTGCTGTCCCAGCAGGCCAATCTGCTGTCCCAGCAGGCCAATCTGCTGTCCCAGCAGGCCAATCTGCTGTCCCAGCAGGCCAATCTGCTGTCCCAGCAGGCCAATCTGCTGTCCCAGCAGGCCAATCTGCTGTCCCAGCAGGCCAATCTGCTGTCCCAGCAGGCCAATCTGCTGTCCCAGCAGGCCAATCTGCTGTCCCAGCAGGCACCAATTCCACTCACTGAGCTGGAGCAGCATTGTATGCGCAGCACAGTGGTGAGCGCAGCCGTTTTTTTGTTTGTAAATGCAGCACTGCGGTTAGCCCTGGGCTTCCCTGCAGTGCAGCGGGCGCAAAGAAAGTGTGGAAGCACAGCATGTGATGGCTTGGCAAGTTGGGACCACTGCTCTTATTTTGAAGCATTAGCACAATATTTGTGCTTTTCTTGTGCTTTATAGGGGGGATGAGAAGCGCAGGTATGATGCACGCAGCAGGAATCCGCTTGAGCTGCCGCTTTTTGGGCTGGCTGTAAAGCAGCCCTCCGCTGCGCTTTGCTTAAACTGTGGTTTTTGAAGCAAAGCAAAGAGCATGCAACATTTCTTTAGGCACAAGGGCCAGTCTCTTACCTATTCCAATGAGCAAATGCCCTTTGAACATGGCACATCTTAGGGATGCTCATGTTGCATTTTGTATCCAACCTCAATTCTTTCTATTCCCCTTCACTCCACTATTCCTACTTGAATTCACATTCCCCTCCTCCTTCTCCCCCAAATTAAACCATTACATGACATCAACCCCATCCCTTGAGAGTCTAGTATGACTAATATACATGACTCAGATAGACAATTGATGAAAAGTGCAAGAGTGCCAATCAGAGTAATGAGATACATATATTTATGCAGCCAAAGGAGGCTACAAGTTAGATACCAGTTTTGGATAAGAATGGTCAGTAGATGAAAGTGGATAGAAGGCCAAGAGCAGCAGAATAGGGGTGGAAGCCCAAGAGGGGAAAGAAGAGAGGCCATTGGATCAATGGTTATGGTGGGCCGCTACGCTACACTAAACTCCAGGGTATCTTAGCATTAACATAGCAGAGTTAAAAGTGGCCCTGTTTTCCTGTAGTTTTAAACCAAGCTACTGCCACTGTGCTGTGTCACGCTAAGCTAAAGCGTCTTGAGCGGCAAGATAGGTAAAATTTTGGCCCGGAATTTGCAGGGTGTTGCCACTGCCAGGCATTTGCAGGGCATTGCGAGGCAATTGCAGGGCGTTGCCAGGCATTTGCTGGGTGTCGCCAGGCATTTCCTGGGAGTTTGCAGGAATTGCCAGCAAGGGTGGAAGCGCTGCGCTCCAAAAAGCGCAGCACAGCAGCTTTGGTGGCCGCTGCGCTGCGCTGAAAGTAGTGGCCACACCCGCTGGACCACCGCTTTTTGGGTCTGGGAAGAAGCGGTTTAAGACTCTAAAGTGGTTGTAAAACCCTTTTGCTGAATGGAGAAGGGGATGATAGAGGTGCAAACCCTGCCCTTCTATACTATCAGATACGAGACCCACCAAGCTAAGCTTGGCAAGTTTTAATCAAGTGATAGGTCTGGTCTAGTTCCAGATGAGGTTGTTCAATGACAGGTATGTGAAAGATGAGAGAGTTTATAAGGAGCAGAAAGGATGAAAGTTGACTTGATGTTTCTGGTGGGAATTGAACACAGGCCCTTGAGAGGGTGATATCAAAGGTCGAGAAGAGTGCCTGGGCTGAGAAGGGTATATGTCTCAGTCGGGAGTTGAACCAGGAACCGGGTAACTTGTGACAGGAACGTGATATGTCAAGCAGGAGATAGGAGAGTTATAAGAGTGAGCTCAGTGGTTATTTGCAAATGTAAGGGCTGTTATGAGGTGTTATAAGGGTTTTAATAAGGTAATGGTAAGGCTATGGGTGGTATGTAAATAATTGGGGAATACTGAGCTGAGGGAAAAACAACTGGGGGAGAGAGCTCCTTATATAGATAAATTTGAGGGATTTTAGCTACAAGGGGGACCCTGGATGAGGGATTTTAGCTGGTGGGCTGTGTACAAGTGGTGTCAGAAGATACTAAATACAGGCAAAAGTGGGGTGAGAAATGAAAGATGATGTGATACTAATGCAAGGAGCGCATAAACAAGGCGGGGAAATGTCAAATACAGGGGTACCTCATGCAAGGGGTGCATGAGTGGTGTCAGAATAATGCAAGGAGTGCAGAAATGGGGTCAGAAGACTGCATGCAGCTGCAAGGGGTGCATAAATGAAGCGGGGACATGTCAAATACAGAAGAAATGGGGTTGGTCCCCTGCATATGCAGTGGAGATAAGATGGATAGAAAAGAGTATGTGTTTGGCTGGGTCTGATTATGTGTATACCTGGGAAAAGTGACTTGAGGGGTGTGACAGGTTGATGACTGGGGCTTGCAATGTCCATGAGGGTCCAAGAGGGTGTAACTTTCAATGCAGCGGGGTTCCAGTGACGCTTTCAGTTGTGACTAGGGGTAAAATTGGCCGTAGAATCCATTTCTGAGGTATTTTTGGTTTTATCTTGAGGCGTATTTGTTGAGATTGTGAAGCCTGTTTGTAGTCTTTGTATGCTTGTATGTAGATATGCTTCTACCAAGCAGCCCATCACTACTGTCTACCGGCTTCTCACCTGGCCTTCTTCTACTCACTGAATCTAATCTATATCTTCACTGTCAAGCCCCTGGCCCTTGATCACTGGTAGCCCCTCAGTTTCAGTCCCTGGTGTCCCTCAACAGTATTGTGAGTAAATATGTAGTATAGAAAAAACTTTTGATTTTACACTTTTCCGTCTACCACAGCAGGGACCCGTTACTTTTAGCAGTAACACAGCGGAAACATTGTTGCGCTACTGCTTTTTCAGCTGGCCGTGTAACAGTCCCCCGCTGCTGGCAAAAAAAGTGCAGCACCGTGCAAAGCACAGCTTTTTTGGAGAGCACTGTGTGACACTGAAAGGCGCGGCCCCGCCCGCTGCGCTACCGCTTTTTGGGTTGGGGAAATATGGGGGCCCACTATTCCCAGCAGTAGCACAGCGGGACTAGCACTGCGCTACCACTTTTTGGCCTGACTGCGCAGCAGTCCCCCGCTGCACTGCACTAAATGACTGTTTTTGGATTTGCCAGGCATTGCCATGCATTGCCGTGCATTTCCAAGCATTTCCATGCATTGCCGTGCATTGTCAGGCATTGCCGTGCATTGTCAGGCATTTCCAGGCATTGTCAGGCATTGCCAGGCATTGTCAGGCATTGCTAGGCATTGTCAGGCATTGCCAGGCATTGTCAGGCATTGCCAGGCATTGTCAGGCATTGCCAGGCATTGTCATGCATTTCCAGGCATTTGCTGGGCATGGACAGGCATTTCCAGGCATTGCCAGGAACTTGCCAGGCATTGTTGTGCATTTCCAGGCATTTGCCAGGAACTTGCCAGGCATTTCCAGGAACTTGCCAGACATTGCCAGGAACTTGCCAGGCATTGCCAGGAACTTGCCAGCCATTGTCGTGCATTTCCAGGCATTTGCCAGGAAATTGCCAGGAATTGCCGTACATTGCCACACATTGCTGTGCATTGCTAGGCATTCTTCAGGCATTGCCGTGTATTCTCCAGGTATTGTCTTGCATTTCCCCCATTGCTGTGCATTGCCATGCATTCTCCAGGCATTCCCATGCATTGTGCAGGCATTGCTGTACATCTGCCAGGCATTTCCATGCATTTGCCAGGCATTCTCATGCATTGCCAGGAATTGTGGTGCATTTTACAGGCATTTTGGTGCATTTTCTAGGCATTGTGGTTCATTTTCCAGGCATTGTGGTGCATTTGCCAGGCATTGCCGTGCATTGCCATGAATTTTCCAGGCATAGCTGTTCATTGCCGTTCATTGCCAGGAATTGCCGTGCATTGCCAGGCATTGCAGTGCATTGCCCGGCATTGCGCTGCATTTCCAGGCATTGCGGTTCATTGCCCGGCATTGCGCTGCATTGCCAGGCATTGCGGTTCATTGCCCGGCATTGCGCTGCATTGCCAGGCATTGCGGTTCATTGCCCGGCATTGCGCTGCATTGCCAGGCATTGTGGTGCATTGCCCGGCATTGCGGTGCATTGCCCGGCATTGCGGTGCATTGCCCGGCATTGCGGTGCATTGCCCGGCATTGCGGTGCATTGCCCGGCATTGCGGTGCATTGCCCGGCATTGCGGTGCATTGCCCGGCATTGCGGTGCATTGCCCGGCATTGCGGTGCATTGCCCGGCATTGCGGTGCATTGCCCGGCATTGCGGTGCATTGCCAGGCATTGCGGTGCATTGCCAGGCATTGCGGTGCATTGCCAGGCATTGCGGTGCATTGCCAGGCATTGCGGTGCATTGCCAGGCATTGCGGTGCATTGCCAGGCATTGCGGTGCATTGCCAGGCATTGCGGTGCATTGCCAGGCATTGCGGTGCATTGCCAGGCATTGCGGTGCATTTGCCAGGGCTTGCCGTGCATTTGCCAGGCATTGCAATGCATTGCCAGCAAGGGTGGGCTACTACGCTATGCTATGCATTAGCGTAGCGGCAAAAAGCGCCCGCCAATTTTGAGCAGCGTTAGCGCGCTGTTAGCGTCGCTACGCTGCACTAATTTTCAGCGGCGCTAACAGCGCGCCAATTCTTTGTTAGCGTTAGCGCGCCACTACAGTCGCTACGCTATGCTGCGCTGCGCTACAGCGCTTTCAGAGGAAAAGGTTGCTTTTTTTCCGCTAAAAGCGCTGTAGCGCAGCGTAGCGCAGCGTAGCGCGCGCTCTTTTGCACCCTGCGTGTGTAGCGTTAGCGCAATTGCGCGCATCTGCGCTAACGCTACACTAACAGCTAAATTAGCTGCGCACCCTGTGAGCATAGCATTAGCGCAGAGTAGGCGCACTTCTGCTAACGCTACTCTACACCCGGTAAAGCTACTCTACAAGTTAGCGGAATTCAGCTAAAGCTACGCTACAGGTTGGCGGAATTCTTCTACGCTACACCACGCTAACCCTACGGTCAGGGTAGCTGGCCCACCCTTCAATGCCAGGAATTGCCAGGTATTGCTGTGCATTGCCAGGCATTGCTGTGCATTGCCAGGTATTGCTGTGCATCGCCAGGCATTGCTGTGCATCGCCAGGCATTGCTGTGCATCGCCAGGCATTGCTGTGCATCGCCAGGCATTGCTGTGCATCGCCAGGCATTGCTGTGCATCGCCAGGCATTGCTGTGCATCGCCAGGCATTGCTGTGCATCGCCAGGCATTTCTGTGCATCGCCAGGCATTTCTGTGCATCTCCAGGCATTGCTGTGCATTGCCAGGCATTGCTGTGCATTGCCAGGCATTGCTGTGCATTGCCAGGCATTGCTGTGCATTTCCAGGCATTGCTGTGCATTGCCAGGCATTGCCGTGCATTGCCAGGCATTGCTGTGCATTGCCAGTCATTGCCGTGCATTGCCGTTCATTTCCAGGCATTGACGTGCATTGCTGTGCATTGCCAGGCATTTCCATGAACTGCCAGTTTCCAGGCACATCCTGCGCCATAGTGAGTCATTTTCCAGGCATTTTCAAGGCATTGTTGTGCATTTTCCAGGCATTGATCCAGGAAATTCTGTGCATGGTTTCTTCTGCTAGATTTGGGGCTTAGGGTTAGGGAGTTTTTTCCTAAAAAACCTGGGCAAGGCGTGACAATCATCTAGCTCACCCAGATCCCTCGCCAGCTAGCTCACTCAGCTCCTGCAGCTCCTGCGCCAGCTCACAAAGCTCCCGCGCCAGCTCACGCAGCTCCTGCTCCAGCTCACGCGGCTCCTGCGCCAGCTCATGCAGCTCCTGCGCCAGCTCACACAGCTGTGCAGAGATTACGGTTCCAAACGGATAATAATACCGGTTTTATCAATGCTTTGGGACCAAAGAATCCGGTGGACAAAACTCAGTTTGATTCCAAATTCTTTTTGGACATTGTTGTCATCTCTTCTTGTGGGTTTTCAATCATCATCAGATATAACATGCTACATACATTTTTTTCCTCTCAGAAAATTGCATTCACTTGGTGCTGGGATGAATCCTTGCCCCTGGGGATTCTTTTTGGAATGTATGTATATTGATATATTATTGTATGCCCTCTTTTGGTTCATGAGGATTGGGAGGCCTACGCAGCAAGGGATCTGTATTAAGTTGGATTGAAGCCTTTTTGTAGCACTATATACAATATGTACCCAGGGAGAGATATTGCACCTCACGCCTCCAGGGGCCTCCTCTGGTGAAAAGAACCTATCCAGTGGACTAGTCTGACTCAGCATTGGATAGAGTTGACCAATGCCACGTCGAAAAATCTGGCCAGACTAATTTGTTGGAAATGGCATTGGAAGTTTGGCCTATGGCTATGCCGTGTCAGACAAATTCTCTCAAAGGGTAGGTGCCGTGTGGCATCAGCCTTGTTCTTTGATGCTATGTCAGACTGTAACAGTCTGATTAGATCTAGCTCAGCTGACCAACTGTTCCAGGGTTTTGTGGCCCCTTGGGAGTTTGTTTAACGGGGTTTTTGCCCCCCTCAATCGAACAATTGGCCAGTACTATCATTGAACCGGCACGGTCCAACATTTCATTGCAGAAAAATAAGTCCAATCACATGTTGGACCAAGCAGTTGAGACAACTTGTCCAAAATGGCATCAGAAAACTGTCTGATGCTATGTTGAGCATACCCATCAAACAGGCTTGTCCTGTAGGAAATTGAGGTCAAGTACTCTATTGCAGCGTAAAAAAAATGCTAATAGTAGTAAAGAACTTGCACAAACAAATAAGAAAAGAAATAAAAGATAAGTAGGAACATAATGGGATAAAAGAGTGAAAACATTATGTACCTTCAGTTGTTCTAGTCCAATCTGCAACTCAAATATTTAGACAATAAAAAGATCTTTTTAGGAGAGAGAAATAATAACAAGCCTAAGAAAAGAAACAAGATCAATCAGAGTTAGAGAGCAATGAGAGAAGAAAGAAAGACCAGGGGCAGAAGATCGGGTGTACCTCCACTTGATTATTTCCGTGATCCTCCTGGATCTTGGCTGTCTAAAGCAAGTGGTAAACATGGATCTAGAAACGGGCAGGTAGGATTTGTTGGCAGTGGATTAAGGTATTTTTTTTGGATGCGACAGCGTTTGGGAGTTTGTGGTTCTTGTTGAGTCTGAAGATCTCACACAAGCGATGCGGGGATACAGAAAAACTATCAAAAAACGTAAAAATGAAGTATCTTGTATTGGACTGTATTTGCAACAAGATACCAAAGTTTGAGTACATTTGTATAGTATTGGTCTTTGAATACAATACAAATAAATAGTATTGGGTGCAAAACAGATACAAATACAGGCAGATACAGATACATTTATTGTATTTGTTTCACCATTGGTCAGAGGGAGTGGTAGGGAGGTCGTTGGAGGTAAGAAAGAAACACAATGCAAGTTGGGAACTCTCCCCTCAGCCCCAGGGGAACCCCATTGACCCCTCTGAGGAGGAGAGGATCGGGTAGCTGGACGTCAAGGGCAGGGAAGTCGTCGGGGCTGCCAGGGAGTCGTCTGGGTGGTCAGGAAGTCGTTTGGGTGGCCAAGAAGTTGTTGTAGAGAATAAGAAGGTTGTTGGTAGGTTAAGAGAGTAGACAACCAATTCCCCCAACATCATCTCCCATAGATTTTTTCATTGCCGCCACAAAATTTTGACTCAACAATGTATTCCCCCAAGATCCTAACTCTCATGCTTCCTGCTTTGGCCACTGCAGTCACACAATCTTGTGAGGAACAGCGCAGTTGCTTTTGAACCTTGGATCAACTAAACCTAAGCCTTATACACGCTTGTTGTCTTCGACATTGGCCGTCGAGCAGGATTTTCTACGCTTCAATCTTTTGCCCTTTGAGTAACCAACTAAACGCTTAACTCCCACCACCTCATCTCCCCTTCTCTGGCCACAGATTCTACTTTGCAGTCATAAAACCATATGCTGGCAATTGGAGGCATCCTTTTTTGAGCGTGCTGGATCAATGAAACAAAAGTACAACCGGATCACGCAGAAGAAGATAGCCAAACCGACAGAGTTCCTTTGCCGGGGCTTCCCAAAAGAGTTTGCTATACGTATGATACATTTACACTTCAATTTTTTCCCCTGGGATCTCCCTTTGTTTTCCACTTCAATTTTTTCCCCCTCTCCCTTTATAAATTACCAGAGCAACAATTCTTTGATTAACCAAACAACTAATTCTCCCAATTAAATCATCATCTCCCGTTCTTCAAACGCTGCGCCAGTTACGCAAATTCTTCCCCCCAGTGGCTTCCTACCAAGGAGTGGTGCCAACGCTCTTATGCGTTGGGTCATTAGTTTGTTTGATTTCCCACCCCCACTTTCAGGTAGGAATTTTTCCCGGCGACCATTGTTTTCCCATCTCCCCTCACTCACTCCTGACAAGAAACTGACAGCTTTGGTTTTTGACCTCTCAACAAGATCATGTCCGTCATCTTTGCCCCAAGGATATAGAGAGAACTAATTCACAAAAAAGTTTCCCCTTCTGCAACCACTGCAGTGGCACTATTTTCCCAAGAACTGGTGTGGATTGACATGATACTCATCCAAGTCTGTTCTTTTCCCCATGCCCCCTTCTCTGTTGGAGGCTTCTCCCCTCTCCCTTTTATTCACTAATTACCTACACATCATTCCCCATTCTTACACCATAGATTCCACCTGTGGCAATTAAATTCTTTGGTCCCAAACCAATGATAAAGCCGGTATTATGATTGGTTTAGAACTGTAATCTCTGCAGAGCTGGATTATCTGTGCTCAAGCTGGGCCAACCTGCAGTCAGGCCCTAGCTTCAAATCCAGCTAGCGCAATAAATCTGTGATAGTCCAGTTGTTTGCAGCGCAGCTGCAAACCTGCAGAACCCCCAGGTTGCAAGTTCATGCTAAGAATCAAACTGAAGGTAATTGCAAATTAGATAATTATGTACAAAGAGGGCAAAAAAGACAGAAGGAAAAGGAATATACCTGAAGGCAAACACAACAGAGAAGAGCACGACAAAAATGAATGAAGATAGAGGAAGAAAGAAAAGAAGAGCAGACTAAAGAGAACAGGGTCAACGGGAGGCACATGATACAGGGGAACAAGAGCGCGACATACAACCAAGGAGAATGCTTGATTTGAGGGAGGATTGACTAGCTTTGTGGCTTTGAGGATTTCAAAGACGGGTGTGATGACCGTCTTCAGGAGGAATGAATAGTCAGAAAGTTTTGATGAGTAGTTGGTGAGACTATTGCTGATGATGTTGAAAAGTTGTTGAGCAGGTTCCCCAAGGAAAGAGGTAAAATCAAGGAGAAGAGATGATCTTAAGTATGTTGAGGGGAGATGGATTTTGCTGATGGGAAAAGATGAGCAAGACAGATTTGGAAGGCAAGCAAGCGAGACAACCGAGCAGGTTTGAGCAAGATGAATCAAGATGATGAGCAAGGGAAACAAACTGAGAGACTAGAGGAAAAACAGAGAGAGTTGTCCAGTTGAGTGACATCAGTTTGACATGTTTGTCACATGATGGAAGCTCAATTTGAGGTGCGGCCTTGACTCTCAACAGTTCAATTCCCACCAGCGCAACCTGATTATTGGGGGTTAGGGGGCAGGTTTAGGGTTAGGAAGTTCCGTGGCATTAGCGTGGAGTAGCGTAGCAGAATTCCGCGAACTTGTAGTATGTTGTTAGCGGAATTGCTCCTCCTCTGCGCTAACGCTACGCGCACAGGGTGCGCAGCTAATTTAGCTGTTAGAGTAGCGTTAGCGCGGATGCGGGCAATTGCGCTAACGCTACACACGCAGGGCGCAAAAGAGCGCGCGTTATGCTGCGCTACAGCACTTTTAGCGGAAAAAAGGGCATTTTTTCCGCTGAAGGCGCTGTAGCACAGCACAGAGTAGCGTAGCGACTGTAGCGGCGCGCTAACGCTAACAGAAAATTGGCGCGCTGTCAGCGCCGCTGAAAATTAGCGCAGCGTAGCGGCGCTAACAGCGCGCTAAAGCAACTCAAAATTGGCGGGAACTTTTTGCCGCTACACTAACGCGTAGCGTAGTCCCTTGCTGGCAATGCACGGCAATGCCTGGCAATGAACACCAATGCCTGGAAATGCACAGCAATGCCTCACAATGCAAGGCAATGCACAACAATGCCTGGCAATGCACGGCAATGCACAGCAATGCCTGGCAATGCACAGCAATGCCTGGCAATGCACGGCAATGCACAGAAATGCATGACAATGCACGGAAATGCATGGCAATGCACAGCAATGCCTGGAATTGAAGGGTGGGCCAGCTACGCTGACCATAGTGTTAGCGTGGCGTAGCGTAGCAGAATTCCACCAACCTGTAGCGTAGCGTTAGCAGAATTCTGCTAACTTGTAGAGTAGCGTTAGCAGAATTCCGCTAGCATGTAGAGTAGCGTTAGCGGAATTGCTCCTACTCTGGGCTAACACTACGCTCACAGGGTGCATAGCTAATTTAGCTGTTAGTGTAGCGTTAGCGCAGATGCGCGCAATTACGCTGTGGTAGACGGAAAAGTGGAAAAATAAAAAGTTTTTTCTACACCACCTAATTACTCATAATAGGCCTCAAGATACCATCAAATGGACCCCAGAA
Organism: Puccinia triticina; assembly: GCF_026914185.1. Lineage (NCBI taxonomy): Eukaryota > Fungi > Basidiomycota > Pucciniomycetes > Pucciniales > Pucciniaceae > Puccinia > Puccinia triticina. Next base: position 2,650,848 of record NC_070569.1, read on the forward strand.
ATGGATTCTACGGCCAATTTCACCCCTAGTCACCACTGGAAGCACCCCTGGACCCCCTCTAGTGTGGAAGTTACACCTCATGGACACCTATCACATGGCCAGCCCCAGTAACCCAGCTGTCACCTGCTTCAACCCAAGTTTCACAGTAGTACACATATACACATCACAGGATACAAACATACATCTCCCTGTCAGGCTACACTCATTACATATTAACTACATACACCCCTTTATATACATAGTATGACATCATTTACACTGTTTCTGCATCCTCAGACTTTGTGTATACACTAATTCCCCCTGTATGACAGCTCATGCAGTCTACTGTCACCTCATGCATGCATTAGAAGGTTCTTTTGTATATTCTGACACCATCCATGCGCCCCTGAGGGGTTATGACATCATTTGTATCTACTCCCACCAGCTAAAATCCCTCACCCTGTTGTCTAGATTAGCTGAAACCCTAACCCACAAGCCCCTTTGGGGCTCCACTTTTGTCTATAAAAGGAGCTCTCTCCACCCCCAGTGGTCTGCTCCCCAGTTTCTCACCGAGAACTCACAAGTCACCCAACACTCATCCACACTCAAATCCTAAAACCCTTATAACAATAAATCAACCCTTATAACAACCATTCAACCCTTATAACAAAGTAATTGAAACACTTACACGTTGCCAGTCAAACAGATTTCATCTGGAACAGACCAGACCTATCACTTAATAAAACTTGCCAAGCTGAGCTTGGTGGGTCTTGTTGACTGATAACAGAAGGGCAGAGCTTGCAACTCCATCATACCCTTCACCATTCAGCAAAAGGGTTTCATTACCACTTTTGAGTCTTACAACGCTAATGCTACACACGCAGGGCACAAAAGAGCGCGCGCTACGCTGCGCAACAGCGCTTTTGGCGGAAAAAAAGGCAATTTTTTCCTCTGAAAGCGCTGTAGCGCAACGCAGCATAGCGTAGCGACTGTAGCGTCGCTCTAACACTAACAAAGAATTGGCGCGCTGTTAGCGCCGCTGAAAATTAGTGCAGCGTAGCGGCGCTAACGCTGCTCAAAATTGGCGGACGCTTTTTGCCGCCACGCTAACGTGTAGCGTAGCGTAGTGGCCCACCCTCGCTGGCAATGCATGGCAATGCCTGTCAAATGCACGGCAAGCCCTGGCAAATGCACCACAATGCCTGGCAAATGCACCACAATGCCTGGAAGATGCACCACAATGCCTGACAATGCTGTGATGCTTGCCGGTTTCAGGTGCTGGAAATATACGAGCGAACTAAGTTGGGGCTTCATTGCAGGGAGCCGAAGGGCTATTTATGTTGTAGGAGAACAATAGGGAAGTGACGGCTTGATGAGAATAAGGGGAAGGAATGACGCGTCCCATTAGATGGGGCTCTTTGCAAAGTACGAGGACGGACTCGGAGAAGTCAGTCCGAGTAAGGAAATCTAATATACAGGATTGGAGATATATAAAGTAGCAAGGATCTACAAGATAGATGAGAGCGGCGATGACAATATAGAGAGGCCAAGAGCGGCGGTCCTAGGTAACAGGAGACAGGGCCGAGAGCGGATTATAAGTGTATAAGGTGCCTAGTCCTGTACAACAGGGGGGAGAAGCAACGGTGGGTAGTCACGGTACGGTTATCGGTAACGTACCAATATTGTAACGATTTTTCTCTCGTTACCATTACCGTTAACCGTAACGGAAGTGCGTTACAATATCACACACCCAGGATGTTTGAATTTGACATCCGTTACAATATCTGCCCGCACAGAGGGGCAGATATCGGACTTAATATGATCCAGAGGGGGCCATTTGCCCCTCTTTATCTTGTTAACCGGTGGTTAATGTGTTACGCTACTAGTAACGCAAGTAACACACAGAAAAAATCAGGCCCGGGATTACAACTGGTTGTTACTATTAGCGCTAACGCCTGAGCGCAGTAACGGCAAGTGTTACGCTATGCAGATAACGGTGGTTATTGTAGCGTATTGTAAATACCCACCGCTGGGAGAAGTAGTATAGGAAGGTGGTCGGAGACTGAAGGAGATAGCCAACGGCTATTGCCTCAAATAGAGCTATCATGGAAGTTACCATACCCGGAAGCGGGGGACTTCACACCAGGAACTTGCCAGGCATTGTCGTGCATTTCCAGGCATTTGCCAGGAACTTGCTAGGCATTGCCATGCATTGCCACACATTGCTGTGCATTACTAGGCATTCTCCAGGAATTGCTGTGCATTCTCCAGGTATTGCCTTGCATTTCCACCATTGCTGTGCATTGCCATGCATTCTCCAGGCATTGCCATGCATTCTGCAGGCATTGCTGTGCATTTGCAAGGCATTGCCATGCATTTGCCAGGCATTCTCATGAATTGCCAGGCATTGTGCTGCATTTTACAGGCATTTTGGTGCATTTTCTAGGCATTGTGGTGCATCTGCCAGGCATTGTGGTGCATCTGCCAGGCATTGCCGTGCATTGCCGTGCATTGCCAGGGATTGCCAGGCATTGCCGTGCATTGCCAGGGATTGCCGGGCATTGCCGTGCATTGCCAGGGATTGCCGGGCATTGCCAGGCATTGCCGTGCATTTCCAGGCATTGCTGTGCATTGCCAGGAATTGCCGTGCATTGCCGTGCATTGCCGTGCATTGCCGTGCATTGCCGTGCATTGCCAGGCATTGCCGTGCATTGCCGTGCATTGCCGTGCATTGCCGTGCATTGCCAGGCATTGCCGTGCATTTCCAGGCATTGCTGTGCATTGCCAGGAATTGCCGTGCATTGCCGTGCATTGCCGTGCATTGCCGTGCATTGCCAGGCATTGCCGTGCATTGCCGTGCATTGCCGTGCATTGCCAGGCATTGCCGTGCATTGCCGTGCATTGCTGTGCATTGCCAGGCATTGCCGTGCATTGCCGTGCATTGCCGTGCATTGCCAGGCATTGCCGTGCATTTCCAGGCATTGCTGTGCATTGCCAGGAATTGCCGTGCATTGCCGTGCATTGCCGTGCATTGCCGTGCATTGCCAGGCATTGCCGTGCATTGCCGTGCATTGCCGTGCATTGCCAGGCATTGCCGTGCATTGCCGTGCATTGCCGTGCATTGCCAGGCATTGCCGTGCATTGCCGTGCATTGCCGTGCATTGCCAGGCATTGCCGTGCATTGCCGTGCATTGCCAGGCATTGCCGTGCATTGCCGTGCATTGCCGTGCATTGCCAGGCATTGCCGTGCATTGCCAGGCATTGCCGTGCATTGCCAGGCATTGCCGTGCATTGCCGTGCATTGCCGTGCATTGCCAGGCATTGCCGTGCATTGCCGTGCATTGCCAGGCATTGCCGTGCATTGCCAGGCATTGCCGTGCATTGCGGTGCATTGCCAGGCATTGTGAAGTCCCCCGCTTCCGGGTACGGTAACTTCCACAATACCTCTATTTGAGGCAATAGCCGTTGGCTATCTCCTTCAGTCTCCGACCGCCTTTGTCCACTACTTCTCCCCCTGTGTAACGGACTAGGCACCCTATACACTTATAACTTACAAGGGGAAGCCCCCAAATTTGGGGTTCCAGGGGGTGTTAAATTCATAGGGGTTTGTAAATCACAGCAAGGGCATAGCCCCCAAATTTGGGGTTACAGGGGGTGTGAAAGTCACAGGATGTGAAAGGCCCAAAAGGGAATGGGACAGAGCAAAGGAAATGACATAAAATTTTCAAACCTTTGATGATGCAATTTCAGGGTGACTATGCATTCAGTCAAAGGAGAAACCAAATTTCAAATGAAAAATAGGTCAAAAATCAACATTTCAAGTGAAAACTGGGTGAAATAAGGGCATTCTATTTTGGGAAAAGACACAAAATTTGTTCCTGAAAAAGTAAATATTTGGGAAAATGGTGATGAGAGATACTCAAAAACTCTGAAAATGTGAGGGAAATTCCTTTTAAAATTTTTTTGAAGTTTATTATGAAGGCTGGCCACTTTCAGGCTGTGGAATCACTACCTTAGTAGTTTGGCTTGACTTGCTTCTTGACAATGCAAAACACAGGTTCATGAAGTACAATACCAACATTACCAATTTTAACCTTGAGATTTATTGATTGTGAGGGAGGAGGCCAGATTGACAGGAAATTTCTTGTGTATGAGCTTGAAAAGCAGTCCAGACAGCTCCAGACTCATCTGGGTCAGATGTGAAAGGAATGTGACTCCAAGGGATGGGCACAGAATCATTAACTCTGTTACCTGATATAACTTGTGTGTAAATCACATTTGGGCCCAACCTGGTTCCATTACAAAGTCCCATTGTCCAATCAAGGTTCCTGAGCATGCAATTTGGTCACCTGTTGGGAGTTTGTAAACTCTTTGATCCACATTTGTAGCATTATAAGTAAGCCTTATTGAGTGATTTGAATTTATTTCAGATGGAACAAATTCAAACTGTTGCATGAGAGGATATTAATGGTGAAGGATTGTTTAGATTCTTTGCACATAAGTCCTGGAAGTAGATCTTGACCATGAACTCTGTGGTTTTCAAACGCATTTTCTGTGTCATGTATGTCCAGCTGTAAGAATTTGGGGAATTCCTGTGAAAGTGGAAGCAAACTTCCAATGTTATGGTGAATTGTACCCTTCACCTTGAATGTATGGATACCTTCACCTTGGTTGTTGAGTGCATCTCTGGTTGAGGCATTGACTCCAAGAGATGTAAATGTGAAGTTGCTGTTTATCAAGTGGATGAATAGAATGAGTTGATTTCCCTCAGGTATATTGGGTTGATATGTAATTTTGAAGATCTGAAGCAATTCAGGGGGTGGGGGTGGTTTTTATGAAGTGATCCTGCCTTGGCGGCAGCAAAGTTAGGTTGTTTATCCTGTGAAGATTATGGCTTGACACTTCACAAAACATCTCACTGCCCTCAAAGTTTCTGGCCTGAACCCAGGAGGCTCAGTCCAACACCATGCATTTGGTCTGTTTACATCATTCTTGGAATATTTCCAAAGGAATGGTTACCTGTGAAATCATGTTCAACCAAATTTCCAGCAGGAGGATCATTTAAAAATCCTGCTCTTGAGATAAACTTGAATCAATTTGTTCCTGAATAAGGCCCAAATCAATTTCAGGTGAGTCATTCCAGTTTGCAGGTATTTTCACAGGGGATAGATTTGAAGAATATTCATAAGTTTGAAATGGACTCTGCATATTTCTTGGTGAAGCACTCTGGGAGTTGAGCAAGTTAAAAATATACAACCTGGAGGCGTGTTTGCCATGATTGTTATTTCCATGCTGGGATGGAGATTTGTGTGAGCTGTGTTCAGGTTGGTTTTGTGGTTGAGGATTGAAATTGTAAGAAGATTCATGATTTAGATGATACTGTGTTGAGATTGGTTTTGTGTTTGACAATTGAAATTGTCAGGAGATTCATGGTTTTGATGATACTGTGTATGCGGGGGTCTGTTGTCAATGTTGATGGAAATTTGGGGATGAAGACCACTCATGATTTGGATTATTTGATTGTTGAGTGTGAGGAAAATCTTGAGGCTGATAAATAGAATGTTGGTGCTCCTGTCACAGAGAAAAAGAACATGGGAATGTGAATATTGCTGGTAATGATGGGAGGGCAAGAATTGGGCTCCGTTTGGCTGTCCACAAAAATGTCGGAGCGTAATAAAAAACTTTGCAGATTATTTTTGGGGGGACAGGGGAAATTACACTATCCGCTGTCCCTGTTTGGCAGCCCACCGGGCGTCATAAAGTTGACGACAGGAGTTCACGCTCCATTATTTCCCCCGCCATTTGGGATATTTCACCCTGACCCCAAATTTTGCGGTCATAATCGCTCCCTTTGGCCTCAAATCCGTGCAACTCAATTGCACCCAGACGCAAGAGACCTCCATCCTTGAACCCTCCCCCCCAATCAACCAAGGCTTCAATCCCGCCTCCGCTTCCTGCCCCAAACAAAGCGAGGCTACAATCACCATCAAGATGATCAGCTTGATGACTTTCTGCTGGCGTTCATCTTGGAAGCGAGGCAAGAGGCGGTTGTTGTCAAGGGTTGCAGAGCCCAGTGGGGGCATCGTGGCATTGGATTTGAGGAGGAGAGAAGCGCAGGCCGGACTTGTTTTTGAGTGGTGCACCAAACAGACAGGACTGCTGTTGCTATATGACGGTGGCCGTCCCAAACGGCCCTCTATAATTGCGTAAGCCCAGTAATAATACAAATAAGGTTTAATAAAGCTTATTTGGATTATTATGCTGCGGTTTATTACCACATATGACGCTGGGCCTTGATGATAATGGGATTGTTGAGAATGAAGAGAGTGTGAAAGTTGATGATGATGGGATTGTCAAGCATATATGATGAGGGGAATTATGTAGGTGTTATGATTGCTGAATTCATGCAGATCAATTATCAGTTTAACATTGCTTGAATGGAACTGGTGTCTGTAAGAGTCCTTTTGAGCAATCTGCTTGAATGGGCTTGATTATTGATGTGTGATAAGAGTCCATTCAAGCAATATGGTTGAGCGGACTCGGTGAAATTTGATCACCAAGTCTGCTTGATGAGTCTGCTTGAACAGACTTGACAACATGAGTCTGGAGTCTGCTTTAATGAAGTCGCTGGTCTGTTCAAGCAGAAGAGCAAACTCTCTTACCAAATCCTTTCAGAGAGTCAAGTCCGTTCAAGCAGAGTCAATTCAGAGGGAACGGACTCTGCATTGAACGGACGCGGTTAATACAAAAAAGTATCAACACCGGCGTTACTTGCATACCGACGCCGGCGTTACTCGCATGACAGGTATTTGTACTGGTTTGTTTGGCCCCCAGAGGCCATTTCTTTAGTTATATGTAGATAAGCCTCTCTTGGCCCTGTCTCTTGTTACCTATGACCGCCGCTCTCGGCCTCTCTATATTGTCATCGCCGCTCTTGGCTATCTTCTGGATCCTTGCTACTTTATATATCTCCAATCCTGTATATTAGATTTCTTTACTCAGACTGACTTCTCCAAGTCCGTTTTTGTATTTCGCGAAGAGCCCCATCTAATGGGACTTGTCATTTCTTCCCCTTATTCTCATCAAGCCTTCACTTCCCAATTGTTCTCCTACAACATAAATAGCCCTTCGTGTTGCAATGAACTAGGTCAGGAAGGACAGAGCGCGGAAGGAGTAGGTCATTGCAATAAGAAGAAAAGAAAGAGAGAGAAAAGGAAAGACACTAACCTAGGTCAAGAAGGACAGAGCGCGGAAAGAGTGAAGAAGAGGATTTCCGCGCCTGCCTCCCTGGCCTAGACTACATACAAGCTGAGATGTCACACGCTGTGATATGAGAGGTGAAAGGAAACAAGGAAAGGAAAACACAGACAGATGGAAGCATAAAGAAGAAAACAACACCTCAACACTTCGGCTCCCTGCAATGAAGCCCCAACTTAGCTCGCTCGTATATTTCCAGCACCTGAAACTGGCGAGCATCACACTGGCAATGCCTGGAAATGCAATGCCTGGCAAGTTCCTGGCAAATGCCTGGAAATACACAACAATGCCTGGCAAGTTCCAGGAAATGCCTGGAAATGCCTGTCCATGCCCAGCAAATGCCTGGAAATGCATGAAAATGCATAGCAATGCCTGACAATGCACGGCATGCATGGCAATGCCTGGAAATGCATGGCAATGCCTGGCAAATCAAAAAAGCAGTTATTTAGCGCAGTGCAGCGGGGGACCGCTGCGCAGTCAGCCCAAAAAGTGGTAGTGCAGCGCTAGTCTGGCTGTGCTACTGCTGGGAATATTGGGCCCCCATATTTCCCCAACCCAAAAAGTGGTAGCGCAGCGGGTGGGGCCACTCCTTTCAGTGTCACACAGCGCCCTCCAAAAAAGCTGTGCTTTGCACGGCGCTGCACTTTTTTTGCCGGCAGCGGGTGAATGTTACGCGGCCAGCTCAAAAAGTGGTAGCGCAGCAATGGTTCCGCTGTGTTACCGCTAAAAGTAACGGGTCCCTGCTGTGGTAGACGGAAAAGTGAAAAAACAAAAGTTTTTTCTATAATACATATTTAATCAAAATACGCCTCAAGAAAACACCAAAAAGACCTCAGAAATGGATTCTACGGCCAATTTTACCCCTAGTCACAACTGAAAGCATCACTGGAACCCCGCTGGATTGGAAGTTACACCCTCTTGGACCCTCATGGACACGGCCAGCCCCAGTCATCAACCTGTCACACCCCTCAAGTCACCTTTCCCAGGTATACACATACTCAGACCCAGCCAAACACATACTGTTGGAATCCGCCAACTCTTCTTTGCGGAATGCCTGCGGTACTCCAAGTCCGTCAATGACGTCACGGCTGAGGAGACTTCAAATTGAGAGTTTTTGACCACTTTACTTTGATTCCCCTTCTCCAACCTGATTTCCTTTCCCCATCTCGACAACGTCTCTTAACCTCGGTCATGGTCACCGTCATCAAGCCTCAGTACACCGCGGTTCTAGTCGAGATCATCAGTCTAGGCGGCTCTTCTACAGCCTTATAAGTCCTAGTGTGTGTGTGGTGTTAAACAGTGCTCTATTCTAGTGTTCTCATTTAAACTTGTCCCTGTTTCTTTTAGGTAAAATCTTCTTCTATCTTTGCCATCATTGTTTTTCTATTATTCATTTACTGAAATTTAGTTTCTTTTAGCCTGAAAATTATCACATACTCTTTTCTATCCATCTTATCTCCACTGCATATGCAGGGGACCAACCCCATTTCTTCTGTATTTGACATGTCCCCGCTTCATTTATGCACCCCTTGCAGCTGCATGCAGTCCTCTGACCCCATTTCTGCACTCCTTGCATTATTCTGACACCACTCATGCACCCCTTGCATGAGGTACCCCTGTATTTGACATTTCCCCGCCTTGTTTATGCGCTCCTTGCATAATTAGTATCACATCATCTTTCATTTCTCACCCCACTTTTGCCTGTATTTAGTATCTTCTGACACCACTTGTACGCAGCCCACCAGCTAAAATCCCTCATCCAGGGTCCTGTAAGGACCTCTGTTAGGTCCTTTACTGCAGTACAGTATAGTTGATCCGACGGGATCCAGTGGAGTTTGGGCTAGACAAGACCTTGTGTCTTGGACAGATTTCTAGAACCCAACAGTATAAATTGCACAACTAGCTCAATAGAGGTGAATCAGCTTTTCTCTCCTGTATATACAAAAGGCAAAGGGAAGTGAGAGGAAAAGGGAAGGAAAAGGATAAGAGGAAGTGAAATGGAAAGGAAGGAGATGGGAAAGGACATACCTAGCTCAATAGAGGTGAATCAGCCTTTCTCTACTGAGCTAGGTAGGTGCGGAGGCGTCAAGACTAAGTGGAGGTGGTTGCTGATGTAATCAATCCAGGACTGTTGTGTGATACTCGCGTCGAGGTGATTGGCGCAGGCGTCACAGTCTCCCCCCCTATAAAGAAGGAGAAGTCAATGTGTCGGGAGGAGCTGGATCAGGGGGGTCTTCGCCGGGGGGGAAGTTGTAGCGTTTGAGTTTTGAAATGTGGAAAACCGGTTGTTGTTTGTCTCCAGCCGGAAGGGCTAATTCTGCGTTGAGGCCGTGATTGAAGAACTTTAACACTTGGTAGGGCCCTTCAAACCGTTCTTTCAACTTGTTAACACCTGCTTGATGCTTTCCTCGCCAGTCAGCTGAGTTCAGTAGTGCCCAGTCATCTGGAAGCAGATTTGGGTCTCTGCCTCGGCGTTTGTTGTGTTTTCTAGCTTGTTTAACCCTGCTAGTCCACAGTGCATCTCAAGCGTCCACCCATGCGCCTTCGCGCATTTTCAGCCAGGTCGCCAGCGCGGTTGGCGAGTCTTCTGCTGCATCGGTGGAGGGGAACAGTCCCGGCCGTCGTCCAAAGAGAAGTTCGAACGGGCTATACCCTGTAGCTATATTGACTGCCGAGTTAATGGTGAATTCAACAGATGGCAGTGATTCAAGCCATTTGGATTGCCGTTTTGCTGTGAAAGATCTCAGGGTTTGGCCCACAGTCTTGTTCGTCCGTTCAATCCGGCCGTCAGCTTGAGGATGGAAGGACGTTGACATATGGAATTTAATGTTCAGTTGGCCCATCAAACCCCTCCAAAATCGCGAAGTCCAAGCTTTATCTCTGTCACTAATGATTGACTTCGGGGCTCCGAACGTTGCCATCCAGCCGCCGAACAATCTGGCTGCGGTCTTCTCTGCCGAGTCTGATTTCAGGACAGGAATAATTCTCATGAACCCCAAGAGGCGGCAGGTGCAAGTCAATATCATGTCATAGTGTGCCGAGGACTTCAGCGGTCCCACAAAATTGATGGCTAGGTCTGACAGTGGCAATTTTGGGAAGTTAGGGGTCGCCATTTTTCCTGCTGGGGCTGTGGTCTGCGCTTTCGTGCGCTGGCAGATTGAGCATGACTGTACAAAACGCAAGATATCAATGGTCATCTTTGGCCAGAAGAAATCGCGGCGTACTTCTCTGAGCGTCTTCACATGTCCGAGGTGGCAAAGCCTTTGGTGGGCTTCATCAATTAGGAAGCGCCGTAGATCTTTGTCGACTGGGATCACAAGTCGTCCGTCTACAAAGAGAAAACCATTGATATCTGCATAGTTGTCGTGTAGTGGCATTGTGTCCCTCATAGCTTGGCAGAAGGGATCATTTTCATACCCCGCCACTACCGCTTTTTTAATACTATCGGAGAGGGTGGTGGATAGTTCCGTTAGGGCTGCAACGCAGGCCACATCCGCTGGCAAGATTTCTTTGTGTTTGGCTGTTAGATCCTTTCTTGATAACGCATCTGCGACCGTGTTGTCTTCTCCTTTAATGTAGTTGAAATGCAAATCAAAATTGGCCATCAATTCAGTCCATCTTGCTTGACGTTTACTGAGATTTCGCTGTTTAGGAAGGTGAAACAAGGAATGATGGTCGGACATGACATTCACCTTCATTCCTAGTAACAACATTTTCCACTTTTGTAACGGATGGATGACGGCGAGAAGTTCCTGCTCATGGACCGGATAGTTCCGTTCAGCCGACGTCATCTGATGGGACTCATAGGCAATGGGAGAGGCGCCCTTCCAATCCTCACCTTGGAACAGGGCTGCGCCCAACCCGGATCCGCTGGCGTCTGTGAATAACCAAAGCGGGTCGTCGGACTTGTGATCCACATTTTTGAGGCATGGCAGTGAAGTCATAATTTTCTTGATGTTTGCGAAGGCCTGCTCTTCCCTTTCGCCCCATCGGAATTCTTTTGGGTTGAGTTTTGTGCTGGTGAGAGGGTTCAGGGTGCCGACGTATTTCTGGAGGCCCCAGACAAATTTCTTCATCCATTGCATGGTTCACAGGAATCGTTTTACACCCTTGGGGGACCGTGGGGAAGGCCAGTTCTGTACGGATTTGATCTTCTCATCATCTGGTTGAATCCCGTTGGCCTAAATCCAATGGCCGAGAAATTTCACCTTGTTTCGGAAGAGGAAGGTCTTTTTAGGGGAACAATAGAGGTTGGCGGCTCTGATGCGTTCCAGGACCGCTCGGACGTGTACTGCATGTTCGTCGGGAGACTGAGAGTAGACCACGATATTGTCCAGGTAAACCACACAGAATCTATTGATGAGGTCACCAAGAGCTTCTTCCAATCGGGCTTGATGAGTCGCCGGCGCATTAGTAAGTCCCATGGGCATGACACACCATTCCATCAGGCCCCATGGTGTCTTCACGGCCGTCAAGGGAATATCTGCTTCGCGCATTCTTGTCTGAAAGAACGCGTTGGTTTGGTCGATGATGGAGAAAATCTTCCATGTCGCCACTATTCGCACTAGCTCATCAACATTTGGCAGTGGGGCTCAATCCTTCACCGTCAAGCTGTTCAATCGGCGATAGTTGCAGACCCACCGGGGCAAGGCGTCCGGGTCTTTTTTGGGAATAATCAGACTTGGGGATGCGTATTGGCTGGATGACCGGCGAATTCGACCGGCTTCTAAGTGTTGTTCCAGGAGTCTTCGCCAAGCCGCCAGATACTTGTGGGGGTAGGGATACTGTTTCTCGTTGATTACAACATTTGGGTTGGTTAAAATTATCCGGTGGCGCACCCTCAAGCTCTCATTCTGCAGTTTCGAGGGGAAGGAGCCATCCGTGAAGAGACCTGCCTCTTCGGCTTCGTCGGATACTGCGGGTATGTCCGGAGGGAAGAGGTCCTCAAACTCCTTAAGGATCTTTTTTTCAGGGTTGTGTTCAGGGGAAAGGGGTAGTGGGGTTGTGGAGGCGACGGAAGCCAGTGGGTCCGTCCTGAAGTCGTGAATAAGGATGTTGGTCCTTTGACATTGTAGCGCTCTCCTTTTGCTGAAAACGGCCAAGTCGAACCGGTGGAGGAACAGCATGCCGAGGATCATGTCGTAATCCCCGTCGATGCAGCCTATCCTCAGTGGGACATTTTCAAATGTTAGGCCTGATCCAGCGTCCTCTAGGGTGGCCGAGACGAAGTGCCGAATGATCACACGGTCTGAGGAGTTCCCGTGGAGCGCCAGTTGGACTCCAATTGGCCGTGTCAATGGTTCCTTTTTTAGTTTGGCGGCATCCACGGTATGCGTCTTGATCAGGTCCAGTTCGGACCCTGTGTCTATCATCGCGCGTACTGGCCGTCCATTCAGTTGCAATTTGATGATCAGTCGGGCCGACAGTGCCGGTGAGGGAGGGGGGACCATCGTCGAAGACAATAGCCGGGTTCAAGAAAAAAAAAGTGTAAGGACCTCTTTTAGGTCCTTCACTGCAGTACAGTATAGTTGATCCGACGGGATCCAGTGGAGTTTGGGCTAGACAAGACCTTGTGTCTTGGAGAGATTTCTAGAACCCAACAGTATAAATTGCACAACTAGCTCAATAGAGGTGAATTAGCTTTTCTCTCCGGTATATACAAAAGGCAAAGGGAAATGAGAGGAAAAGGGAAGGAAAAGGATAAGAGGAAGTGAAATGGAAAGGAAGGAGATGGGAAAGGACATACCTAGCTCAATAGAGGTGAATCAGCTTTTCTCTACTGAGCTAGGTAGGTGCGGAGGCGTCGAGACTAAGTGGAGGTGGTTGCTGATGTAATCAATCCAATGCCCTGCAAATGCCTGGCCAGTGGCAACACCCTGCAAATTCCAGGGCCAAAAATTTACCTATCTTGCCGCTCAAGACGCTTTAGCTTAGCATGACACAGCACAGTGGCAGTAGCTTGGTTTAAAACTACAGGAAAACAGGGCCACTTTTAACTCTGCTATGTTAATGCTAAGATGCCCTGGAGTTTAGTGTAGCGTAGCGGCCCACCATAACCATTGATCCAATGGCCTCTCTTCTTTCCCCTCTTGGGCTTCCACCCCTATTCTGCTGCTCTTGGCCTTCTATCCACTTTCATCTACTGACCATTCTTATCCAAAACTGGTATCTAACTTGTAGCCTCCTTTGGCTGCATAAATATATGTATCTCATTACTCTGATTGGCACTCTTGCACTTGTCATCAATTGTCTATCTGAGTCATGTATATTAGTCATACTAGACTCTCAAGGGATGGGGTTGATGTCATGTAATGGTTTAATTTGGGGGAGAAGGAGGAGGGGAATGTGAATTCAAGTAGGCATAGTGGAGTGAAGGGGAATAGAAAGAATTGAGGTTGGATACAAAATGCAACATGAGCATCCCTAAGATGTGCCATGTTCAAAGGGCATTTGCTCATTGGCATAGGTAAGAGACTAGCCCTTGTGCCTAAATAAATGTTGCATGCTCTTTGCTTTGCTTCAAAAACCACAGTTTAAGCAAAGCGCAGCGGAGGGCTGCTTTACAGCCAGCCCAAAAAGCGGCAGCTCAAGCGAATTCCTGCTGCGTGCATCATACCTGCGCTTCTCATCCCCCCTATAAAGCACAAGAAAAGCACAAATATTGTGCTAATGCTTCAAAATAAGAGCAGTGGTCCCAATTTGCCAAGCCACCACATGCTGTGCTTCCACACTTTCTTTGCGCCCGCTGCACTGCAGGGAAGCCCAGGGCTAACCGCAGTGCTGCATTTACAACAAAAAAATGGCTGCGCTCACCGCTGTGCTGCGCATACAATGCTGCTCCAGCTCAGTGAGTGGAATTGGTACTTCTGGCCTGTTTTTCTCAGACTTTGTCTAGAAATATTGGATATTGTATCAGCTCCTATCTAAACATCAATCATTGAGATACATCACACTGTTTGACTTTGGCACATGTTGTGAAGGAATCCAGTTAGAAAATCTAAAGAAATCCAGGCCTAGCCCTTTTCCCCTTCTTTCTTTTATCTATGCACGCTCAAGATGCACTTTATTACAATATCCTCACCCAATACATGCTCAATAGGTTCTTGGTCAAATGTTTTCTTGCTTTTATCTCCTGCCCTCCCCCCAGAATTGTTTCCTTCCCCTGTTATCCCTGCTATCTTTCTTTCAAACTAAAACGCACTGCACTGCTGCTTCACAATATCCACTCACAAAATAAGTACAATGAGACCGCTGCAAAGCCGCTTTTCTCAGCCTAAAGCGCTCCTTTTTGCACTACATGTAGCGCGCTTTGCGCTGTGACAGCGCTGATTCAGTGTGCTGCAAGACACCTAAATATGCCACTGACTCACAAAGCTGAAGCAGAAGCAGGCCTTGAAAACAACTGAAGATTTTGTTAAGCTGATGTTACATTTCCAGCAGCAAAATGCCATACAAGCAACGGTGGGCCACTATGCTACGCTATTTCAGCGCTACACGTTAGCATAGCGGCAAAAAGCGCCCGCCAATTTGGAATAGTGTTAGCTCGCTGCTAGCGCTGCTACGCTGCGCTAATTTTCAGCGGTTCTCACAGCGCACCAATTCTTTGTTAGCGCTAGCGCGCCGCTACAGTCGCTTTTAGCGGACAAAAGGCCTTTTTCCCGCTAAAAGCGCTGTAGCACACCGTAGCGCGCGCTTCTTTGCGCCCTGCGTGTGTAACATTAGCGCAATTGCGCGCATCTGCGCTAACACTACACTAACAGCTAATTTAGCTGCGCACCCTGTGCGCGTAGCATTAGTGCAGATGTGTGCAATTGCGCTAATGCTACGCTAAAAAATAGTGCATTTGTGCTGTGCTACACTACACTAACCGCTATGGTTAGCGTAGCAGCCCACCGTTGATACAAGCCCACAAGGATTACCAAATGGCGGCAGAATAAATGGCTGGTTGAGAGGAAATGGTGCTCCTCAAAACTGAACCTAGGTAATTACCCACTCCCACTCCACACTTGATGTCTAATCATATTGATTTACAGCAATTCTGTACAATGGAGATCTCTTGCCATGCTTCCAGGAGTTTGAATTTGGGATGGAAGGGTTTTGATTAGACATGGTGGGTCCTTGCAGGAACAGCAAAGGAGGGGAGGGGGTCTGACCCGTCCGCTAGTGAGAGCTTGGCAAGTGGGGCAATGACTGTTGCACTGACCAAGGTTGCTGTTGGTTTGGATAGAGATCAAAAATCCGCAGAGTGCAGTGACAGGAAAACTGCTCATACCACTGTGTTACAGCGGTTAATGCCAGAAATGCTGGCAACTCGGTGTAAATGTGGGGCAGTCCGCAGCAATGCCTTTCAATACCTGGCAAATATCTGGCAATTTTATTTTCCTCTCTCTCATCTCCTTGCGTCAGCCTCCCACAATTGGCATCTTAGCTCACAGCTGCATACTGGTGTTTCTCATGTCCTGCAAGAAAAAAACCATGCTTGAAAGTTCTATTAGTGAGTTTTTCCATGTTTTGGTCCATCTCTATAGATCTTACACAATGGAAAGATAAATTGACTCAATTGGGCCAGCAGGTTGACCTGCTGGGATGGGCCAGCAGGTTGACCTGCTGGGACAGCAGATTGGCCTGCTGGGACAGCAGATTGGCCTTCTGGGACAGCAGATTGGCCTGCTGGGACAGCAGATTGGCCTGCTGGGACAGCAGTTTGGCCTGCTTTCCAAGCAGCGGTTGATGTGCTCAGCCAGCAGTTTGACCAGCTCGCCAAGCAGTAATTTTACCTGCTTGGCTTGCACGTTAACTTGCTCGGCCAGCAGGTTGACCTCCTGCCAAAGTGGGTACATACAAATACCTGCTCGGCCAGCAGGTTGGCCTGCTGGGCTCGCGAGTACAGGTCCTGCTGGCCGAGCCGGTACCTGTAGTTTACCCGCTTGGCCAGCAGGGAGCAGGTACATACTTGTACCCGCTTCGCCAACCTGCTTGTCCAGCGATTTGACCTGCTCGCCAAGCAGGTGCTTTCGACGAGCAGGTACCTGTAGCGGCTTCGAAGCGGGCACAAGTACATGCTCGGCCAGCCGGTTGACCTGCTCGGCCAGCAGCTTGACCTGCTCGCGGAGCAGGTCAGGGATATGCTGCTCGCGGAGCAGGTTGGGCTGCTCGCCGAGCAGAGGTTGGGCTGCTCGCCGAGTAGATGTTGGGCTGCTTGCCGAGCAGAGGTTGGGCTGCTCGCCGAGCAGAGGTTGGGCTGCTCGCCGAGCATGTTGGGCTGCTGGCGAGCAAGTCGTCCTGATGGCCAAGCAGGTAAATGTACCAGCTCGGCGAGCTTTTACCTGCGAGTAGGTCAACCTGCTCGCCGGAGCAGGTCATCCTTCTGGCCAAGCAGGTAAAAGTACCTGCTTGGCGAGTAGGTTAACCTGCTCGGCGAGTAGGTTAACCTGCTTGCTGAGCTGTTACCTGCTCGTCCAGCAGGTTGACCTGCTGGCCGAGCCGGAGCAGGTACATGGAACTGTACCTGCTCGGCCAGCAGGTCATCCTGATGGCCAAGCAGGTAGAAGTACCTGCTCGTCGCCGCGCAGGTATGGCTGAGCCGGAGCAGCTACCTGCAACTGTTTCTGCTCGGCAAGCAGGTACTTTTACCTGCTTGGCCAGCAGGTTGATCTGCTCGCTGACCAGGTACCTGAACCTGCTTGGCCAGCCGGTTGACCTGCTCGGCCAGCAGCTTGATAGGTTAACCTGCTGGCGAAAGTTTCCTCGACGGATTAGCCAACAACCGATGATTCAAAATCATCGGTTATTGAGCCACCAATTTTCATTTTCCTCGATGGGCCCCCGACCGAGTTTTCATATGATCGGTTGTGGATGACCGATCATATGAAAGCTCGGTTGAACTGTCAACCGAGCTTCCACTACTTGGTTGGTGGCGGCCGAGGTTGACTCTGTTGTGGCGGGACTATGGCTTTATGGTATTTTACATATTTCTCATCACATTATCCCATACATACATACTATTAACTTACAATTATCTGCATAGTTCTAGTATTTTCTCATACATAGTTTCTCACCAACCCAAATACATACTTGTAGATACTATAAATACCTTACACCTATGGCAATATTATTTTCCCCTTGGGGGAGTTTTCCTATTTCATACACTATTATCACCTCTGCGCTCTACAGGTTATGAGCCCGCGCTGTCACCAGCGGGGTTTTTTTTTTTTTGCTTTATTGCTTGTGATTTAGATTACTTCTTCTAAAAGAAAAACGATTAGGACTCCGGATTTTTCAGCTCGCACCTGACATCCTTTTTACCCCTCATATCGTGGATTTTTCAAACCTTTTTTCCAACTCTGATATCCTCGATACAGTTAAGATTTTTCGACACACTGCCTATCAATATCTTAACTACATTTTATGGTTAATACCCGGTCCAAACATCAACCCACTTTGAAACCGGATTTTACGGCTCGAGTTACTCCTCCGAAAATCAAACTTTCCTCATCGACCTCGCCAACCATGTCTGATCATGAAGAATCAAGAAACCCCTTCCTACCCGGCCTTTACCCTCAACAATCTCCGGCAGCTCAGCCCTCCGCTGGTCCTTCTAAAGGCAAGTCTTGCGATCATCCCAACCCTTTTGAAGAACCGACAGTCCATGAGTCAGACCACGGCGTCGAGTCGCCTAAACCAGACCTTATTCCGGAGCCCGATTTCACCGCCATGCTTAACCAAGAAGTCCTTCGAAATGGTCTCTCCAACTTCGACAGCGACATGCTCAAGCTTCTCCTCATCAAGAACTTGACTGTCTCCCAATCGGCCACAGTTCGGAATCAGCTCGAATGGCAAAAATTGGGGAAGGAAATCGATCCTCAACTTTCAATCAACGGATCAAATTATCCTCACTGGGCGGCTTCTGTCAAGGACACCGTGGACACTGTCACCAAGAAGCCTGATTATTTCAAGGTCGACTGTTATGAAGAAAACCCGGACGTTTCTTGCGGTGTTCTTGCGGTCATCAAAAACTCAATCGACTCGGCGCTGCGCTCATCACTCAACGGGATGAATGCGCACGGGGCTTGGATTTCTTTGGAACGGCGATTTGCAAGTCCCTCCTGGTCGCTTCTCATCAGTCGATGGTCTGACATTGCGCTAGCCCCGGATGCTTCAGACTCGCCTGCTGCCAGCTATGAATCTTTAAAGAGGAGCTGGCTCGACTTAGAGAAGCGACTGGGGGGGTTAACAACAGATAAGTTGTTATCCCTTTCCTTTCACGCCAGCCTTAAGCGCTACAGTCAGTCGCTGACCGATGCGATCGACTCCCGTTTGGCGATTGACCCCAAGCTCAAAATCGAATCTTCGGAGGTTCTCAACATGGCCTCAAGACTTCATCAAGCAAGCGCGTCTTCCTCGCTCATGGGCATGGCGTCTCAACGAGGCTCTGGATCAGCGAGGGGCGGGAGAGGACGTGGGGGTTATGCGTCGAGGGGTTTCCGAGGTCGCCCGGGTAGTCAGTCCTCCTCGGCCCAGAAAGACCACGAGCTCGACTCTTGGGGCAAGAAGTATCTTACGGCCGAGTTTCCCTGCAACGTCTGTTGGGAGTGGGGTCACTGGGCGCAAGACTGCCCCAGGGTGAAGAAGGGGTTGCCACCACTTGAAGATCCTCGCAAGCAAACCCCGGGTTGGCAACCTAAGAAATCTTTGGTTCTCTCAAATCGTTTAGTTGTTTCCAATGGCACTTTGGCGTTGGTATCGGCTAATCCGGAAAATGAGGGGGACATTCTTTGTGATACTGGAGCGACGAATCATGTAACGTCGCAATCTAATTATTTCACATCCCTGCGACCAGCTAATATTCAACTGCGCGTTGCGTCCGAAGAATGCCTTCCCATAGAGGGAATCGGGGATGCACGAATTCCAACGGCTCACGGCATATTACTCCTCAGCAATGTCCTGCTATGCAGACAAATTCGTGGCACGGTGCTGTCGGTCGGTTTTTTCGACAAATGGGACGGATCGGTCGGTTTCGTAGATGGTTTTTTTACTTTCAACCAAGGTCGTCGGCAGTTTCAATCTTACATGGATAACTATCGGTGGTACATCTCAATCATGGCTTCCAAACCTCCTGTTTCCCATCCAAATTCACCTACTTCCAATCATATGTTGTCTTCTCTGTTGTCTAAAATGTGGCATGCTCGTCTGGGTCATTTAGCAATGCGAACCTTGAACAAGTCTATCACCAACAACACTGTTCTAGGATTACCTGATAAGCCTATAAGTCAACCCTCGGGAAAGTGTAATTCGTGTTCCCTTGCAAAGTGCACACATAAGCCGGTCAGTTCTCCGTCTCGACAAGTTGCTGACAAGCCTGGAGCAGTTGTATCGGTGGATCTGGTTGGACCATTCCCGGCTGCATTAGATGGAAGTACTTATGGTTTGGTTGTTCATGACATCTTTTCACGGATGACCTCGGTTTTTGGGCTGAAGTCCAAAGATCTAGCGGCTAAGGAAGTCATTTCCTGGATTGAGAACTTCAAGAAACATTGCTCTCATGATGTGCTTTGTATCCGGTCGGATTGCGGCGGAGAGTTTATTTCCAACAAGTTCAATGATTACCTCAAGAAACACGACATTCGGCACGAGATGTCTGTTCCATATGAACATCATCAAAACGGTGGTGTTGAGAGAACTAACCGAACGCTTCTAGACATGGCTCGGACCTTCTTGATTCACGCTAAACTTCCCAACTCGCTGTGGTTTCTAGCATTCAAACAGGCGGCTTTCGTCTATAATCGAATTGTACATGATGATGCGGTCAAGACGCCCTACAAGATCTGCATCGGCAAGACTCCTTCGTTGGACATGGTCAGGGTTTTCGGATGTCGGGCTTATCTTCACAACATCAAATACCCCAAACAATTTGTACCACGGTCATCTCCCTTCATACACGTAGGCATTTCAGACACTTCTCACGGTTGGATTCTCTGGAACCCGGTGTCTAAGAAGCTGGAGACTGGGGCCTCAGTCATTTTTCATGAAGATGAGCTTCCCTCTCAAATGACAAATTCTGGCACGCTGAATGCTGTATTAAATTCCATACAGGCCCTCCATCTTGGTGATTTCAAGCAGATCAAAGAGTTCGAAATTCAAGACGCGCTTTTGGCCTCGGTGGTTTCGTTGTCTCCTTTTTTATCGGATGCTCCTACGACTTATCATCAAGCTCTCAATTCTGATCTTAGTGTTGAATGGATGAAGGCCTGTGATGCTGAAATTCACATGATGATTTCACTCAATGTTTGGGAAGAGGTTCCAAGCTCTGATGATTTCGAGGTCCTCAACTGCCGCTGGGTTTTTGCTCTCAAACGTGATCAAGAAGGAGAAATTACGAAGTTCAAGGCAAGGATTGTGGCACAAGGATTTCGACAAGTACATGGGGTAAATGTGGGGGAAACTTTTGCGCCTACGCCAACATTTCCGTCTCTGCGTTTACTCCTTGCAATGGCGTCTTGTTTCAAGTGGCCGGTGGCGTCTTTCGACGTTAAATCAGCTTTCCTACACAGCGACATCGACTATGATGTGTACATTAGGCCTCCACCCGGCGTCAAAGTTTCTCCTGGCTGTGTCCTCAAGCTCAAGAAAGCTCTCTATGGAACTAAGCAGGCTAGTTGCTGTTGGTGGATGCACCTGAAGACCAAACTGGCTGCTATTGGTTTCCGTCCGAATCTTGAGGATCAATCAACCTATATCTACAAATCAGATGATGGGATGGCGTTCTTGTGGGTGCACGTGGACGATGGACTATTCACGGCCAGTTCACAGGCTCTGATGGATCGACTGAAGAAGGCTCTAGACTCAGCTCTCGATTTGAAATGGGATGAACGGCTTTCCAGTATAGTTGGTATTAGGGTAAAGGAAGTGGAAGGCGGTTTTACTTTGGATCAACCAATGCTGGTGGAGAAAATATTAAATTTTAATCCTTCAAGCATTAAAACCCGCTCACCTCTTCCTTCATCCGATTTGGTTTCCAATCCCGCAATGGAAATGAATCGTGCTTATCTCTCGCGCATCGGCTGTATTCTCTACTTGGCTCAAGGCTCCCGACCGGATCTTTCTTTTGCTGTAAATTATCTGGCTCGATTTTCCATGGCTCCCGACAAGTCTCACTGGGAAGCTCTAGAACACCTAATCTCATACATCCGTTTCACGGCTCGTCTTGCGCTTCCAATCAAATCATCGGGTGATGAGGTCGATTGCATCACTACTTTCGTGGACGCGAACTGGGGAGGCGAAGGATGGAGGTCTGTGCACGGCTTCATTTCCAAGGTCTGGGGTTCTCCCATTTCATGGGGTTCCAAGAGACAGTCTTGCGTGGCTCGGTCGACGTGCCAAGCTGAATATATGGCTTTGTCGTTTGCGTCCAAAGATGCTTGCTTCTTGCGGTCCCTTCTATCCGGATTTCTTCCAGTATCTCCTCCTCGCATATGTTCAGACAACAAGGCGGCGGTTTACATTGCGAAGGACTGTGGTACCAGGAAGGAGCATCGCCATATCGATCTGGAATTTCACATCATTAATGAGCTACTCTACACCAACCAAGTTCGACTTGAATGGATCTCGACCAACAATCAGCTAGCCGACATCTTCACCAAGGCTCTCGGTTGGCGCAAGGTCTCGGAATTTTTGTCTCAGACGGGCTTGAGATCACCGTCTCACACATTGGCAAGTATTGGGGGGAATGTATGCGCTGGCTGCGATGATCATACGCCCCCCGCGATTGTTCGTCTCCCTCCGGAATGTTCTGATCAAAAGACAAATAGTCAGGATGATGATTGGTTCCACAGAAGTTAACCTCTTTGTTTTTATTCTGTGCGCATCGGATATTTCAGGATCTTTTCGGGACAATCATTCAATCATCACTCGCAAGGATCGGATTCTTTTCTTCACTCGTGGATTTTTTCTCATTTACTTGTTTGACTTCTATGATGTTTTCCTTATTGTTTTCATATATTTCTCACCCAATATCTGTTCTTTTTACTTTAAGTGTTTGTTGTTCCTATTCATTATTATACGGTTTCTTATGTCCATTCTTTGTTATTTTTCTTGTTTCCTTTCTTTCAGGGTTGTTGAGGGGGGGAGTGTTGTGGCGGGACTATGGCTTTATGGTATTTTACATATTTCTCATCACATTATCCCATACATACATACTATTAACTTACAATTATCTGCATAGTTCTAGTATTTTCTCATACATAGTTTCTCACCAACCCAAATACATACTTGTAGATACTATAAATACCTTACACCTATGGCAATATTATTTTCCCCTTGGGGGAGTTTTCCTATTTCATACACTATTATCACCTCTGCGCTCTACAGACTCGCCTGACCCCTGACCAAAGAATTGAATTGATCGGTCAGGCATCATGCTGATTTTGGCTCGGCTGCGGAGCAGCCGACTTTGAATCGGACAGCAAAACCTTCGGGTTGCTGTCCCCCGATGTTGACTCGGGTGCGGATTGCCTCGGATGCGCGCAACCAATTTTAAATCGGTTGCGCGCACCCCAGATTAACGGGGATGCACGCATCCAAGCCTTATATGCTGGCAGTGTTAGCTACAGCGCCCCAAAGTGCGCCAAAATTTCACAGCACAGAGTCAAATAACCTCTCTATAAATGTTTAGCTGGGCAGTACTCTACTAACAGAAATTAACACAGTTAACAGTGGCTCTGCCACAGTTAATAGGTTTGGGGCGCCATAGCTAAGGGTTTGGTAGATTTCCTTAGTAGGAAATCCGCCAAATTAGAGGCACAGTAGCACACCCCTTTTATGGCGTGGGGTAATGCCCAAAATTTCAGCATGGGAGCTTCTGGGTGTATTCTGCGCGCTGTGAAAATTTGGGGGGCTTTGGGCCTCCCAGTGAGAAGATATAAATTTTTTCTTTTTTTTTGTCAATTTTTGCAAAATTAATTTTCCAACTCCCATTTGGGATGGCGGAATTAATTTTCCGACTCCCAAATGGGCCCCGGACCAAAATTGGGTCCTGAGGACCCGCGTGAGACGTCCAGAAGCGGTCTCCGCGACGTCTGTGACATTTGGGAGTCGGAAAATTAATTTCTGGGAGTCAATTTTTCAAGACCCTTAATTAATTATTGGGAGTCAATTTCCCAACTCCCTATTTTTCTAATCTTAGGTCCTCCATGAAAAAAATATTATCAGTTTAATACAATTTTGCAACATTTTGGCACCAAAAAAATTAGCAGTACACTGGGATGGAGAAACACTATCCTTCATTCAGATTTTTAGTCATTGAAGGCTTTGGCACAAGGATAGGACTAGTTTGTGTGTTGGGGCCAACTAAGCCACAAGCTGTCTTGCATTACAGTCAACTGAAAGGCCCTTGCACCTCAACGGCGATGTAACAAGTAAGGGGGTTTCACAATTGAAATTTGCTCAACTATTGGGAAGATTTTAAGGTGTTTATCAGACCTTTTTCAAAAATTGATCAATTTCACTGATTTATCAGAAGCACCTTGATGTGGATAGATTTCAATTTTTTTTGTTCATAAACACAATAAAATTGACTCAAAAAATTTGTAAAATTCAATTGTGAACCCCCCTAGTGAGTCCCAGTGCAGAGTGTTTGTCTCATTGCAAGGGGCACCTCCTGCCACCTCAGGCCAACTTGAGTTGCTCTGTCTCTAGAGGGACAAAGCTGTCCTGCAGGGACCCTCTCCCCTCCCTGCGGTTGGCACAACCAGAGTTTTACCACTCCATGGACAGGTGTGTTAGACATCCAAGAGTCTGTACTTGGGATGGAAAAAAATGCTAAATACATGGGTTCATCTTCAGGACATGTTTTCAAGTTGGAAGCTCAGTGTGACTGCGTTCTCTTTTGGGAAATTGCCCTTGTTGTGACATGAATCACAGTCTTTTTGGCTGCGTCTCTCTCCTGCGGAGTAGACATAGCCTCCTCCGGAGGAGCCACATTATATGCATTGATCATCACTCACTGTTACCCACATCAGTATTGTTTCCCAAGCCACTGTCTCCACACCACTCCGGCACATTTGGCCGCCCAATTTGCGCTGGAGGTCTTCATTTTGTCAAACATGTTTTGGGAGATATCTGACCGGTAAATCCAAGTTTATTAAAGACACACATTTGGCAGAATCCTAAAAAAAAAAATCAAGGGTTCCCCCTACAATTTAAAAAAATGAGAAAAAAAAATCATGGGTTTCCCCAAAACACAAAAACAGAAAGCAACAACTGTAACCACTCTACAACTAATCACAAAGCAACAACTCAAATAGCCTTCCAACATCAGCAAAAGTGCTGTGCCACAGGCTCAGCCCCCAGCCCGTGTCAAGCGCACAGGTCAAAAGGGCTGGACATGAAGGCCCCCGGCCCACAGCAAAGGCTTGTGACCAGTGGGGGGCCCACTCTTTGCCCCTCAAACTGTGCATGTGCAACAGCAGAGGGGTTGAAGGTGATGGATAGCTGGAAGTGCAGCATCCCCAATCACCCTGGGGGAAAGAAACTCAACAATATGCCTCCTTTTAAGCTCACGGCTGGTAGCCTGGTTGCCTGAAACTCCTCAACCTCGCCTGGCCAGGGCACTTTCTCACGTCTACGCAGAAGCCACACCACATCCCTTGTAACCATGCTCAATTTTGTGGCAACACCCTGAGCCACTAAAAATTTGGATGCAAGACTGCTGTATACCCTTGTCTCCCACCCCTACAAGGCCAGAAGACTCGCTCCCACCTACCTACGCGAATGCCACATCGCTGCCCTGTATCTATCACCAACTCTACACCGACTGTGCCAGCTGTTGTTATTGACTCCCTTCACTATCAACCCTGCAGCCCCAGCAACCCGCCTTGAGTTCTCCTTGACTGGCCCAGCTACAATGCATGCCATTTTTTTGTCTTACTCGTCATCAGCACCCTTGCGTAGCCGCTCCCACAGCACACAACGGCGAATTACATCTCATCCGTATGGATAACTTGCCCTAGACACTTTGACCACACACCAGTCCCTGTGTAGGCACATCTAAAGCATTCTTCTCGACTCCAGGAGCAAGGCACCAGGCTGCTGTTCAGTGGCAGGATCAACCTTGACCTCGCCCGGAAGTACTGCCAAGTACTCACATAGACTATGACACTCCTCCTTTCCTCCGACCAGAAGCTGCTCAAGACCTTCAATTTTGGCATATCTGTCACATTTGTCAAACTTGGCGACAACAGCTCTGTTGGTCGCATAATTGGCAGCCGCACCTTCCTCAGCCTCGAAATCATCAACACCGTGCTCTCCAACGTCCCCGTCACATCAGCCACATCAGTGCGACTGCGACTGATATTTGGGCAATGAATCTGAGTCTCCTCCCCCCTTCTCCCACCCTTCATCTGGCTTTGTTTTTTCATGTCCCAAGTCTTTCTTGTATCCCTGTAGGCAATACACTCTAATTCATGCTAATTAGCTTGCTTCATTTATCGTCCAACCAACTCATGGTCATGTACAAGCTTTCCAGAAATAAACGGGCCAAGTTGTCTGCGGTTGGCAGCGGTGTGGGAGGAACAAGAGCGGGTTCTCAATCGTCGTCATCGGGTTGTTCTTTTAGGGACAGACGCGCGATGCAGACCGACAAGGCACCGGTCCCATACACAAATATCACCGGCAGCGAGCTTTCCGGTTTGGACCCACCAACCGCTGCACCATCAGATTTGTCTTCTCCGAGCTCTTCGACAACACACTCAGAATCTCTTCCTGCAAGCTCGCCTCATACTCCTCCAGTCCAGTTCCCAATCCCGTCTGCTCGGCCGGCGCAAGAGGCTCTTTTTTAAGGAGTTCTGTTGTCAGATCAGCGAGCAGACAAAAAAATGCTCTATATCCCTTGTTGCATAGCAAAGCAATCTCACCTTAGCCTCTTCTCAAATGAGTTATTGCATTTCACTCAACAGACTAAGACAAGCCAATCAAAACAGCATGATGTGTAAAATACCATAAATGCTAGGCTTCCAATGCCAATTGATTGTCCATTCCAGGGCACATTGGAAAGATATTTCTTCTCTGCCTCTTGTTTCCTTAATTAATTGAATAAAGGCCCCAGCTACTCTCTTCAGAGATCTTTAATAACATCAATTGAATACTTTGGATGATGTAACCCTGTATGAATTTATTTGTTTGAGTGACAGGTAGGATGCTTAGATACATCACAAATTGAAATCCAAGCAAAAAAATTATCCAAAGAACCCTATTGATAAAAGCCATTCAATCACAAAAATGCATTTTGGTGAGATTTAATTTGGAGGAAGTCTTACTATGAATTTGAACACCTCAGCCTCTGGGATTTATTTGAAATTTTCCTTCATGTCTGGGAATATTTGAAGAATTCTGCTAAAGGATAAGGGCAGTGAAATAGTGGCTTGAAATTAGACACATACTATGCCAGAAATCATGTAACCCATTGGTGTTTTGAGCTTCTGAGGCCTTTCACCCTACAAGTTAAATCTTTAAGCATAGAAGGGAGATTATTTTAGTGGATACTTGCAAGGCACACCTGTTGGACCCTGATTTTGCAGCGGCGAAGCCGCCTTGGCCTCTAGTCATATATATGTTGCCATGGCTCTTATTTCTGGACTCATTTGGTAGCTTTGAGCACAGTGCAGAAGTCAAGCCATGGTGGGAAGAGGGTGTGCGCTACTTGGATGAAATTGGATTGTATTTCAAATAGGGACACAACTTAGAAAATTGAGGCAAATGTTTACCAAGCCGGGGATGGATGAGGATCATAGATCATCTTTCAAATTTTGCATGAGCTATATTAAAGTGAATGGGAAAGCATAGTACAGTAGAGCTTTAAAACAATACAAATTGACTGTGATGTCCTACCAAGGACTACCAGGTCCCTTGTAGTAGAAGTCGTCAAAAAGGCCAGTAAACTGATCATTCTGTTTTTCTTTTGGTGGATTGGCGTACATGGAAGAATAATCTTCACTGGTTTTGGCCAAGATTACCTCAATGTCGTTAGGTTTGAAGGTCAACTCGTACATCTGGTTCAATACCTTCTCCCATTCGACCCCTAGGAAGTAAACGTACTCATTACTAATCAAAGCTCTGTCAAGTAGCCTCCGAGTAGGAGAAGTTGAAAGCAACCTTTTCAAAAACGATAAGCAAGGAAAGTCGATTGAGTAAGGTATTCTGTACTCTCCGGAGACAATCAGCAACTTGACACGGTTCTGATCATCTGTGTATAGCATCAACGCAAGGGTATAAAAAGTGGATTGTAAGCTTTGAATTTTGTGGATATTGCTTGAGAGATGTAAATAATTGAGAACAAACCTCTTGAGAACCTGGGATCTGGGTTGGGTGACCTGTCAAGATCAAAAGGATACCGCGCGAATAGAGTTTGGTACAGGATAACTCCTAAAGCCCACCAGTCAATCGATGGACCAAAAAAGCTGCCGTTTATCATCTCAGGAGCCATGTAATAGACAGTCCCAAAGATTAGGTTGAGAGGGCTGTGATCTATTGTTCTCCGCGCTAGACCAAAATAAGCGACTTTGATATAACCGTTGGCTGATATGAGGAGATTCTCTGGCTTCAAATCACCATGGACTATTTTATTCTCATGGAGATAGTCAAGGGCTAGGATTATCTGACAAACGTAGAGCCTGGCAACTCCAGGTTTCATGGGCTGCGTGTTGAGTTTTAAACTCGTACATTGAGTTTATGTTTAAATCTATGCATGCAGTGTTGCATATGGTTTGGTGACTCATAAGCATGACGATCGATCTCGATTCCACCGGACTCTGGTTATCAAGACATTTTTCGCCAACAACTCTATTCTTCCCCTTTCCGTTCTTATTCCCACTCCTCATCATTCATTGCTACTCACCTCACTCGCAAAACCTCATTGATTTCTACGCTACTCAAAGATAATCTTCATTGTATCAAATCAAATCAATTGAAGACTCAATCTAACAATTGTTGACTCCCCAAGCATCAGGAGAGCTAGATTCAGTCTCTGGGCAGGTAGTCATTTTATTCTATTCGTGTAAAATTGTATCGTAACTGTTGTTGACGTCATTCTTACAATTTTTCAATCTAGGCTGTTTTGTTGTGGTATTCCTTGTGCTTGCGCAGCGTCGTCGTTATACTTTGTGTCGAGATTTTCTTTTTGCTTTGGTTTATTCCTCAAGGTATTTATTACATTATTATTATTAAACAATCATGTACAATAAAAGCTAATCGTATTATCTTTTTCATTATTTAAGTGTATTACTTTTTATTGAGTTCTTATTTATTTAAATGTTTCAATAAAGTATTACTTCTACCATTTTTACATGGTAGCGAGAGTCTTACTTGACAGTTAAAAAGAACTCAAAATAAGAAAACACTTCTAGGTCAAAAGCACGATCGAGATGGCAGATCTTCCGGTAGTCCCCAAAATCAATGATTCCTCATCAAGTGACAACAATCATTGTAGTGACAAAATTCGAATCACTAAGCTCCGCCGCGACAACTGGCCGGAATGGAAGAAGTCTTTCACGCATCTTGTTACTGGTCGTGGCGATGAAGAGGTGTTCGATGCGAAGTGGTGCAAAGAACACAAGAAGGAGAAGAAATTTTGCAAGAAAACGTCAAATGCATATACTCTGCTTGAGCTATGCGTCTCTGCTGAGTTATACCCGGTCGTTCAAGCTGTTGATAATTTTTCAGATGCGATGAAGGACTTAGCTGCTGCATGCGGTGAAAAATCTTTAATCAAGCTTGGCGATAAACTCTATTCTCTTATTCATCTCGACTACGTTCCTGGTACATCAATTGCAGACCATATTAATAAATTTCAAACTATCTATCTAAGTATAGTAAATCCACACTTTCACAGAAATTTAGATCAAGGGTTTCCCCTGTACATTTTTCAAAAACTCCAAATACAGATTGGTGAGTAAAAAAAAAAAACAACAGTTTCCCCAAAGAAATGGTGACCGTATACACACAAAAACAAACGCTATTTCACATCTTTTAAACACTATTAAAGCTATATTTACCACATTTTACACTATTGATTATAAATTGTCTCTAATGGTATGAGAAGAATTTTAGAGAGAATAGACCCCGAACATGAATGCCTCGGACTGACCCCCCAGCCCGCGGCAAGCGCGGGGAAAAAGGGGCCGGGTTTAACCCCCTCCGGCCTGGCCCAAGTGGGAGGGGACGGAGGGGGGCTAATGGCTGGCGCGACCTCCAGCCAGTGCAAATGCAACAGGGAGAGGGCGGCCGCGGGGGAAAGTGTGATGCAGCAAGCTCCTCCTTTTATAACCTCCCGCCCCGCAGAATCACCCATCGTTCCAGTTAGGAATCAAGCCTCAAATAAGCGAACTACCGGACAAGTTTCATTCCAGCAAGTTGGGGCAAGTACCGTTTCCCAGACCTCTCCTCAAGTCGTACTATGGGTGCACGGATGAATATCCCGTCTGAAGACTTCTGCCAACCCATTGTCTTTAGGTGTTGCGGAATCGTGGACGCCCCACTCCAAACTTGCGCGAATTAGTTATGTAAAGTAACTTTGTACATTATTGGTCCCTTATTGAGGCGTTTTTGATGGCACCGTCAACAAGCCGCAGTTCGACTGACCGATTCTAATTGGAACTCGTCCTTTAGGAAACTACATCTACGCCGGCCGCGACACGTTGTCAGGAGGTGACGCCTGTGGGTAAAGGTACGAACTGTTCCAAGCTAGCTTCCAAAAAGGGTGAAACTGCCCAACAAAAGGGGCCTCTCCCTGTTACTCCCTGATCCGCGGAATGTTGCCCAATCTCTTCGCGGAAGTGAGACACAAAGCCTTCTACTTTCAATCATTTACTGCCAACCGTTGCTCGAGGGGTCGACCAAGCCAAGGTAACAATTGTATTTTCAGGGTCCGTAGTTATGGGATTGTTTGAAGGGTTTCATGGCGGTTTTTGTCTTGCAGTGCAACGATGCCGCGGGTTGATCACCTCTTGGCAAAATCGCACACGGCCCCTTTATAAAAGGGTCAGTCTTCCTTCCATTTTTATCAACAGCCATTGTTTACTTAGGTTTTACCATTCAACAGTTGTCTACTAATCAATCAATACACCGTCAAAACTTTGCTCCACTTTGCCCTACTCCAATCAAGCAGCTCTAATCGTTATGTCTGGTAACCGAACGCCAAATCACCCTGTCCATATGACCACACTTGTCAAGCCGTTGGCAGACGTAAGCTTTTCGAGTCTGTTGTTTTGCTGCATGGGACTAACCTATCTCGACAGTCTGTGCCAGAGAACGTACGAGCAAATCAATATGAAAATGTCACCACTGATTCTTTCTTACAGTGTTCGGGCGTTGAGGGACTGGGAATCGTCATCAAACGCGAGGAGGTTGTTGTCAACCTGGAAACGCGCCTTGAAGTCATTGTTGAGCATACTGACTGGGATTCTCAGGTAAGATTGAGAAAGTCTTTGAAAGCCAGACATTAGCAATACTGACCCTTGATTAAGGAGCGGCGCCACAAGACCTTCAACGTTAAGTACGTGGTACCAGGGTCAAAGAATTTCATTAAAACTCATTCGCTCTACGTCGTTGGCCGAGAGTTGGAAATCGTTGGCTTGCTGGTCGATTTCGACATCAACGCAAAAATGGCTGTCGTACTTGTGGGTTTTCCAGAAGTCCGACTAATGATTCGAGTGACCTAACAATAAAATGCCTCTAGGTAAACAATTGCAGTATCACCAGTGGCCACCAGATTGGCCGCGCAAAGTCAAGCGGCTCGCCAGTAAAATCCAACCCTCACGGGAAAGGAAGAAACTTGTGAGTAAACTTAATGCCCTCAACGCCGAACGACGTTGGTAATAGTGCTCAACTTCAGCTGTTGAGTTTTTTTTAGGGTGAAGTTGAACTCCGATGAGAATATACCATCGACCAGTACGCCGTCAGGTTCGCCGGCAAAGAAGATGTTTGACACTCCGGCGTCGTCATATTGCGCGTCGGACCGCAATGGGAAGAGAAAGGCAACGGAACCCATGGAAACTGACAACGAAGAGAGCTATGAGAACGGAGGAGGGGAAGACAAAGACGAGGAAGAGGAGCCTAAGGAAAAACCAACTCGTGGGCGACCCCGTAAGGCCATTCTCAAAGACGCTGCCAAGAGATTAAAAAAGCTCTGATGACTCCCACCGCCGGTAAAAGTGAGATTCCGATGACGGTTATTTGGCATCAGTTGTACTTTGATACTAACTGATTGCGTCGTTGTGATTAGCCAGTTGGTTTTGGGGTGTTAATCTAGGTCTTTTCTGGTCTTCGACACTACTTGCTCTCAACTGGAGTCCGTCAGCTTAACATACGTTGGTTCTTCTTTTCGAGTGCTACACTTTCCGAATGCGTCCTTGATATCTTTTCCATCGCAGCTTCTTGCAAGCGTAACCAGTTGTTACGGAATTTCATTTCCAATAATTCTCACACATTCATTTTTTTTTCTTTGGTAACTGAGATTTGCGTAATTCATTAAACGTCAATATGAAGTTTCAATTAGAGCAATGGGACAAAAAACCCTTCGCTGATTTGCGCGAAGTGAGCTTTCAAGAAAGTATTGATTTGCAGAGCAAGGGTGTCAAATCGGCGGCAGTGGAGTGACGCAGCTCGGCCTCAAGTTGGTATGCTGGAGGAGCTTGGTGATGCGAAAAATTTGCTGCCTCCAGCTTACTATGGTGTGTTTTGGGCGTCGGGCTACTCGATGCAACCGTTGGTGGGTCTTAAAAAAGCCCAATTAACCATACTCAAAGATGTTACTTCGGCTAAATCTGATGCTACTAAAAGTCTGACTGCTTCAGAATACGAAGTAGTGTCATTTGGCTTTTCGCCGTGGTAACAGAAAGTTTCACGCTTAGGGAAATCCTATTGGTAATTAATTGCACCGGGTTAAAACATGAAATGATTAATCTTGAAAATCGGCTTCATAATGAGATGGGGGTGTTTTTGACCGCGTCCTTGGGCATTGAACGGAAAGATTCAATCGCAGGCCGGGCACACTAAGAGGTTGACAAAATTCTGTCTTCCAACGTCAACCGTTGGAGTTGGTATTGGTGCTCCATTGCAACTTGTTCATAATGGAATTGTAGATCACTGACCGGACTAGCTTGAGTTGGTATTGGTACTCAATTGCAACCTTTTAGTAAATGGAATTTGAAATGACTGACCGGACTAGCCCATTAAAATTTGGCTACTCAATAATATCGGGCTGTTACGGACCGCCTGCTTTCGAATTGGACCGGGACTTTTAATCGCAGCCCAAACATTCCAACAGTTTGACAAGGCGCCTTTTTACGACGTTAACCGTTCTGGTTGGTTGGAAGTGGTCAGTGCTGAGTAAAAATAACCATACAAGAATAAAATGGGAGATACCTTAAAGGGTTGACATTTCCGGACAATTTCAAGAATCACTCAATAGCGGAAGGCACAACGGTTTACAAGATCAACAAAGAAAACATACCTCATGGTTGAATCAAAAGGCCGAATTGTCGACCATCCGGATAGAAACAACGAAAAGAAGATTCTTGGCGCAGATTTTGTAAACATACTGCACAACATTGGAAGCTGCAGTACGGGATGCGTTGCTTGTGGTGCACTTCACTGGATTGGAGAATCGTCGCTGGCCGACCAGCAGAAAGCTGCAATTGAGTTTACCATGTGTTGCAATAAAAATAAAGTCAAGTTGCCTAACTTCCATGATAATGCGAAACCCTACCCATCAATCCTGCAGAACTTATTCAGTGGTTCCACTTCAAGTAAGATTAATCCCCCTTTTTGATAATGATTCGGATACACTGACTACTTGATTGAACTGAAAAGTTGCCTCGAACTTCCAGAAGTATACGCGCATGTATAACAATGCTGTATCCTTCACGTCGCTCCGGACGAAAGTGGATTACTCCGTCCAAGGACCATTTGGCGTAAACGTTTTTAGGATGAGTGGAGGTTTAACTCACTTAATCTTGAGCATAGAGCCAGCAGAAGGATCCGATCCGGGATTCGCGCAGATCTTTGTTGTCGGCGACCACGGGACAAATGAAGCCGAGTTGCAAGTAAGGAAAGCCGAAGGGATTGGTTTGAGTAAAGGAAAAGTTTCTGGCCTCTTGCCTTCAACTGTATCAACAATAATGAGTTATATGTACAATCATAACCCTTACGCCAAGTTATTCAAGTCAGCCAAGCAAGTTCTTGAGGAGCGAAACGCAAAAACACTGAAGTTGAAAGGAATTTGCCGCCCGGGAGAAGATCCAAAGAGGTACAACGAACCAACAATCAATGAAGTCGCTGCAATAGTCGAAGGCGACGGAAACATAATCCAAGAGAGAGAAATTTTACTTCACCGCAAAGACGACAAATTAATTTCAATTTCTGATACACATTCGGCTTATCTTGCATTACGGTACCCTCTATTTTTCCCAAGAGGAGAACAGCAATGGCATCCGTCGTATAGATGTTGGACAGAAAGGGGTATGTTAACATTTTCTCTTGTGGGGAATACATCACGCGCTGACTCATCTTCATAGTCAAAAACCGTAAAGTAGGATCACTCAAATGGTACGCGGCCCTACTCTTTGATCGTCCGGGGCGCTTCTTGCCTATACTAAGGGGCCGGTCATTACTGCAGGAACTCGTTGTCGACATGTATGTTTGCGTCGAGCGACAACGTTTGCAGTTCATCAGGGAAAATCAAGAAACAATGAAAGCGGGACAATATTGCTCCCTTTTAAGGGGTCTGGAGAATCAAAAACCAATTTTGGCGCGTTGAGTTATTCTACCAGCTACATTCATTGGGAGTCCTCGTGGAATGTCTCAGCTCTATTACGACTCAATGGCAATTTGCAACAAATATGGGCCACCTTCATTATTTATTACAATGACCGCGAATCCTGATTGGATGGCGATCAAAGCCTTGATTCCAGAAGGGGAACAGGCTTTTGACCACCCAACAATTGTAGCACGTGTTTTCCGGTTCAAAATAAAGGCACTTATCCACAAACTGGTGAAGATGGACAGGCTAGGGAAAGTTGTAGCATATGTTTACACGATTGAATTTCAAAAGCGCGGTCTCCCGCACGCTCATATAATGGTAACACTTGATGAAAAAGACAAACCAACAACGCCGGAAAAGATTGATCTCTTGGTCTCTGCCGAAATTCCTGACGAAATTGAAGAAGCAAATCTCCATCGACTTGTCTCGCGCTTCATGTTGCATGGACCATGCAAGGGCCGGGCTTGCTGGCGGAACGGTACATGCAAACTCGGCTTTCCTAAGCCATTTTCTCCGCGGACAGTAACTGTTGATGGAGCTTATCCGGTTTATCTCAGGCGCGACAATGGGCGGTCAATTACAAAGCACACGACTCGGTTTGATAACGGTTCTGTTGTCCCGTTCAATCGGTTTTTAACATTGATGTTTCAGTGCCACATCAATGTTGAAATCCCCGTGAACAGCACAGCAATCAAATATTTATACAAGTATATTACAAAAGGGCATGACAGAAGTTATATGGCAATAGAAGTCGAAGATGAAACAAAAGCTTATGTTGATGCAAGATACATAAGCCCCCCGGAAGGTAAGTGACAAGTCTATTAATAAGTGTTGACTTGCACGAGCTGAAATCTTGACTTTGAAGCTGCTTGGAGATTATTCAAATTTCCATTTTCTGATAGATCACCAGCTGTAACAAGACTCACTGTGCACGAAGAAGATGAGCAGGTAGTTTATTTTAAAGAAAACGTTGGCGCAGAAGGTCAGCTCAAGAGCGGGAAGGCGGCGCGAACAACCCTAACGGGGTTTCTAGAGCTAAACCGGTCGAATGCGGTTGGCGCGGAAGGGCGCACGGCGAGGTCACTTCTTTATAGTGATATCCCTTGTTTCTTTTGGTGGGACAAGGGAGAAAAGGAGTGGAAACCGCGAAAAACAAAAGCGGAATTGGTTGGGCGGATCTACGCGGTTTCTTACCTAGCAGGCGAGAAATTTTACTTGAGGGTTCTGCTCCTTCACGTTCGGGGACCTCAGTCGTTCGAAGATCTCCGGTCGTTCGAGGGGGAAGTCTTTGGTACTTACCAGGAGGCGTGCAATCGGAGAGGGCTGCTTGCGAATGATACTCTTTACGATTTGGCTTTGCGGGAAGCGGGGTTGGTCAGCTTGGTATATCAGCTGACTCAAATGTATGCTATCATATGTGTACACTTGGCGCCGACGGACCCAAAGAGTCTTTTTGAGTCTCATTTCGAGGCTATGACGGACGACTTCATCCGAGTTGACATGTCAGATAGGAATAGCCGCTCCTTGAACCCCGCAGAACGTCGCGTGATGGGTCTATTTTGCCTCAAAAGCATGATGGAAAGCATGGGTGGGACGCTCGAAACTTGCAAGATAAAGATTTCAAAAGAAGAAGGGGAAATGCTCGCATGGGTTCGCAGTGAAAGGAGACCCCATCATGATCCACTTGCCATTGAGGCGAGACTGAAGGAGATGAAGTCGCGATTCAATTCTGGGCAGAAAGCTGTGTTCAACAAAGTGGCGAACTCACTGAGCGGCGAAAAGGGGAAACTGTTTTACCTCGATGGACCGGGGGGCACGGGTAAAACGTTCCTTTTAAATTCACTAATAGACGCCTCGGAAGTCCGTAGGAAAGAGAGCATCGTCGTTGCTTCTTCTGGGTTCGCGGCATTGTTATTGAGAGGCGGGCAGACTGCTCATTTGGCGTTCAAGATTCCCCTTGATACGCAAAAAGGCACCAAATGTGGACTAGAACCGGATACAATTTTGGCTCAACGCATCCAATCGGCCAGACTCATCATTTGGGATGAGATCGTAACAATCCATAGGTTTGCTATTGAGGCTGTCGATTTATCTTTGAGAAGAATCTGCAAGTCTGACGACCCATTCGGTGGGAAGACGGTAGTCTTTGCTGGGGACTTCAGGCAGATTCTACCGGTAGTCAAACACAATGAATACCCCAGATCTTATAACGCAACACTGAAGTCTTTGATTCTATGGGAGTCAATAATCGAGCTGAGACTTACTGAAAATATGTGTCTTGCAAAGGCCCTCGCATCGGATTGTAGTGACAAGAACATAAAGTTTGCCGCATCCTTACTGGCACTTGGCGAAGGCGTGAATCAGAAAACCGACTTCGAAATTATAAATCTACGGAACATAAACATTGTTGATTTCAACAGTGAAGCGACAAGCAGTCACGCACTGGTTGATTTTGTATACGGGGATATCGCGGCAGTCAAGGCGCGGGATAGGAGCGAAAGACTTGCTTATCTCAAGGAACGATGTATACTTGCACCATTGAATAGAGACGTGAAGAGGATGAACGAAGTTATCATGGAAAAATTGCCTGGAAAATCGATCAGTCTACGGTCCGTTGATACTGCAGACCCCGACGAGTTTGAATGTCTACCAGAAGAAGCACTCAACAAGCTGACACCATCTGGACTTCCGGACCACGAATTGAAACTCAAGGTTGGAATGCCCGTTGTTGTAACCAGAAACTTGCGGATCGGAAACGGGATTTGTAATGGGACAAGGGTCGAGCAGACTTTTCTTTTGGGGATTATAATGGGTGGGCCTTTCGAGGAAGAAGAAGTGACTTTACCACGGATAAAGTTGCAAAGCAAAGCAGGCAAAGGAAGTGGCCAGTCCTTCTTCCGATTGCAGTTCCCCGTGAAAGCGGCCTATGCGATATCAATCAACAAGAGCCAAGGCCAAACGTTGGCACGCGTAGGGGTATTCCTGCAAACTGATATTTTTGCTCATGGTCAGCTGTATGTTGCACTTTCAAGGGTGTCAGACGTTGCAAACCTGTTGGTTGCAAAGCCAAGGTTCAGGGAGGGGTTGATTAATGTTGTGCATAAAGTTATTTTCAAATCAAGCAGGCGAAAAAGTAAGAAGTTTTTGTCATGGCGTACGAAACGGCGCTAACCTCTTTCTTTTAATGCAGAAATTAAGCGAGAGGAACTCAGGACAAAGCATCGGCTGACTCGGTTGGCCAACTTCGATGTCGATTAACTGTTGCCCAAAGGTAGACTTGCGCTTCCTTGGAGCAGGAGGTTGTGGGGGAGCCAGTAACGTCAACTGGGAGGGTCGCAATATGTTCAGCGGTTGGCAATTGCTGGTTATAAATAATCACTTTGGCAGGTGATGGTCATGAAATTACCTGTTTTTGTTCTCACCCAAGTGGAGAAGATTAGTCATTCTTGTTCTTGAGAATTGAACTGGAGACTTGCTCGTCTGGGATTTGGCAGAAATCAGCAGTAGTTAGGATTTAACAGTAGTTCATTTCTTCGAAGCTTTTGAAACTCAATGCTTGTGGTTCACGCATGAGACTGCAGTCCAATGGATAATTGGAGATGGGTGACTCTCAATGAAGGGACGAGGACATCTGTTGGTCTTATTGCATAGGATTTTTGATCGCGCATCGGTTGGGTCGAGGCGTTGCTGCTATAAAATGTGGATTTTGTTGGTCTTTTCATTTTTACATGTACGTGAGGGCTTGAAGGCAAGTATTCAAATGAGAGAGAGAATCGTCGATGGGGGTAGGGAAAGAGGAAAAGTAGGAGTGGAATTATGTGGTGCGAGGAAAAAGAAAAAGACAAAGAGCGGAAAAAAAATAAGCGCTGCAGTCAAGTCAAGGGTTGGGAGCTAGAAGTCATTGTTGAGTGAGCTGGCGGTTTTGTCGGAGTCGGTGAAGAGGATGTCTTCGGATGAGATGGTGGCGTGTGTTACCTAGAAATTGATGTTGAGATAATGAGTATTGACTTCAATAATGTTGGAGTTAAAAGGGAGTTGACCTCAACAATCATCCGTTGGGATGTTCTGCCAAAACCGTCGAGGAGACCTTTGTAATGAATCTTACTTCCAGGAAATACACTCATTCCGCGAGGGAACTCCTTTTTGGTTAAGCCTAAGACACAGCGGACTCGGAAAACCCCACCGTGATCTAGCTATAGAGACTGTTAGTCAGGTTCAAACTGAGAGGGGTGAAGTTCATACCTCGCCCAAGTGCTCAACAGTGAGACTAATAACGGTGCCGTTGCTTTCTGGCCAGGCAGCTTTGGCTCGAACTTTAATGATTGTACCAAGGCCGGAAACGCGGACTCGTTGCCATTCGGAGGGATGTTTGTCGACATTTGAACGTCTTTTGTCGCCGACTGTCCAGGTCAACTTCGGGACGCTGTGGTGAGCCTCATCAAAAGCACCTTCACTCTCCGCAGGCCCCAGGAATCAACTATCAAGGCAACCAACCACTCAGGACAACAACACGGAACACCAGACACAGGACCCAGGCGCCTCAACATCAAACACTCCATCATCGCCAAATCCAGACATGCATCAAACATCAATCCACATTGGTCATCAACTCAACAGCCCTTTCCTTGTCTCTTGGTTTCACACTAATGCACCTACTTTGGGATTAGTACTTGTCTCATCTTCATGCGCCTCATCCCTTTTGTTCATTTCTCTTACACTTCTCCTTGATTGAAGTTTTTCACTGTTTCAGTTTTCCCACAACCACAAGTCAACCGCCCCCCAGATTGTCTATATAAACTGCCCCTTTGTCCACACTTTTGTCCCCCATCAGCTCATCAGACAGTAGTTGGTCAATAGTTATATAGTCTCATAGTTACCTTATAGTCAATTACAGTAGCCATTCTGCCTTGACAATTATATCATCTTGCCTGCTCAACATCCAGTAACCATTCTGTGGGAGAGCATTACTTACTTCGCCATTTCATCACCTTACCCTGATATCTTCTTGATCTTCTGCGCCACACCTTTTCTTGAGTTTCATTACTCTATTGGTGTCCT
This sequence comes from Puccinia triticina, assembly GCF_026914185.1. NCBI lineage: Eukaryota > Fungi > Basidiomycota > Pucciniomycetes > Pucciniales > Pucciniaceae > Puccinia > Puccinia triticina. The sequence continues at coordinate 2,689,951 of NC_070569.1, forward strand.
CTACTCTTTAGCATTTCACCCGGAGGGCAGCCTTTTCACGCACTCATCCCCTCCACAGCTATCTCTATCCCACGGAGTAGTCCCCACATCTGGTGTCCCAACAGTGGCTCGACGATCTTTAGATTTATCAGTCACCTATAGTTAAGATACCCCTATAAAAAGTATTAAAACTCACTAAAAATATATTCTCTTACTTCAACTTATTTCCTATTACTTGCTCTCATCTCACCTCAAATACTCTATAAAAACCATAAAAACACATATCAACTTTCCCTCTATAAATCACATCAATGGCCTACCGCGACATACCTCCCGGAATGAACCTCTACGCTGGCGCCAATTTACCTGAAAACCCCGGACCATTTCGCGAAAGAGAAGTCAGCCCGGAAAGCGCAGCCTTGGACCCCTTGCTTGGACCTCACGTTCAACTCCAGAACCCCTACAAAAATCAACCTGCCGCCAGACAAAACTATGGAATCCCTGTGTTACAAACAGCTCCTCAACGGGTCCCGCACTTCTTGGAAACTAAAATCACTTTGCCTGCCTATAATCCCAAACCCTTTGGAAGAAAACCTGTTAAAATCAAGTCCCAAGCCAAAGGATTATTTTTTGACGGATCAAACATGGATGTTAGTGACTTCATCAAACGCTTGGAGTACGCCGCACAAATCGATGGAGCCCAAGGATTGGATATTGCCTTACAAATAATTTTCTTCTTGGAGGGCGAAACACTTGTGAAAGAAGTTCAGGACATGGCGGAAAGGGTCAACCACGACTGGGAAAAATTGAAGGAAAGCCTGGTTCAGCGTTGGGGAAAAATGCAGCCGTTATTAAAATACACCCGTAACGATTTGGACAACCTAATTACTGCCGCACGTGTCGCCGGAATCAAGAATGAAAGGGAATTCCAGGACTTTAGCCTTTGATTGGACAACATTGTAGCCTACCTTGTTAGATGTCAACACATGAGTAGCGCTGAAGAAATTCGCCATGCAATACTCAACTGTTTAACTCACCCAATTAGAGTCGCCGTCTCCAAGGAACTTATTCGGGACAATTGCATGCGCCGGGCCATTGATGGATCTTACATCCTGCCACCTTACAGTACTATCATGGAATATATTCAAAAGGAACTACGCACCATATCGATTTTGGATGAAGAAATTACTGGAGAAATTTTGCCGCCATCTACGCAACAGTATGCACCAAAAATAGCTCCGAGGCAGCAGAACCCGCCAATAAACAAAGAAGTGGATGATCTCACCAGGACACTGGCTAGTTGGAATGTTCAGAAACCATCACCATTTGTTTCATCTTCCCACGTGCCCTATAAACCCGCGCAATACAACCGACCACCATCCGCCTTGAAGTGTAACTACTGTTTTGCGTCTGGACATACGATTTACCGCTGCCCATTATACGCCCAGGACGAATACGATCGGAAGGTATACCGCGAAGGGAAGGAAATTAAGCTTCCAACAGGAGTTGTAGTTCACTGGGACCGATCTCGTCCAATGAAGGCTGTTGTGGATAAATTCAGCAAAAACTTTCCGCCGCCTGGAGTAATTAATCTACCAACCGGAACTCAAATAAAGAAGGAGGAAGCCCCGGCGGAGCCACACACGTCTTATGGAAAACTAGAGGAATGTGAACCAGAGGACGTCAGCACTTACGAAACGGATGCCGCTAAACGCATGAGGAGCGGGAGGGAAATACCGGAGACCCCAACTTCCAATAAAAGAGTACGCAAGGAAAAAGATGAAGTCATGGATACAGAAGCAGAAAGGATCATGGAAATTGCACGTCAGGACAACTACGACCCTTTTCCGGTATATAAGGAGCAGAACTCTAAGCAACCTGACACTTCAAAAAAGGTACAATTCAAGGACCCAGGACTCAGTGCTCAGGAACCTAAGGAAAAACCAGCTCGTAAAACTTACCTGGAGAAACCAATGGCTAAGGAATTTCCGGAGGCTGAAGATCGTGTTGTGCAACAAATGGTTACGGAAGGAAAAATGGAGCTGTCTTAATTTGGAGAAATCTTTGCTATTTCCAACGGTGTGACGGAGGCCTTCAAAAAGAAAATATTGCGCAAGAAGGTGCCAATAGAAGGAGCCGAAAAGATGACCAGTGCTGGCGATATTGACTCCGAGGAGGAAGAAGAATTTGAGAGGCCCCGCAGCTTGCATTATGCCTGCCCATTAGGATACATTAAAATTGGAATTAACGGAAAGGAAGTTCAACTTCTTTTGGACAATGGATCAATGGTCAACGTACTCCCAAAAGGTTTAACCACAAAGCTTGGCCTAATTGTCACTGAACGGCGAATGAACCTTAAAGGTATTGGAGGTCACCGCAACGAAATTCTGGGTATAGCGGAGGGAGTTCAAGTCCAAATTGGTAATATTTTCAAGACAGTCCATTTCTGGGTTTCTAGCGCGGACGTACAGCCCATACTGGGAAAGCCATTCCTAATTGATGTCTCAGCAAGTATGAAATATATGGAAGGTGGTGGCGAGACCCTGTCTATTAATGATGACAAAGGGAGAACTTACTTAGTCCCAATAATTACGCCAACCAATCAAAAATGGGAGACCGACTTTCCAACCAATGCTACCACAACTTCTAACGTAGCTACGGCATCAAATTTTGTTCTGGACGAAGCCGAGCCTTTGGTATCAGTCAACGCGGCCAAATATAAAACTGCAGCAAAGAAAGTAAAACCAGTCAACGAACCTATGCCTCAGAATATCAACCTTCCCCTCACCCTACCGCCGCTTTCTAGGGATCCCTATGTTACACCACTTACCCCTCATCCGCCAACTTTTACGCCAACTGCCAAAATAACCGAGGAAAGACTTAAAGTTGTAAATTTTGGACCAAAGAATTTTCTATCAGACCAAGAACTTCAGCTACTAAAACACGTCATCAAAATCCGAGAAGCCGCTTTTGCATTTGACCCAGAAGAGCGGGGGTTACTTAAACATACTTACGGTAAACCTTACATCATACCGGTAGTTCCGCATGAACCATGGCAACAGAAGCCTATCCCGATTCCACAGGCCATTCAAGATCAGTACATTGAATTAATTCGGGAGCGAATTCGGACGGGACTCTATGAACAATCTTGTTCTAGTTACTCAAGCCCGGTTTTCTGTGTCGCAAAGCAAGATGGGAAGTTACGAGTCGTCCATGATCTGCAAAAATTAAATAAAGTCATTATAAAAGACGCTGGATTACCGCCATCACCTGAGGAACTAATTGAGTCCTTTACTGGAAGAGCTTGTTATGGTTTGGGCGACATCATGGGAGGCTACGATGAACGGGAGCTGGCCGTACAATCTCGACCTCTTACTACTTTTGAGACACCCTTAGGACGTTTCCAACTGACTCGATTGCCGCAAGGTGCAACAAATTTGGTGGCGGTCTACCAAGCACAGATGATGTGGATACTTCAAGATTAAATTCCTAATAATGTTGGTATTTTTATTGACGACGGAGGAATCAAAGGGCCAGTTTCGGACTACAATCATGAAGTACTAAAGGAAAATAGTGAGATCAGACGCTTTATCTGGGAATACGCAATCACTTTGGAGCGAATCTTATTTCGAATCAAGGAAGCCGGACTCACTGTTTCTGGAAAGAAGTTTGCCTGCTGTGTACCTGCCTTGGATCTTGTTGGGCATGTAGTGTGTAAAGAAGGAAGGAGAATCTCAAAGAAGCAGCTGAATAAGGTGGAAACTTGGCCAATCCCTAGGAACCCAACCGAAGTCCGCGGATTCTTAGGCGTCTGCGTCTATGTACGGATGTTTATCAAAAATTTCTCTGTAATTGCTGCGCCCCTGCGGAAACTCACACAAAAGGATGCGGACTGGGACTGGACTGAGGAATGCCAAACTGCTTTTGATAATTTCAAGAAAATAATTGGACGTGACATCACTCTAAAGAAATTGGACTATACAAATGGCGCCGGTAAAATCAAGTTGGCCGTAGATTCGAGCTCTATTGCTGCTGGTGCGGTATTAATGCAAGTTCATCAGGGAAAAGAACGCCCTGTCTTGTACGAATCCGTGGTATTTTCGCCGGTGGAATCCCGGTACTCTCAATCTAAATTGGAACTCTGTGGTGTTGCAAAAATCCTTAAAAAGCTGCAAACTCAACTCTGGGGTCAACATTTCGAATTACTGGTCGATGCAAAGAGTCTAATTGAAATGATAAACTCACCTTCCTTGCCAAATGCGCCGATGACTCGATGGGTTTCCTTTATCCAACTCTTTTCTTACGAATTAACCCATGTACCTGGCAAGACCTTTACGATGCCAGATGGAATTTCCCGCAGACCGCCGGACAGTACAGAAGACAATGAACCTGATTTTGACGAAGATGAAAAATGGATCAAGCCACACCCAGGCTTTGGCGCAAAAGAGGTCAACACTCTTAATTTGGGGGTGGAAAATCGACAATTTGAACAGGACGGAATTTGGGACCTCTTGCAGCAATATTTGTCCACATTGGAGCGACCTAGAGAATGCTCAGATGAGGAATGGAAGACCATCAAACATAAATCAGCCACTTTCTTTGTCTCAGACGGTAAATTAAAACGCCGCAACAAACCTTTTCCTCAGATTGTAGTTTCTGTCCGTCAAAACCAAAAATTTATTCTGGACATCCTGCACGAGCAACTTGGGCATAGGGGCGTTGAAGAAACTTATCGGCGCTGCAAGTTACGATTCTGGTGGCCTAACATGAAGAAAAACATTGTAGAATGGGTTCAGTCTTGCAAAGCCTGCCAAAAGAGGAGTTCCACCAAACCAATGGAGCTAAAACATGCAACTGGTAAATCTACTATATTTGGACGAGTTAGTATTGACGCCGTACACATAAAAGCAGGGAAATGGAAATACTTGGTCGTGGCCCGGGATGACTTATCCGGATGGGTTGAGGCCGTTGGACTGGAAAAATTAACCGCAAAGAAAGTAGCTGCTTGGTTTCACAAAAATTGGATTCTCCGTTATGGAACACCTTGGACTGTTGTGATGGATGGCGGTCCTGAATTTGGAAAAGAAGTACAAGATATGCTCAAAGCAGCTGGTTCCACAGTAAAAGTCACGACACCCTACTATCCTGAAGCTAACGGAATGATAGAACGCGGTCATCAGCCCCTGAAGGATGCTCTTGTGAAAATGTGCGGTACAGACGGCAAGAAATGGCGTAACTATTTACCTTTAGTGTTGTTTGCGGATCGGATTTCAACAAAGCGTACTACTGGTTACACACCATACAAATTGGTCTTTGGTCAACCGGCGGTCTTACCTATTGATTTGGAAATGGAAACTTTCTTTGGTACGGATTGGTCAAAAGTAAAATCTACGGCGGACTTATTGGCGGCACGGGCAGTGCAACTCGAGCAACGGGAGTCAGTTATTCAGCAGGCATACAAGCAAATGAAAAGTTCCCGTGCAAAATCTTTTGAATTCTGGAACCAGAAGCATTCCGACAGAGGTCCTATTTCTCCGGATACAAAAGTTTTAGTCTATAACAAATCTCTTGAAAGTCAATGGGGCAAACTATTTGAAAATCGCTGGAATGGTCCCTATAAGGTGGTTTCTCAAGAAAAGTCTGGCTCTTACGTGCTCAAAGAATTGGACAGCATGGAACTCAAAAGACGGTACGCTGCGCCACAGGTTAAGGTTTATTACGACCGGGCCTGAAAACAGCTAACAAAGTAAAGAAGATAGGCGGTTGGGAGGGAAGGGAGCTCTATGTACACTACAATATCGCCAAACTCGACCGTTCCCTTCAATTCTGGACCTGCTCAAAAGAAAAAAAAAAAAAAAAAACAAGAGATGGGGATTAGTTTGGCGGTCATATTTCTATTTTGGATTTCATTCTTCAATCATTTTCCTTTTAAAGATTCATAAAATCAAGGCTTACAACTTAGATACGGTTCACCTCTGCCCGGATGGATTCCTGTTCCACCATTTGGCGCAACATTCCCATAACTATGCGCTTAACGGCGGTCATTGGGATGGTACGGAAGGTCTGGTCGGTGAAAGGAAGGCGGTTCGGATTTTCGTGGAAGGCGCGGTTTCGGGATTGATTCGTATGAATGATTTGATTAAAGGTGTTGCTAATATGCCCCATAACAAATTCAACACTGGACGCCCGGATGACAGAACAGACTTCGGGGCCGTACTCGGTAGGAGTATTAGGGAAATCATCTGCGGTCTCGGAGAGTATGCAATATGGATTGCCTTGGGAACCGTTCGGCGGCATCCACTCATCTTCGTCGGCTTCTTCGTCAGCTTCCGCAGCATACAAATCATAGGGATCATCGACGGGACTTGGACGTGACTTGGACGTGGATGATAGATGGGACTTCCAGGGTTCGGGAAATTATTTGGGGATTGGTTAGGAATAAATAAAGGGCTAGGTGGCGCGGGATCTTGCGCATCAGATTCGCTAGGTACATTAATCACTTCGCCATCTACGTCGGATGAGGAGTTAAATTCGGCGGAAGGTTCGCGCAGAGAATCATTAGAATGTACTATTTGGCCAGGCTGAAACGGCGCAACTTCGCCAGGCATTAACATAATGAAAGAAGAGTATGTCTGGTTAATATGGCTATGGGATGAATAAAATGCTGCTATGGACGCGAAAGATTGGCGGATGAAGAAGCTATAGGACCGGCTCGAAGTGCCGACTTTATAGACCTGGAATCAATGGTTAGAACCACAGCTCGGCCCAGCTTCTAGATTTTTTGGTAGGAAGACGCCTAGCCGAGAGCTTCGGCTGCTTTTGGAATCGAATGAAACGCGAATAGGCAAGGAGCTTCCTCGCCTGCTCAACGGATCGGTACACATGAAACAAGGAGGCGCCGCCGTACCCGAATCTGATTCTCTGATACCTCGCCTGAAAGGGACATGCTCCCTACCTGTCCTTTACTCTGCAATCATCAGCGCCCACCCCGAGCGCACTGGCGAATGGAAACTCAGTTCCCCTTGTAACCTTTCCCTTTTGATTCTAGTTCTTCCCATCCAAATTTTCCTTTGTTTCCTGCTTTTGGACCAAAACCAAAAACAAGAAAACACCAGCCCAGAATGGAGTCTATGACGCCAGATCTTCTCAAAAGAATCGGTCAGCCCCCAAAGCGCACTCTTACGACCATCCGAGTGCGGAATCTTGCGCCCGGAACCAGTCTGGACGATGTAATAGCCGCTTTTAGCGACTTTGGCGAAATACTAGACTGTGTCCTCAAGCAGCGCTACCACGGACAGCTGCTACAAGTATCAGCTTTGATCCTTTTTGAATCTGAAGCGCAAGCCGCGCGGGCAATACGCGAAATGGACGGCGCGGTGGCCGACGGACAGATACTGGTCGTGGAACTCAAAGCAAATAAGACCTCAGCTCAAATTACTACTACGAATGGCGCAGCGCAGGACGTCGGATCTAACGCTGCGGAGGTACCTGTCACACAATCCCTCCTGTCACGAATCTCCTGAAACCACCCAGCGGCGAAAAATGGCAACTCTTCATTGATGTTAAGCCAAAGGAAAACCCTAATCTAAGTTACCTTTAATACAAAGCTATAAAACAGTATAAAAATTATAAAAAGACATAGAAAACATATTGAAATATTAAAAATACTTAAGAAAATTCTCTGCATAATATAAAATCCTAAAAAAAACAAATAGTACCAGCCAGGCCCCATCTTCTTCTCTTTCTCTTTCTTTCTCATTTCCTTTGCTTTTCCTTCCCTCTTTTTTTTCTTTCCTTTCTTCTTTTCTCATCATCCACTATATGAAGACCGCCTCATTCTCACTTTAGATGATGGGGACATCATCAAATTTGGGGGTGGATGTGGTGAGCCTCATCAAAAGCACCTTCACTCTCCGCAGGCCCCAGGAATCAACTATCAAGGCAACCAACCACTCAGGACAACAACACGGAACACCAGACACAGGACCCAGGCGCCTCAACATCAAACACTCCATCATCGCCAAATCCAGACATGCATCAAACATCAATCCACATTGGTCATCAACTCAACAGCCCTTTCCTTGTCTCTTGGTTTCACACTAATGCACCTACTTTGGGATTAGTACTTGTCTCATCTTCATGCGCCTCATCCCTTTTGTTCATTTCTCTTACACTTCTCCTTGATTGAAGTTTTTCACTGTTTCAGTTTTCCCACAACCACAAGTCAACCGCCCCCCAGATTGTCTATATAAACTGCCCCTTTGTCCACACTTTTGTCCCCCATCAGCTCATCAGACAGTAGTTGGTCAATAGTTATATAGTCTCATAGTTACCTTATAGTCAATTACAGTAGCCATTCTGCCTTGACAATTATATCATCTTGCCTGCTCAACATCCAGTAACCATTCTGTGGGAGAGCATTACTTACTTCGCCATTTCATCACCTTACCCTGATATCTTCTTGATCTTCTGCGCCACACCTTTTCTTGAGTTTCATTACTCTATTGGTGTCCTCTACTCTTTAGCATTTCACCCGGAGGGCAGCCTTTTCACGCACTCATCCTCTCCACAGCTATCTCTATCCCACGGAGTAGTCCCCACAACGCGCATGAAGTTAATACCGCGGATTTCGCCTTTGATTATGTAGAGTTGGCCTTCGGTGAGGGGTGTGTCGGAGTTATTGTTTGCGCTCAAGTTGACCGGGAAAATTTTCTTTCCCTGGCTCCAAACGCCAGATGAGCTGGCGTAACTTTTGCTGCAATGTGGAGTTTGACCGTTGGGAAGTCTAAAATATTGTCGGACCTGTTTTTGTGTTGTAAGGACAGGTAAACTGTTGAGTGAGACGGGAGAGGCTGACCTTACTGACGGGTACAAATTTTCCAAGAAAATGTAAACGGTCTTCGCCTTCGAACACTGGGGAGTCGGGGCAAAATTTTAGTTCAGTTTTTGGAAGCATTGTATGGTCTTGGTTGTTCGAGCTGCGATTGACTTGGGGTTGAGGTTGGGGAATCTATCGAGTGCGTCGGAGAGTCGGATAAGTTTTAATTGAGGTTGGGCGGTCAATCTCAGGTAACCTTATGTAAACAGGTTACTTGAGGGAAGACCAAGCCAGAAAAATATGTTTGTGGTGGATTGGATTCCAGGGACTGCATTCTTGAAGGCGACCGTTGACGGGGAAGACGACAAATGGGGTCGGACGCCTCCTTGCAGTCAGCATGGCGTGATACTGAGCTGTTTACAGCGCAGGGGGGAGTGCCAGGTAAAGTGGTTTTGGTTGGCGGGGGGAATATAGGGTCTGCGCAACTGTTGCGATGGGGTCCAAATGGCCGTGTGATGAGAATTTGGGGCTTGACAAAAAGGGACTCGAGAAATTAAGCAATTATTAACCTTTAAGGGTTTTGGATTTCAGGTTATTAGTTTGGGTGTCGGGTGGTAAACCTATGGCAGAAAGATACACAATCACCAGGGATTGGGAGTTCAGTTGCCTGTAACAGCTCGAGTGGCTTTGTTGCCCACATTGTTGCTGAAGGAGATAGAAGGGATTATGCTCACAGTGTCGACAGTTGCTCCATTTAAAGCGTTATTCGTACCTCAGAATAGGTGGTGGATGATCGTAGCAGTTCGTGATTTGCTTTCAATCTTCCGTTGTCATCACTCTTAACCTTTCAAAAGACGCTCCACTAAGTACAAGTTATACAGACATAAAGCTCGATTTTCATACCCCGGCGCAATCGACAAGTCATGAACTGCATCACTGGCGCACCTTGGTTGGTTAATTCTTGTCTTCGCGAAAATTTGGTGTTTCAGGGAAAATTCAAGGCAGGGTCATCTGTAAGTCGGTTAATCCAACTGTTTTCTTGCTTATGGTAGTGGGAGCTGACTGTTGGGGGGAAGGAATCATTGTTCGAGTCTTCCGGGTTGGAGCGTAATGTTACCAATTCATATGCAGTTTTGGCAAGCAACTCGAGCAGTACTTTTCCTCAGATTGCTGTGACCTTGACTCAATATGCTTCGGATTGGTTGGAGCTTGAAAGTGGGGAGTTCTACGAGCTTGAGGGCGAGGTGTTGGTCGGCGACGAGCTGGGAAACCAGAACTTCCATTACTACACGTTGGGGTTCCAGCGTAGACGTTACACGAGATCGGCAGCGATCCCCAATCCAGTCAAAATGACCGGGTGCGGGACGATTTGCCATGTGAAGGTGGTCGACAACGAGAGACGGGACGGCGGGGTAAAATCGATAGCAAGGGTTGAGCTGATTGTTGCCCACGGTGCAAATGTGGGTCGGGGTGCTGTAGTCAAGTGGAAATAGCATTGAAACTGATGTCGGGCCGGAGTTTCAGTGTATGATAAGCGCGAGGTTCTACGTTAAGTATCTTGTAGAAGTCGACAGTTGCGTCGTAGGTGAGGGCGTGGCATTTGCTCCGGGAGTTCAGGTCCAATTGAAGGGATTGCTTGCAGGGTTTTCGGTGCGGACGGCGACTTTGGTTGTCAAAGTGAGTCGGCTTCAGCTTTTTGTGGTTGACAATGCTGACCAGTTTGTGGGTTAGGTAACTTCAGGCGAGGTAGGCCCAATCGCGGGGTATTCCAACGGCCCAAGGCGTGATGTCGTCCCGTTGGTAGATTAGTCCGGGGGGGGGGGGGGTTTGGACGGCGGGGCGCTGGCGACAATGTCTGGGATCTGGTGGCTACGCAACGGTTCTCCTATGGTTTGGGGGTTGTTGGCGTGTCGGCCTGCAATTTGTTTCCTAGCGTGTTGAAGATGTTCATCGGTTTTGTAACGGCCTGTTTTGTGTCTTGGTGGCACGTCATTCTCGCGTTGTGGTGTGTCATTGGGTGGCCCGCGGGCTCGGGATTGGGAGGGACCAAACGCAGCGTTTGACGGCTCGCGAGGCCGGGCAGGGGGTCGACGGGGGCTGGCTGCCGTGGGGGGGAAGGGGATCTCTGGAGTAACGCGTTGCTGGGGAGCCTAGCCACTCCCCCTCTGCGCAGGACAGGAAATGTTGTGGATGCCGGGTGCGGTTGCGGGGGCGTGCGGGGTGCCTGGGGGGGGGGGGTGTTGTGCGTGGCTGGAAGGGATGGCGGGTGGGCGCTTCGAGTGCGGCGGCGTAGCCGCCTTGTGCTCTAGTACTTCATTAAAATCAGCTCAAATATCTACTCCGAATACTCAGATCAATACAGCTATGGCCGGCATATTTTTCCTCAAAAGTTTCCGATTCGACGACTCTTTAAATTCGCTCATTCAAAATATGTATGACATCAATCCGTTTACATTCAAAAAACTTGCCGTTTGTATGAATCTCGAACACAGTCGAGTTGTGCAATCCGGTACTGGTTCAATAAATGCGTTGTCCTCAAAGCCGTTTATTCGTCCAAATAAGGATAAATTCAAGGCTGTTGGGAAGAAATTTAGAAATGTTGTTCCAACCAAAAATCGGACAACATCTAAAATTAATATGAGTGATCACGAATTGGATCAGCTTATTGAATCCTTAATGAAGCTTCGAACTCAGCGTCTTAACTCTGTTGAGGAATCCGAGGACAAGGACGTTGCTGAAGCAGTTGCCGAATTGTCAAATGAAGATCCGGATCCTGAAGACACCGGCTTCTTTGTTGAGGATGAAAATACATTTCATATTGGTCCTATCAATAACGAGAAGATTCGGCTAGTTCTTGATACTGGTGCTTCAAAATCCACAGTATCTGATGTTCGGCTTCTTTCAAATCTCCAACCCATCACAAAATCCATGCAAACTTACTCCAGATCAATTGATATCACTCATACCGGTTCAATGCGTTTCGGCAAATACAACATCTTTCCAGTTTATCTTGCACCATCTGGGAAGTGTAATCTCATCTCTGTTTCTCAACTCGAAGATCACAGATTTCGATGTGTACACAAGAATAAGTTATTCTTGGTGTACATGGGTACAACAGTCATCAAGCGATTTCCTCAAACAGGCGATTTATATGTTTCGTCTGGGTCTAGCGTTGTTACATCAAGAACGTTGTTCTCAATCAAAGAAAGTAACGCTCTGAAGGACTGGCATATTATTCTCGGTCACCCGTTGGACATCTATTTGAAGAAATTCTTTGAATTAATGAAAATCTCTCCGAACGAAAAATCTGGATCTTTGACAAACTGTGAGGTGTGTAGAATGGCTAAATTAAAGCGTTGTTCACATTCCAATCCCCTTCCTTCCGCATCTGCTCCATTCAAAATGATTCATATGGATGTGTTGCAGGTGTCTCCGAATTCTCGCGGTTCTTATTGATACATTTTGGTTTTAATCGACGATTTTTCCCGGTTCAATTGCATTTATTTAATGCAGAAGAAATCTCACTCCGAAACGAATATCATGTCGTATCTCAATGAAATCAAAAATACGTTAGATATAGTTCCATCAATTCTTCATACCAATCGTGGAGGCGAGTTTGGTTCAACAATCTTTCAGGCATTCTTGTCCCAGCGAGGAATTCATCTTGAGCAAGGCCCAGCCAATTCCCCGCAAACAAACGGTCTAGCCGAACGTTTTAACCAAACACTTTTAATGAAAATGCGATGTATGCTGGCGCAATGCTCGGTACCATTGAATTATTGGGACAAAGCGGCCAAATTTGCCTCAACATTAATCAATATGCTTCCAACATCTGCATTGAACTGGCAGTCTCCGAACTCGGTACTGGTTGAGGAACATGCCTCAATTGAAGAAGTAAGGCATGTTCATACTCTACTTCCTTTTGGCCTCAAAGTCTATGTACACACTCAATCCCCGTCTTCAAAAGTTCTGCCCCCCTCAAAACCGTATCTCTTCCTTGGCTATGAGCCCAGATCGGACGCTTTGCGTTTTTTCGATCCTATTTCTCGTCAAACAGTTATCAGCCGGGATTATACACCTTCCATTCTTTTGTTTCCCTACGGTTCTAAATCTGCAATGATTAAGTTGTCTGCGACTTTGCCCACGTCATGCGCAGATGTATTGAACAAGGAACATATAACTATTGATGTATCTGTTGGAAAAGGTTGAAAAACTATCAATTCCTCAACATCTAGTTTGCCGCCCCCTGTTCCTCCATTACCGTCTGCGCCTATCTCTCCTCCTGTTTCTGTGCATTCTCCATTGCCCTCTCCTCCTCCTGCTTCGTCCCCTCCTTTACAACTGCCAAATCGTCAAACTGACTTGCCGTCTTCATCCTCAAAGCAGCTTCCCACTAAAAGATTTACTTATGAGTGGCAGTCGAAGGATCAGTTGGCTCCGAAGAATATAAGTTCCAACATAAATCCGTCCAACATTGTGGAAGGATCTCGTCGTCTGAACAAGAACTTGCCAGATTTAAGCATCGCCGTTCTCTCTGAATTTCCCGATCTGAATTTGACGGAAACTGTGACGATCAGCAATGCTATGAATGATAAGGCTTCTTTGCCACAGTGGGAAGATGCTTTGTCCTCCGAGTTTCATGCACTTCAATCAAAGAACACTGGAACACTCGTTCCACCTCCATCTGACGATAAAACGATCGGGGGAATGTGGTTACTAACTCGGAAATTGAATGAATTCAAAGATGTTGTGCGGCACAAAGCGCGGTGGGTGGTTTTTGGTAACCATCAAGAACATATGTTGCATTATTTTGAAACATACTCGTCTGTTGCGCGAAACAAATCGCTGAAAATGATGCTGTCACTGGCGGTAAACAACAGCATGTTTGTGTTTCAATTCGACGTCGAAACGGCTTTTCTCTATGGAGACATCAAAGCTTCTATCTACGTGTCTCAAGTTCTAGGATGTGAGGACCCGGATCCGGCGAAAAAAGGATGGGTATGGAAGTTGAATAAATCTCTTTACGGCACGAAGCAAGCGCCGCGAATGTGGAAGGCTCACCTGGTATCAACTTTAAGGTCTATTGGATTTGAATCATCTGTTTTGGATGATGCATTGTTTCACAACGCGGACAAGTCTATCCTTCTACACATGCATGTGGACGACGGGTTGATTGTTGGTCGATCTCGTGCAGCAATTCTCGAATTTTTGAACGCGTTGAAGAAATCATACGTTTTGAAAGTTAAAGAACGACCAAATCAACATCTCGGCTATACGTTAGACTGGCGCACCGATGGCTCCCTACTGCTTCATCAGTCTGATTTTGCTCACAAGATTATTGATGAATTTAGCATGACTAATTCTACATCGGTCAAAAGTCCATCCCCGCTAAAGTTTCATCGAATTGTCGCATCAGAATCTTCGCCGTTTGACATCAAGACCATGCAGAAGGCAATTGGAATGCTCAATTATCTAGCTCTTCATACTCGACCGGATATAGCGTTTACGGTTAACGTTCTAGCCCAATTTGCCTCTTCCCCTTCCCTATCCCATTGGTCATTAATCAAGCATCTTCTCAGATACCTAAACGGTTCGGCTAAAGTCGGTATTCACTTCAAAAAAGGCCAACAATCCGACGCTTTATGCGGATGGGCTGATGCTGACTATGGGACTTCTCTAGTATCAAAAAAGTCGATGTCAGGATATGTTATAACATTTTTTGGCAACCCTATTTCATGGACAACCAAAAAACAATCAGTTGTTGCCCAATCCACCACTGAAGCCGAGTTTATTGCAATCAATAAATGCGCTAAACAGCTCCAGTGGATGTCGAATTTGATAACCTCCCTTGACATTGCTATTGATCCCCCTCTAATTCTGAACGACAACTCCGGCGCTGTGATGATAAGCAAAGAAGCTCAACTGAATCCAAACACCAAACATATTGAAATTTGATTTCAATATGTCCGTCAACTCATGATTATGAAAGTTCTCCGGGTTCAGCAAGTTTCAACAGTTGACATGATTGCTGATTGTTTAACCAAACCACTCGGCAAAATAAAACTCCAAGGCGCGTATAAACAGTTACATTTACTCAATGTGCGTGTTTAGGGGGAGTGTCGAGTTTTAAACTCGTACATTGAGTTTATGTTTAAATCTATGCATGCGGTGTTGCATATGGTTTGGTGACTCATAAGCATGACGATCGATCTCGATTCCGCCGGACTCTGGTTATCAAGACATTTTTTGCCAACAACTCTATTCTTCCCCTTTCCGTTCTTATTCCCACTCCTCATCATTCATTGCTACTCACCTCACTCACAAAACCTCATTGATTTCTACGCTACTCAAAGATAATCTTCATTGTATCAAATCGAATCAATCAAAGACTCAATCTAACAATTGTTGACTCCCCAAGCATCAGGAGAGCTAGATTCAGTCTCTGGGCAGGTAGTCATTTTATTCTATTCGTGTAAAATTGTATCGTAACTGTTGTTGACGTCATTCTTACAATTTTTCAATCTAGGCTGTTTTGTTGTGGTATTCCTTGTGCTTGCGCAGCGTCGTCGTTATACTTTGTGTCGAGATTTTCTTTTTGCTTTGGTTTATTCCTCGAGGTATTTATTACATTATTATTATTAAACAATCATGTACAATAAAAGCTAATCGTATTATCTTTTTCATTATTTAAGTGTATTACTTTTTATTGAGTTCTTATTTATTTAACTGTTTCAATAAAGTATTACTTCTACCATTTTTACACTGCGAGGTAGTAAGGGGACCAGGTGGCGTCAATTCAAGAAGCCGTGCTTTTAGGCAGATAGAAATTCAAATCGAGGGCAGGGCCGGGACTTACTGCAAAGTTCTTCAACAAATCTTGAAAGGTTCCACCAAGGGCAAGTTCGAGCCCAATAAACAAGAAATCTTGTGTCTGAAAGGCAGCTTCGATTTTCACAATGAATGGGTGAGAAAGGTTTGCCAAGATGTGGGCCTCTTTCTTTAAAGTGTCATAAAGACACGATATTACACACTTGTGCTTGGGCATGACTTTGATGGCACAAGGGTGGTTGTCTATGCGACAATGGGCGACGTAAACGTCTCCCCAGGCCCCCTGCCCAAGCCTTTTTGTGAAATGAAAGTCAGGGAGTGATGGGTGTTCTGGTTGTGGCGAGGGGCTCTGAGGCCAGGTCGATTGTGCATCACTGCCGGCATATTCCAAGAAATTGACAGAGCCGCCAGCGGCTGCGGTCAAGTCCGAAGTCTGGCTTGCTGAAGCCCACAGGGAAGGGCAAGTCTGAGGCTCAGATTTAGAAGAACAGGGATGAGCCATAGAGTCAAAAAGGGTGACAATTGAGGAGTGGCTTGGGGTAGTAAACTAGTGCTTTCAGGTAATATGGCCCCAACAAGGCTTGGATGCTTTGGATGCAATTGGTTGACAGGTGGGTGGGGAGCAATACTATGACTGGAGAACTGGTGTTTCTTATAAAAAATCCACTCGTGCATTTTTGAGAGGCGTAAGGCGGGAAAAGTTTAAAGTTTTGAAGAACTTTTGCCAATGAAATGTGCCATGGCTTTTGGAAGTTTGATTGTAGCTTTTGAGAATGTGCTGTAGCTTTTGATGCTTTCGCGGCTTTTCATAAAATTTGGAGCCGCCAAATGTTTGACCATGGTATAGCAGCAAGAGTAGACTGCTTTCTCCAGTATAGCTGCCCCTCTTTTTCTGAGGGGCGGGCACGTGCCCCTTGCGCGAGGCGCAATCCTCCGAAGGGAGTACGCGGCAAAATTTGGTGTGGATCCTTTTTCACATTTGTCTGGTCTGACCAATGGTGTATCCCGTTTATTTTTGTTGGGGTTGTAGTGATTGTTTTTTGTTGAGAATCAAAGCAGAGGAAATTGTCGATAAGTTATCAATAACATCAAAGGGGCAACAAACAATTATCTAATCTAAGTTTATTAAAACCACAGATCCACCAAAAAAAAGTTCAAGGGTTTCCCCTATACACAAGCATTTCCAAAAACAAAAGAAAGGTTTTCCCCTACAAGATAAAAAAAACAAAGTACAATAATTATAAAAGACTATATATACATGAAAAGCAACTGATTTAACGAACTCCCAGCCTGTGACATGCCACAGGTGAAAAGAGACCGGCTTTAACCCGCTCAGCCTGGCACAAGTGTGAGAAGCAAAAGTCGGGGCTGTGAGGACACCAACCCGCGCAAGTGCAACGGGGGATGCCCTAGGCTCACAACCCTTGACGCACCACTGGACTCTTTATATACTTGCTCTGTCGCTCTCCAAACTCAGTAAAATGTATCTCTCTGCCTGAATCAGCCTGATTGCCTCCTCCACCTTTTTGCCCAACCCTTGATGTTGCCAAGGAACCTCCAAAAAACATCCACGCTGCTAGCACAACTTACCTGGTTATGAAACTCATTTCCATTGCCACGGCTAACCACGACACCCTTGACCAACCTGGCACTTGGTTTCTGCCGCCCTGAAAACTCCTCAATCCTCCAATCTATTCAACAAGAATAAGTTGTGATGTGACGTCGAGACTCTTTGTTGTAAATCTTTGACTTTATTTTCAACCAGTAGTAATAGAAAACTAAACAAGTAAAAATAATCAGAAATCAACAATGAGACATAAGACACAAACAACCAAGAGTGAAAAGATAAACACAACGAACTGAATAGAGATAATATCCTAGACAAGACAACTGAACACAATGACGACGACAATGATAAGAACTCAAACTAAAGAACAATTAACTAGAAACAACATGGATTTAGTCAGAGAAACAAGATTATTAAACATTAGAGATAAAAGAAACCAACGTGTTTTACTCCTAATGTGTTTACTTGAAGTTACTGCTCCTAAAACGACTTGATGTTTCCTTGACTTGAGTGAGCTGAGTTTATTCAAAGGGTGTACGAGGTTAATGTTAAGTTGAATACTTGATGTGATAGTCACTCTGTACCTGTATCGCTGATTCTCGAATCACTAGGGCTTTCGGAGTTGTGATCTTCTTGTACTTGATTCCAATCGACTCGAGTGGTTGTAAGCGAGAAAGCCGAGAGAAAAAGAAACTTCCGAGTTTGCGAGTTCAGGAACACCCAGCCTCCACAATTGCATTTACATAATGCATATCCAAAATGCATAAGTGCTCGAATTACCCTCAACAGAAGTTAACGCAACCACGCCCTTAATCATACCGCACGTTCAGTTGGCCGCTTAGCCTGACCTTGACTAATTGTAATTGTACCACTACACAGTGCTCATCAATTGCATGAGTAACATAGTCCATTGTTCAATTAAAGTTGAATCAGGCTCGCTGGCCGCACGGATTTGTTCCCAACTGATCCCCATCCGCTCATACACAACTATCCAATCAACAGACTCTCGGAGGTGCAGTCCCGACTGATCCCCAAGCTACCCCTGATCCTGTCACTTCGTCACTTGGGCACCAACGGGTGAGAAGAACGTCCACCCAGGCAACTGTTCCACCCGCAACTATGAACCAGCCCAGAAAGATCCCAGCCTCTGTCATTGACAGCCAAAAGAACAGCTTAGGATTGTTGAGCCCAGCCAGCACCACCACCCAAAAAAAAAGTGCAATGTCGGTGCGGGCACCACCACCATCACGAATTTTGGCATGGCAGTTGTTGCACAAGCCGTCAGCCTGTCATCCTCCTCTTCCACCGCGTCAACTCCCTTGGGAAGCACTTCAAACATGCCCTTGGGACTCAAAACTCCCGACGGAATTAGCAGTGTCGTTAGCAGCTCGAGCAGCTTTCCAGTCATCTCCAAAGCGGACATGATGACTGTTGGTGGAATCACTGTGTTTGACAACAAGTCAGCCAATCAATCGCCAGCTTCTCTCTAAATTCTTTTCCGCTGGTTCCCAATAGGCTAAGCAAATCCCGCTGACCTGGTGCCATTCTTCTCCAGATCTTGGCAGATATTGCATTTCATCACATTGAAATCTACGAAGCCATTTGTACGGCGTTGATAATCAATGGCCGGGCCGAATGCTTCCAAACCGTGGACAGGGTTGTCTTGGCAATATCTGCAATGTTTATCTCATTCAAGGTCTGGTAAACAAGAAGCTTGAATTATTGTTCAAAGTCAGCTTGCGCTAACCTAAATTTGGTGAAGATTCTAGCTACTCAACCGCGAACTCAAGCTTCACAGCCCAGACAGGCTCAAATCTATGATCTGCGCGCTCAGTATCTTGTCTGGCGACGGTAGTAACCTACCAATGGCCTCTAGGCCAAACTGACGCTTCTGGCGGTGAGAGTAGCCCTCCAATGTCCCTGCAGCAGCTCTGCAATGGCCTCTAACAGTTGTTGGGTGTTCTTTAGCAGCCGACTTATGGGCTTTGGGAAGAAGGTACTGCATATCTCAATGGTGGGCGCCTTCCTATAGCCTCTAAGCTCAGCTTTTCTTTTCTACATATTGGTGCTGGCGGCCCTCTAATGGTCTGTAGGCTCCTCTTCTCCCGGCAATGACAGCCTCGACATGTACTCTTGAACGTGTCGCTCTACCACCTCCAGGATCCCACTGGTTCAAAAGAACTGCCGTCAAGCAGTGGCCTCTAAACAGAATATGCCGCCTCAACTGGTGGCATGGGCTCTTCAATGCCATAAGCCGCGCTTACGGTGGCAGTGGCACTTCTCTGATGTACTCTATGCTGGGTGTGTCGCTGCTTGAACCTTACTGTTTCATTCAGTCAGTTTGTTTTAAGTACTGTTTATTTAACTTGAAATGCCAAATGGGCATTGGGATTCATGAAGCTTTTTTCCATGTCAATGATGGGAAAAAGTTCCAGAAACCACAAATTTTTGGAGAATATTATGAGTACTGGATAAGTTTTACTAAATATTTCTCCTGACAAAGTGGGGTTGACAAAATATCTCTCCCAAGATTGGGTCTTCAAATTGATTTGCTCAACAAATTTTCATGTATAATATTTTTGAAACTATTCTATAAGCCACTTCCAGTTATTCCTGAGATATTCTCAGACAATCTAATTGCAAGCATCTTGGGAGAATGCTTTATCAAATTATTGGAAATATCCCTGGATCTGTGACTGGTTCCTCTTAACATTGGCACTGAATTTAGATTTCAAAATAATTTTTTGCACCTATGGTGTATGGTTGCTTGTGTTTAATGGCTGTTTCAGGTCCACCCAAGCACACAGATTTTTTTTTGCACAGTCACTTTGGATGATGCACAATGACTGTGCATTGAAGCTTGGTCAAACCACATTTCAACAAAGGCTTAAGTAAGACCGCAAGTTATCCTGTCAGATTTGAGCAGACCAGCAATGCAACATTGAAAGTTGGGGGAAGCTTGAATAGGTTTAAGATGCTGTGGGGGTTGGGGTAATGGGGTTGCTCCAACAAATACCCTTGAAAGTGCAGCGGCGTAGCCGCCTTGGAATCTAGTTGGAATAAAAGAGAAAAGAGACTTCTCAAGAAAAAAAAGATGTCAAGGTCAACAATATTCAGGTTTACTTTGCCTTCACACGACTGCTTGTTCTGCAATTTGGTACCACCACTGCTGGTTTAACATATTGTGTTTTCCAAATAGCTTGAAACAAGATGGTTTTTTATTTTTTATTTTATGCATTTATTCCAAGTGGCCAGATTAACTTCTGGCTGAAGTATCCCACCACCCTCATATCCCTTACAGCTTGTGTAACGGGTCTGGTTCTTGGTCCCTCCGTTGGGGTGGAGGGCAGTGTCCGTTTGCATTGGTACTGGGTGGGCTAGGTCAACAATGAGCTCCGGTTCAGAATCTGAACTCGGTTTTTACTGGACCCTGCTTCAAGATCATCCTCCAGAGGATGATGGCTTTGAGTTCTGGGCTGCGTCTGACACCTGTCAACTCAAAACTTGGACTGGATATGAAAAATATGCAATCTTCATGGATCCACCAAAAAAAAAAAAAAGAAAGGTTCCAAGCTTTACGGAAAAGAAAATACATGACAGGTGTAGCTGCTGCGGAGGCGTTCTCACTTTGAGTTGCACTGATTTTTGCTTGATGAGCGGGCTGGCGGAGTTTCAACATTAGCTTTATGGCTGCTTGACAAGTCAATTTGTCTGGAGGGAGAGGATCTTCCCAGTTTTCTTTGTTGAAAGGGGAGACATTCGCTGGAGCCAATCAACCACTGTTCCTTCGGACAACTTTTAGATAAATCAGCAAGGTGGTGAGGCAGGCTTGCGAGAGCCAGTCTTGAAAGTGCTGTAGGTAGCTCAAAATCAAGGAATCCAAGGAGGTCAAGAAAACAATGAAGACCAAAAAGATCAAAGAAAAAACCTTCAAAAAACCTGTCCACCTCCAAGACAGTCCTGGTAATCTTAGAGAAAAAATACAAGGACATGGAATGCTTGAATAACAGGCAAACCAAATGCTCAGACAATTAGGGTTCTCAAAGTTGAAAACATACAAATGTGACATACTGCCATACACACCTTTTTTGCAGGGAAGCGTTTGAAAGCCCCTGCAAATAAAGTTGTATGTTTGCATGACATATGCCGCTATGTTGCAACTTTGAGAACCCTCAATGACAAAATCAAATGCTTTGATTTCCTAAGACTGTCCCATAAGCCATAAACCATTATAAGTGTATACTTATTACTATGGCTTTCACATATTGGTTACAAGGGTGGGTCCGTATTTTGGAGGCCAAAAAAATAAATTTTTTAGCCCATGCAACTATAGATTCTACTAGGTCTGAAACATTTGAAAATGTGGTCACCTTGTGTTTTGGGTCCATAGGGCTAAGGATCATAAGGCCCACATCTGAAATGTTGTTTTTGCGGGCAGGGTAGAGTTGGTGACGGTCTATGCTGTGCGCAACTGTAGCCACTCAATTGTTGCATTTTGTTACAGATAGGATATTCAATCTGGCATATTATCAGAAATTCCAAAAATGGATCTTCAGAGAAATGGAATGTCCTTAAGGATTCCTTCAATCAGTTTTGGAGTTTAGGCCTAAAACAACAGATGAGGGTGCACATCAGTACTGCCAAAAAAAGCTTTCAATCTTTGTATCTATGCAGCTGGGTGTGTATATAGTTAGTAGCAAAAGATGTGATATTCAAATGGATAGTAAAACCAAACAAGAATAGCTTTACAATTGTGAAATTGACCTTTAGCTCTGGTTCTGCTGAAAAGAAAAAGATGAATATTGATGCATCTTTCAATTTAATGTCAACCAGAATTGCCAAAACATCTATCACTGTTTCCATCTCTTCACAATTCTCTGTCAAAGACCCTAGCACCCCTGTCTTTAGAGACCTTTTTCTGATTCTGTCACCATTTGTGACTCCCTTATATTTAGCCCATCTCCTCCTTCTTGCATCCGTTATCAGACTCCAATTCATCCCTTGGGTATTTCTAAAACACACCTGTTCTACAAGCACCTTAAAATACCCCTGCATCTACAGACCATGTTGATAATCACCCCAGACGGCACTTGAATATTCCTCAGAGCTTGCGAGGCCCCTCTGTTTTTTCTTTGGGATTAATATCCTATTGGAAGAATTCCCGCAGGATCTACGCCCCCCGTACAGAGTAAAATTTCACAGATCTAAACCTTACTGGCTGGTGAAAAGTGACTGAGATCAAGTTCTCACCAGCCAGTAAGGTTTAACCTGGCCTTGCAGATCTGGCTTTTTAGCTCATGGGAAGTCATCCATTATCCTCACCTGGAAGCATAGAAATATTATTTAGTATCATCCTTTGTGTCTCACAACAAACTATTATTGGCAGTCACAGGTGTAGATAGAAGAGACTTCATCTCTTGGCATCACAAAAGCTGACAGTGCTAGTAAAATTTCCCATAGCAATTAAATTGATCCCAGGTGCTTTATTCTTGCACCATCTCAACTCCCAGAGCCACACCCCAGACCCCATTGCCCCATGCCTCTTCCCTCATTGATTCTGGGGCCACCCACAATTTCCTGCGTGAATTATTTGCCTCCGCCATGGGGATGCATAATAATGCCACCACCTCAATTCAGACTGTCTCTTTTTTGATGAAAGTTCTACATCCAAAGTGGCATATGACATTGACCTGACCCTGAAGAAGGGGCCCCCAACCCTCAAGATTTATCATCACCTAGATGAAAGAAAACCAAAATGGCATCCTTGGCATGCTATGAATCTGAAGAAACAAACACCACATTGAATTGACCACCCAAACATTCCTCTCCAACCCCTCCAACATTTCAACTGCCACAGCAGTTTCATCAATTCCAAAAAACACCCCAACCAAAGAGGCAGGGAAAAAAAGGCAGTTTGACAAGGGGATGTGTGCTATTAAAATTTTAATGCCCCCACAATGTAATTTTGATAACCTGCCATCCACCACATCACCCAAAACTGTTAGCAAGCGTTTTTATCCCTTCGATAGCACACCACACCCCAACACTGGCATGACTACCGCTATAGCAGTATTTTACACTT